>NC_135620.1:49365625-49968333 GCF_053574225.1 Canis aureus
TGAGCGTCTGCCTTTGGCTCAGGGCATGTTTCCAAGATCCAGGATCAAGTCCCGCACAGGCCTTCCTGCGAGGAGCCTGCTTCTTCCTTTGCCTATGTCTCAGCCTAAGTCTCTGCCTCTCTCTCTCTCTGTCTCTCATGAATAAATAAATAAATCTTTTTTAAAAAAGTATTGCTTTGTTTCTGCTCTTGATTCGGTTGTTTCTTCTGATCTCAGGACTACATTGATTTTCTTTTCCACTTCTTTCTCTTATTCTCTTATAATGTTTCATACCTTCATCTCAGTCTTCTCATTTATTTATTTATTTTGCTAAACTATGTTTGTTTTTACTAATGTATTTATTTCATCATTTCATCACTTTTTTCTCAGGAACTGATCTCAGTCTCTATCCAGCCCTCCACATCAAAGTATTTTCAGACAAATGTTTGGACTATTTCTATAAGTAAAATAATTGTATATGGAGGTATAATTTGTGCATGTGGATATGTGTGTACTATTCCAGTAATTGTTTCTGTGCTCAACCTCTACTCATACCTGATTAGATCATCGTTTATGCAACTTTCATTTCATTCATAATATTGCTGATACCACAGCTGGGAATAGGAGTCAATTCTCCTATTGTGTTATTACATGCTTCTACCTGTAGTAATTTAGTTTTTAATCTGTAAGTCTTTAAATAAATATTTTAAATCCATTTTTGTTAAGGTAAATGTAGTTAAAGTTAGATAACATAATCTATAAATATTCTCAATTTAGAACATGTAAATTTCAATGTCCCAATAAACTGAAAGACTCTCAGAGCATGTGAGCTTCTGAAGCCCTGAATTGTAGATTTCTCTTCCTTTACTCAGATTGCCTCCTATGTGTTGATGTGTTTGACATAGGACCACCTGAAAAATTAACTGAGGGAACATTCAATATCAAGCCTTCATTAATCATAAACGAAACTTAATTTTTTCAATATGTTGATATAGGTGTAGGTATAGATAGATATAGGGACAAAGATACTGATATTATATATTCTTTTTTCATTTCAATGGTTTATCTTGCATAATCTCAAGAATGTGGTGATTCCATTTGGAGATCACTGCTCTAAAACAACCCTCTTCATCGTCTTGTCACAAAGTCAATGATTCCATTATTTTACATCTTTGTTCTAGTTGTGTTAATTTTGCTGCCTACATGAACTTTACTAGTTGGAAAAAAAATACCCTAGCATACTGCAAAGAGCAAACCAAATAGCAATAAAATAAATTTTGTCTCCATGTAGCAGAAAGCTCTGATTTTGAAAATGTTCCCCCTCAGGTATGGAGCAAGGATAAAAATGAACATACATCAAGATACGTAAACTTGCTTTGAAATCTTACAGTCGCTGATGAAAAGTAATTCACCTTTAGCCCTTTCTTATCTACTATGAATAAATTATATAAGCAAATTTCTTTTTTCTTCATTTTTCATTTTTTACTGGGAGATGGATAATATTGGTAAGTAGAGGTTGAAACGTTCTTTTCTTCCTTTTCTCCTTGCTTTTGCTGCTTTGCATTTTTTTTTGTTTTATGTTTAGGTTTTTATTTAAATTTCAGTTAGTTAACATACAGTATAATATTATTTTCAGATGTACAATACAGTGATTCAATGTTTTCATACACCATCTGGTGCTTATCACAGCAATGCACTCCTTAACCCCCATCATTTATTTTAACCCCCACCCACCTCCATTCTGTTAACCAATCGTTTGTTCCTTACAGTTAAGAGTCTGTTTCTTGGTTTGTCTCTCTCTTTTTCTTCTTTACTCGTTTTGTTTCTTAAATTGTACATGAGTGAAATCACATGGTATTTGTCTTTCTCTGACTGACTTATTTCACTTGGCATAAACTCTCCAGCTCCATCCATGTCATCACAAATAGCAAGATGCTGCTTTGCAATTTTTATGAAGCTCTGTACCATTACATATTTCCAAAAGAATTCTGGTTCTATTTTGATGAGAAATAGGTTAATTCTTAATAGTTTGTTAACTCAGGGATCCCTGGGTGGCTCAGTGGTTTAGCACCTGCCTTCCACCCAGGCTGTGATCCTGGAGTTCCAGGATTGAGTCCCACATCAGTCTCCCTGCATGGAGCCTGTTTCTCTCTCTGCCTGTGTCTCTGACTCTCTCTCTCTCTCTCTCTCTCTCATGAATAAATAAAAAATTAAATCTTAAAAAAATAGTTAGCTATTGACGAACTGCTTTGTGTGAGGCATCTGTTAAAGACTAGAAGTAAAAAATATACTCCTAAAACCCTCATGGAACTCAGAGTCCAGTGAGCAAGACAAATGCAAACATATTCAATTCCAGTGAAATCTTATGTATGCATCCTGCATATAAGAATATAAGCAAGGGAATAATTAATTCCCTTAGAAAGAAGAAAAGAGAATTTAGCCTTAAAGAATGAATGGTCACTATGACAGGAAAACATGGAAGAGCAGAACCTTATATGAAGAAGGAAAGCTAGAAAATACATGGAGTCTAAAAACTACTTCCTTCCACCTTATGTTTAATGACTAAGAGAGGAAGAGGAAGTGGCTACACATGTGGCACAATTTAGTTAGAATTATTCTGTCCAAATGTAGAAAACGTCAAGTGTAACCAAACTGAGATGTTTCATAAACTTTATTTCATGGGTAAGTCCATAAATATTAAATAAATAAATTTTCATAATTTCGAAGATATTACTTATATATACAATACAGCTATTCATCTCATAAACAGTGGAATAATAATTTTTCTGGCTAACTTCATCATACAAGAAATTTATTTGAAGTCAAATGGTAGCTGAGAAAACTACAACAGAATCTAAGAAAAGGCAGGAAACTGTGCAGGCTGAGGATTTGTGTAGAAGAACTCACATACATGGAGCGCCTGGGTGGCTCAGTCAGTGAAGTGTCAGACTCTTGGTTTCAGCTCAGGTCATGATCTCAGGTCCATGGAATCTAGCCTTGTGTTGGGCTCCATGCTGAGCATGGAACTTGCTTGAGATTCTTTCTCCCTCCCTCTACCCCTCCCCCTACTCGCATGTACTTTTTCTCTCTCTCTCAAATCAATCAATCAATCTTTCAAAAAATGAACTCACGTATACTTTCTTCATTCTGTTTCTATATAGCCCAGGTTCAAAGATTTCATGTCATTTATCTGCTTCATAAAGATTAACTTTCACAAGAGTTTACCTTGATTAGCTTGAGTTATGTGTCCTAGAGGAGAAAGGAAGAGCTGCATAAGACCGGACAGTAGTTTTCTAAGAAGCATTATTACTGAAAGAAAGTGGAAGGAAAGATGTGCCTGAAAAAATATTTTTTTGAAGATTTTATTTATTTATTCATGAGAGACACACAGAGAGACAGAGAGAGAGGCAGAGACACAGGCAGAGGGAGAAGCAGGCTCCATGCAGGGACCCTGACGTGCAACTCGATCCCGGGTCTCCAGGACCACGCCCTGGGCTGAAGGCAGGGGCTAAACCGCTGAGCCACCCAGGGACCCCAAATAATTTTTTCATCTATCACTTTCCTTGGCTTCACAGCATAAATACAGTATCATTTTGTTTCACACTAACAATTTAACACATGCACAAAGCATCCTTTTCTGTCATATATATCACACTATCATATATATTAGAAATGTACAAATGCACAACATATCTATATATACACACACATACACATATACACATACCTCCTCCCTGCTTTCCCAAAAGAGAGGCAACCAGAAACCCAAGGTACAACCTCAACAGCTTCATGATCTCTGAATGACTTGCATTCTTTTTCTCGTTTTGCATCCTGTTTTATTTTTCTTTCTAGCTATCCCATAATCTATGTCAGATGTGTCCATAACCAGTATGTCCTTTATTAATAGTGTGGATAAAAAAGAGGAAAAATACGGTTTGGGTTTTTTAGTGTAACCTAATAAGCAAACACCATAATATCTTCTTCTGTGATTGTTCAAATCTGTAACCTATATTGTGGTGTTCCTTCCCCTGAGGATGTTCCCCTTCTTTTTGCCTAACAACTTAGCTAACTGAACTACTTTGCCTAAACCTTGATTTTAAAGGATCTGACTTTCTGGTAATCCTGCCTAACACTTTAGTGGTCTTCTTTTAAATTTACAATTGCTATATTAATTTAAAATAATACATCCTGAAGATCTTATATGCTGCTCTATTCCCTTCATTTAACAGAAATCTATTTACCAATTACTTTAATTACTTTTTTTTTTTTTTTGTCTATGGATCTGGCGGCATAATGCCGAAAAAGGCTATAAGAAATTATCAGCTTCTAATATACCATAACCATTTTTGTATGCCTTGGTTAGGATAAACCTAGAGTGGCAAAAATGAGATTAATTTTAGAGAAGATCAACAAATGTCCTTTGCTGAGTCACTGCTCCCATGGTTCCTGGACTTCCATATTCTGGCATATGGAAAAAAAGCACTATGTAGATAAATGGTTTGGAGAACATAGCATATGCCCCATAATAGCACTCTCAACTGAATGGTGTTGGTAGCATTGTCTTGTCATTTGTTCAATTTTTATCAGAGCCCTGTAACATGTTAAGAGCTATTTCTCTAAGTTTAACTACTAAAAAGATCATGGCCTTTCATCTTCATGTGAGGACCCAACTCTCTCATTGTGAGAATGATGCTTGCCAAAGGCTCCATCCATTCTTTCACAGACACTTTGGGAATCATTTTATCTGCTGAATCATTGTATCTGGCTAGTTCAAAGAATCATTCACAGCATAGCCTGGTAGTGGTTTGTCTTGCCCTGGGACACAAACAAACGTCACAATTTCGTATTTCACCTGGGAAATGGGTTTGAAAACCAAAATGTTTTCAAAGTCCTTAGCAGCCTTTCAAATATTGTTGGTCCTTCTTAGTGGGGGCAGAACAGAAAATGAACAATATTTCATTGACTTTAGAGACAATATCCTAGTATGCCTCCAGACCATTCAAACTTTTCTAAAGTGAAATCTAAAATGTTCTCTTTTGTGGTATGATCTCCCACTCTGTGGTACTCTTGTTTCACATTTATCTATAGTACAAACTCCTACTCTCAAAGAATACAAGAATGTGGTAGAGTGAATATTGGCCCTTAAATAGGTCCACATCCTAATCCCCAGAACCTGTGATTATGTTTCTTGACATGTTAAAAAGTCTTCGCAGAAGTGATTAAGTTGAGGAGCTAGAGATGGAAGATGATCCTGAATTATCCAGGAGGCCCAATGTAATAATAAGGGTCCTTATGAGAAGGATATAGGAAGGTCAAAGTCAGACCAGATGTGATAAAGGAATAGAAGTGGAACTTCTGTGGCCACAGGACAAGGACACAGATTCTCCCCAGAAGCAGCATGGTCCTGCTTATACATCATAGACTTCTGACCACCAGGACTACAAAATTATATATTTTTGCTATTTTAAGCCATGAAATTTGTGGTAATCTGTTAAATTAGGAGTAGAAAACTAATACAAGTATTAAACGGATACTACTGGTTTTACTGAGAGAAATAAACTATTTCCATACCTGATACCAATAACCAGAAGCTGCATTATTATATCCCCTAAGGCAACAACATCAGGGATACTGTATATAGTTGAAGTCATTTTTTTAAAAATTAAGCTTCAATAATCCCATAATTTTCTAAGTCTCATTAGGAATTTTCAGAAGTCAAATGAAAGATTTGAACAGGCATGGTATGGAAATTTCCACTTCGATCTTTTCTATTTTGTAGGTTTTTGGTGGTGGAACTAATATCTTTGAATTTCCTGAGGATATGTCATTATTTTTTTATGGAAAGGAGTCTCCTAAAGCTTCATCCTGACCATTCCTTCAGTAATGATCTTGACTGGGTAGTCAGTGATGGATTCTTCCATTTTCTGAGAATATTCAGATTACTTGTCTTAGACTATGGGGGGAAAAAAAACTAGGATGAGTTTGAGGTAATAATCAGTCCTCCTCTATCACTTGAACCCTATAGGCATCTCCTCTTCCTAGCAGGCTTAACATGTACCTAGTAAGCTTAACATGTACCCAGTACTTTCCAAAATTTTCCAGCTATTTCTCATTATCCCATATAAAGTTGTTCTGGATATTAATTCAGTCTTTTTATGGAGTGCTACTGAAAGATTCACAGCATATATTTGTGGTTATAAAATGTGTACACAGTGTCCCCTTTAAGAGACCATAACAACTGTATTTCATTTCAAGTAGCCTCCTGGCTCATTGTCAGGTATATATCCAGATCATAACTTTCCACGTGATCTGGTTACTTTTCAATCCACTATTCTCAATATAATAACCATGATGAATGAACAGATGAACATAAAAGATCCAATCCAGCATTGCAATATCTCAAAGTCTGTGATAATACTTCTTTCTAGATATTTGATCTTTTTGAGATTTTTGGTCTTTCAACATCAGTTAGCAAACTGGATCCAGGTTTGCTTTATCTAAACCTGAGGCAGCAGCTGGCTTCTTAAACTCATACAATAAATGCAGAAATTCTGTTGAGAGTAACTATTTCAATAATCCAGCCTGATCCAAAATTATGTTATCCCAGCCTCTTCCTTGGCTAAACTTTCTCAAAATCCAATCTTACAAATAATTTCCAGGCTTTGACTACACAAATTAGCAAATTCCTGTAAATCCTTCTGAGGCTAATTTTTAGCTTCACTGTTCTAATTCAGCATTTCAACTCTGTATTTTCATGATTATGGCCAGTCATCTCTCAACAATACAGGGATTGTTTGATTTCTCTTGCATGAGAAACATAGACTTTTTTTTCTTTTAAAAAGGATATTTCATGAGGATTTGAGAGATCTGTGTTCTCCAACTAATATTATTCTCATATAATGCTTCCAAATTGTCTGTTATTGGGGATATTTTAGTTCTAGAGCTGTGCTTAAACTTTACATAAGAAAACTGAGAAGGCAAAAAAAAAAAAAAAGAAAAAAAGAAAAGAAAACTGAGAAGGCTATCAATTGACCTGACTTTTAATTCAGCAATCTACAGACTTAATCTCTAAGGTTTTGTTTGTTTGTTTGTTTGTTTGTTTGTTTGTTTGTTTTTTGGTGATCTCAGCCCTATGGCTATTAAAAGGGAGGAGATTTTTCAGCCTCCTTACAGAAAGGCCAGAGTTTCAGCCCATGCCTTGAGGCAAGTATTTTAAGATTTGAGCTTGTCATTCTTTTGCCTTTAAAATATGGAAAACTGTCAGAAACAACTCTCCTTACTCTTGCTTGCAGAATTATTCGACCTTTCTGAGATGTTCTAGGACAATAGTCAGTCACCCAAAGCTTTGCTCATGTTGGACACATGGTTCCAGGTGACCACAGGGAAATACTTAATTAGCTGTTATATTGCTGATTACCTTGGGGCAGTTACTTTCCAGTTCTGGAATGTTAATGGGAATCTCAATGTCATTTCCTGCATTTCAATGCCATAGCTCATTATAAATATCCCACATTTCACTGAGGGTCTGTCGCATGAAATTCATTGTAAATCTTTTTGTCCATTACTCTGGATACTTGCTGTGGATAAATTCACTCTGGACAACTTAAACTTTCATAATCAAAGATAAAACTAAAACAGACTTCAGAAAGGACAAAGTCAGGAGAGCTCTTGAAATCTAGGTAGATTAATTATTGATTGATGATAGCAGTTAAGTGAGAATGGACTAGACAGTAATAACAGAAACTACTGCATCAGAAAACAACTGTAACACATGTCAGTGTGTATAACACAATGATTAAGAGGTGGGTTTGTGCAAGTCGGGCTGAATGGGATCGAATCCCAACCCTACTATTTGCTGGCTGTATGAACTCAAGAGACTATCTCTCTCTAAATTTTAGTTTCTTCGTCTGTAAAGTAACAATTATTAAAATGCATATGGTAGTTTTAGGATTAAATTAATTAATGCAGTTAGCATATAATGACTAACCCAAATTAAAGATATTTAAGATACATTAGGATTATCTATTGATTTATATGTGTATATACAGGAAGATAAATGACAGATAGATAATAGACAGATATGTATTCTATACCACCATTCTAACACAAGTTACCCTGTAGTCTAGATCTATTTAATTCATAAAATAACATGAGAGAACTGAATAAGGGAAAAATCAAAATCTCTTTTCAATTTTCTTATGACTTTACGACTAACTAAAGGTGGAAAGGGGCAGCTAGTGAGTTCAGCAATTCTCAATAGTGTAGGGGATTTTTGAGTATTTTTTCTTTCTTGTTAAGTAGTTCCTCACTTATTAAACTATGAACAGATGCATACATGCGTATTAAGTCAGATCTGTAAGGCATAAGCGGAATTTATCCTCTATCTTCTAGTATTTTTTTTGTAACGCAGATTAACAGTTGTTCTCATTTTTTCCCCACCTAAAGAACCAGAGGACCAATAGGAGCTGGAGAAATACACTTTGTTCTTTAAAAATCAGCACAACAGAGACAGAGCATATAGAGACAAGTTATCCGATTTTTATTTATCCTTTCATGTACCCAGTGACAAGGTGACTGGTTTCTACTTGCATGCTGAATTTTCTGACAACATAACTTTTAAAAGGCTCAAATGAAGGCCATCCTAATAAAAGGATGAAATTATAAAAATCTCAAACTTTGAAATAGAAGAAGTTCTAATTTACCAATAAGACTAAGATGATTAAATTTAGATTCCAACCTCTCCTTGAACTACCAAATACAAGGAGTGCCTGGTTGGTTCTGTCAGTTAAGAGCCTGACTCTTGATTTTGGCTCAGGTCATGAACTCTGGGTTGTGGGATGGAGTCCTCTGGGCTCTGCACTCAGCAGGGAGTCCTCTTGGGATTTTCTTTCTCCATCTCCCTCTGCCCCTTCCCCCTGCACTCTCTCTCTCTAAAATAAATCAATAAATCTAAACAAAACAAAACAAAAACCCACTACCAAATACAAAACTAAACTGATGATACATGATAGGTCACTTTAGTAATTCATTTACCAATTGAATCACATTGGATGTTTTATCAGTCACAGAAAACCCAACTAAAAATGTATCAATGTATCAGACCATAAGGATTTTTATGAGATTCAGGTAATAGTAGGCAGGTAGTTCAGAGTTTTGCTGAATGACTTACAAAGGCCAGTGACCCAATATTTTCTGGTCCTTTTGCTAAATCACCTTCAGTTTGACAGTATCTCTCCAAACACTCTATGTCCACAGGGGAGTGTAACAGAAGGTCGAGGACAGCAGGTAAAGATCTTTCTCCTCCAGCACCAGATGGTTTCCCTTTGTCTCTCATTGGCCATAACTAAACCAGGTACCGGCTCTTAGGTTTAGAAAGAGACCAGAAAAGCTGGCATTTTTTTTTTTTTCACTTCTGTAAGTGGTTAAAAAGTAGAAAGCATCACTTAGAGTACATGAAATAACTGGAGGAGTGATAGCTAGTTGAATAAGAAATATGTTGATATATCACATACTTCGTTGACAAGAATAACAGACTCTTAATTATTTCAAGTTTGCTACACCACTTTCTAGGTCACCCCTTAGTGCACTACAACCTGGTAAGCCTACAGTATATTCAAACCTCAAAAAATATTGTGATACAGCCAGAGAAATGTAAAAGCATTCCAATGCCCATTCACTAATACTGCATGACTACAAAGCCCAATCACCTGCTTCATCATCAAAGGTGTTCATTTTGGCATATACCATCCAACAACAGCAACATTCCAAGTAAGCAGTTTTCTTATGAGAAAGAAATGGAGAAGAAACAAATTCTACTGTGTTTCCATCTTATGCTCCCATATAACGGCTAGATTCATAACTGCTGAGGTGGAAGTGGCAAACACAAGGTCTAAGCAACAAGATTGGCAGTGGGCAAAGTCTGATCAAAAAAGAACATTTTTTTCTATGCTCATGTCTCCTGTTTCCACATATTTACTACATAAAACAAGAAATATATGTGGTATAAATGTAGGTGTGGTGAACCACAGTGAACCATATAGTTCCTTTTTGTGCCATTTCCCTAGGATTCCAGGTATTTAAATGAGGAAAAGCCACCACTCCACAATGGAATCTCTTGGTGTCTCCCTTATATCTTCCTAGCTTCCTCTTCCTTTTCTAATTTCCCCATAAATCAGGAGGCTAAGTGTTATGAACAATTGTTACAAATAGGGACATTGCTACAGTATTACGAAGGGACATGTTACTTGATTTTTTTTAGCAGAAACCTTTGTAATATAAGTTTTGAGTTAAAGCAAAGTTCCTTCAGTTTGTATTTTATTATGCATTTTATGACTTGAGAGTATAGTCAGATGAAGTAGAGATTCTTTTGATTACACTATTAAAAACATATTTCCTCAATCTATCATCTATTACATATGTTGCTACTTGGCAGCTACTTGAAGTTTATAACCAGAATATGTGAAATTCTTAATAGAAATTCTAGTATCCAGGGATCTTTTTAACAGCATGGGTGAATTTAAAAGGAAATACATATTTCATATTTGAGCAAAACTTTTGTAGCTTAGGTTGGTTTCCTGATTCATGTAAGCACTTCCTTTCTGACCTTTTGCTTTTAATAAAGATTGAGGCGACTGGTCTACCCAAAGTCTATCGTTTGCAGAAGCCTTGCTTCTGGATCTCAGGTATATGACACTCTTCATCTTGTTAAACCTTCCCCCTAGGAGGAAAACATTTGAAGTGCCCAAAATGTATTATGAAATTCTCTTTCAGAGGGATAGTTAAAGAAAATAGAGAGTGCCACGTTTTCTTTTAGCACCTAGGACTAACATAATCTTTTCTCTTATTCTCCCATCAGATGTTTGGTTCATAACTGCTGAGGTGGGTGTGGCAAATACAAGGTGTTAGTGTCAAGATTTCCAGTGGGCAAAGTCTGCAGGTATCACATCCAGTCTGAGTGCTATGGCTTGTGCTCTCCCTCCAGCATCTCATGTTTTGATCCTTGGACAAATAAATGCAGCAGTGGCAGAAGCCCGACCAGAGCCTCAGGTGCAGACCGCCATGAGATGTAACTATTAGATCCAGTTTATGAAAACACAGAACAGAATCCAGTTTTGCTAGAGTTTTTAAAACCTCAAGGGATGGGGTAAAAAAGGTCATAGAAATCCTGTGACTGTCCTGGCTAAACTTCTATACCAGACACAAACTCCAGATGTGGCAAAATCCAGACTAAAAGCAGGCTGGACTTTTGAGAGTTTTCTCCTGACAGAAATTAGCGAACGTACTTCCTCATTTTATGACCTGTATATTTATTCATATGACCTATAGTGTGTACTCAAACACCAGAGAATATTTCAATAAAAAAGTAAATGAATGGATGAATGAATGAAAGTTGATTTACCCTCCCTATCCTACGTTCTATAATTGTGAGTACAGGAAATTGCCTTGTAAAGTTTCTCCTTTTTTTTTAATCCAGAGAGTCTTATTGGTATCTCAAAATGACTATAACACAGACTAACCCATATTTTTACTCTTTAAAAATCTATTTCTGGGATCCCTGGGTGGCGCAGCGGTTTGGCGCCTGCCTTTGGCCCGGGGCGTGATCCTGGAGACCTGGGATCGAATCCCACGTCGGGCTCCCGGTGCATGGAGCCTGCTTCTCCCTCTGCCTGTGTCTCTGCCTCTCTGTCTCTCTCTGTGTGACTATCATGAATAAATAAATAAAATCTTTAAAAAAAAAAAATCTATTTCTCAGGGAGCCTGGGTGGCTCAGAGGGTGAAGCATCTGAATCCAGCTCATGACCCCAGAGCCTTGATATCAAGCCCTACATGGGCCTCCCTGCTCAGCTAGAAGCCTGCTTCTCCCTCTCCCTCTTCTTGCCACCCCCCCCTGCTTGTACTCACACTCACTCTATGTCAAATAAATAAATCTTTTAAAAAATAAAATAAAAATTTATTTTTCATTCTCTGGCTCATAACTTGGTGAATAACAATAACATCTATGTAATCATCCAAAAGAGAAATTTCAATCATCTTACTTTTTCAATTTATTCAGTAACTGAGTCCCTTATAGCTTGCTTTTCAACATGTTTGGTATTCATACCCTTTACTGCATCCTGCCTGTTTCTTCTGCAGTTTAGGGACACATTACATTTTGCCTAGTTAAGTGAAATAGTACCTTTAAAAAACTGGTTGTTCTCTAATGCTTAGGATCTCAAACACTTTCTCTGCAATATCTAAAAAGAATAAAATAAACTATGAATCTGATTCCATCTGTCACTTGCTTAAATCTCTTTAATTTATCCTCATTGCAAAGGAGATATAATCAAAATGTGCTAATATCATGAATATCTATTGATTTTTCAGGAATATTGTCAAGTCCAACTTCTTTGGAATACATTTCCTGTCACCTCTGTCTCACAAGTAGACCTGACACTGCTTTTCTTATAGGAAAATTCTTCTGGTGCCTAAGAGGTAAAGAAGTAATAAATAAATGAAAAATACAGACTATTATGAACTGAAGTCTATTTTTTTACACCTTCCCTTTTATCTTAGACATTATCTTAGGACCTTAAAACTCAAATCTTTTTTGTAATAATTTTACAGATATGAAAGCTATTCCAATAATTTGAAGATATTCCTTCCTAGATCTGTCAATCTAAACTGAGAATCATCTCTTTTCTGTGCTGATCTAATTCTTCATTCTCTTCTTGAATTATATATTTTATGTTTTTGTCACTTATAGAGCTATCCAAACATATGCAGAATAAAAGAGTATAGGGGCCTCCGGCTGCCTCAGTTGGCAGAGCACATGACTCTTAATCTTAGGATCATAAGTTCAAGCCCCACATTGGGTACAAAGATTAATTAAAAAGCAAAAACTAAAGAAAAGAGAATACATACTGAGTGTCAAATGACTAGCTTCAAGAACTAGTAAAGTTGGATGAAGTTGTTTCATCAATATCAACACTACCAACCCCAAACAACTCTCTTTTACATGAAGCAAATTCCAGCCATAATAGCATTTCAGACATAATTGAATTAATAGCATATTTTCATATGTATCTTTCTTACATTCACATAGTTTCATGACCCACTCATCATCTTGATCAATGGCTTCTGAACATGTTTTAGCTGCCTTGTGTCCCTCCATGTGTGACATCCAGAGCTGCACTTGAATAACCAGAATCAGATAATCAGCAGAGAAAGATTGTCACCACCACCCTGACTCCACACACACACACTTCTCAACAACTACAACTTTCTCCTTTAGTAGCTATCTTTCAATGTTGCTTCATTTTAATTTACCAACCAGGATACTTCTGGACATTTTCTTAAGTTCTTTGTGTCTTCTGAGCTTCCACACAGACAACTTTATATACAATCTTAGAAACACCAGGGAACACACTCATTTTTAAATTATTTTTGGAGAATTTTTTTAAAAATCACACAAAAGTGTAAATGTCTTTGGCCTCTTAAACAGTTTATGAGTTAGCCTAAGAGTAAAATGAGATGAACCTGAGGAAGGAGGATAAGCTCACTGGGGAAGGGTAATAGAAAGGGGATGGTCCTCTCAAATTCTTAAACATTCAGAAAACATTGAAACCATTGGTTACAAATTATTATTTGCCTTTAAAATTGACACAATTTTGGGCAGGCTGGGTTGCTCAGTGGTTTAGCACCACCTTCAGCCCAGGGTGTGGTCCTGAGGACCCGAGATCAAGTCCTGTGTCGGCTCCCTGTGTGGAGCCTGCTTATCCCACTGCCTCTCTCTCTCTCTCTCTCTCTCTCTCTCTGTGTGTGTCTCTCATGAAAAAAAAAAAAAAAAAACCAAAACATTGACACAATTTCAGTTTTATAATCAATCTATTCTAAAGTCATTTATCTGTTCCTTGCTCACTTTACCTTATCTTCTGTTAGTGGAGCTCTAAATATATACATGTCTATATATTTCTATGTATATATGTGTATATATACAAAAAATAAACTTCAGATGAGTTAAGGATATGTATGTATGTGTGTATATCTAACTTGTCTGAAATTTATTTTTTATGGGAGGCAACTTTTTTTTCCTAAAGGGGTAGTCATTTGTCTCTGTACCATCTGTTGAATGGGTCATTCTTTACTCACAGATTTAAAATACCTTTTTAAAACAAACTGAATTCATGCATTAAAAAAAAAAAAGGGACAACACAAAGGGACAACATGCTACTAATTTCCTAGGGTTCCTGAGGTGACTATACATTCCAGTTTTCAGTGTGATGCCAATCAGTTCCAAGCTCACCTTCCAAACAATGGACAGCATCCCTTTAAGCATCTCTTCTTCACAGTGAGCACCATAATAAACTTTCTGAAGACCATGCACTGGAGGGACACTGCACCAGGAAGGGCTCCCAGCTGCCCAATGGGTCTGTGCAGTGAAGATGAGGATTCTAGTGGAGCTCTGAGCCCAGGCTCATGCCCAGAACCTCAGCCTGACCTGGTAATTACCTTCTCACAGTTTCCCCACACGAAGAATAGCATCCTGAAGCCCTCCTGACCACTCTGGTACCCCAACTCCCTCTGCAGGAAAATAAGTGACTCACCTATGCCCAAAAGGTTCCCTTTGAGCCCCAGTCTCTGCATATCCAACAACCAGCTAATGGCTAATGTCCTATATCCTGCATGTACACCATAGGGCTGCATTCTGCTTGCCTGGTGGCAGCAAACCAGCTCTAGCTGGGGCAAACCAGCAAATGTCCCTGCTGTCTGAGGGCCTCAGCTATATCTTCTGCACTGAAGGCTGAATCCCAGAGGAGCACAGGGGTGGGTGGTGGGGCCTTTCAAGTTCATCCTTCCTTTAGTACTCTCCCCAAGCACTAGGGTACAAGATAGGGTCTTTGTATCTTGTAGCCATTCTTTTGTCAGTGTGATTATTCTTCATATTAAATTGCTCCTGATGGGCAGCCTGGGTGGCTCAGTGGTTTAGCACTTCCTTCAGCCCAGGGTGTGATCCTGGAGACCTGGGATTGAGTCCCACATCGGTCTTCCTGCATGGAGCCTGTTTCTCCTTCTGCCTGTATCTCTGCTTCTCTTTCTCTGTGTCTCTCATGAATAAATAAATAAAATCTTTAAAAAAAATCCTCCTGTTTAAAAACTAAAACCAAAAACATTCATTCCATCAAAAAACAAATGCTATGTATGTGTGTCATCTCAATCCTGGTAAAATTCCACAATATGGAAAACTTTGTTTCAATCTAACATACAATTAAATTGAGTCTTAAAAAATTAAGGGTGTCCATGATCATTCATTTAACTAGTCGATGAAGTTAGTATGTATGTATGTATTTATTATTTTACTCTAAAGCCACTTTTTTCCCCTCTCCCTAAGCCATGGATAACTCCTCTGGTAGAGGTGAATATCTGTGATAAACAACAACCATGGTATTTTAATATACTCACTTTTAAATCTCTCTTTACTAATCACACAAGCTCTAGAGAAGTTACATATGCAAATTCTCTCCAAAAAGTCAGTCCAACTCTCTTTCCTCAGTGTTGTCATATCCCAGTGTCAGATCTATAATATTAATCATTTGACAGTTCTCTGATAATATGCTGTTTTAACTTCATTATTTGGTACTCATATTTGCTGTCAGGATATCCAAATATTCATATCAGTCACAATTTTATTTTTAGTCATGTTCTTGGAAAATGAAGATAAGTATTTTAGTGTTTTTAACATATGGGTATTATTCAATGTACAAAAAGAAATGCTTTAAAAATCACAGAAATTTCTAAACCATTATCAGTTAATATGATTACAGGAGCATTGAGGTTTCTAATGCAATTACAGATCAGTACCTACACTATGTGGGGGAAAAAAAAAAGCATTAAAGCTGCAGAGGCCAATGAATAAATTCAGAAAGCTATTGTGTAGGTTAACTTGGCAGCAAAACCAGCAGTAAGAAAGAAAAATGACTAAAACTATGTCTAATAGGTTTGTTCAAGATAAATTCATTTAAGAGAAAAATAGACGCTTTACAAAAGGGCATCTTAGGCAGAAATATTAACCATAAGATAAGATATAAAAATTAAAAAGATATACAAATCTTGTCATATACTGAATTATGTAATTAAACACCCCGGAAAATTGCATTTTTATGTTTTAGACTACGATTCTGTTATATTTGTCTGTATTGATAGAATATCTCATAGATTCTTATTTAGGCTAGGTCTACAGTTTATCAATTTACTCAGGTACAGGTTGATTACTACAAAATGGATTATGATATTTAGAAACTAACATTATCTCATAATAGCAACCATTAAATATAGTATACATTTTGGACTATTAGAAAGAAAAAAAAAACAAAATGTCCTATGTGGATATTATATAGTAGTTGGACATATTAAATTCATGTAATGTATTTTATAATGCAAATATACTATAGAAGACATGACCCAATCAGTAAAACAGTCATCTTTATTTATTCTTCAAATGAATTTAGAGTTCCCCGTGTAGTGTCACTTAGGGCAACTTTTCAAATTTCTCTGGGCTTGAAATTCTTTATCTCTAAAATAATGAGTATGTGTGGGAATTTTTTTCAAAAAATTATTTATATACATTTTATGCCAGGCCAGGCAACTACATATATGTTATGTGCTAATGGAATAACCACAAGAACCAAACCAAAAAGACATCTGCCATAACCAGACTTTTTGGTTGTTTAAGCTACTTGATAAGAACAATAAGAAAGTTCTATATCCACACTCTTTCTATTATATGAAACAAAAAATAAAACTCTAATTCCTATAGATATTCCTCAAAACTACTACCAAAGAACAGAAAATAATGACATCCTACTGCAGTTTTAGGGACTTATCAATATGTATTCCAACAAAAATTGCAAATTATACTCATAATGATAAATAAAATGTATGTAATAGTATACATATATTTTGAGAGACTGTATAATGTCTAAAATTATTTTTTCTCTAAGATTCTAAAATTGTATAATAGTACCATGAAAAGAAAAACATTAGCATAATCATTTAGATTTAAAATTAATAGAGAAATATGGAGCACTAACTTGAGCAGTTAAGATAGTCTTATAGAAAAACATCACAAACTTATTTACTTATTTAACTTATACTTATTTAACTTTACTTATTTAACTTATTACTTATTTAACTTAAGTTACTTAGTAAGTAACTTAAGTTACTTATTTAATTTATTTACTTATTAGTATAATGAAGGTTGGTGGCAACTCATTCTCATTGTCCTTGAAACACTTTACAATTATAGTAAAACTTGAAAAATTTCTCCAATTTGTTTCTTAGATTTTCGTGCTCCATGTATTTTTATCTGTAAGATAGTTTCTCTTGAATACTCACACTTGAAATGAGTTCTTTATAGAAAGTTATAATCTTCTATATTGAATGATCTAAGACTATGTAGTAAGTTCTTGTAGATTCTCATTTTCCTCTTTAGCAACTGAAATCAGATCAAGCATGATTTACTTAGATGAATTCATTGACTTTGTTTCATTCTATACTGTAATTTTTGGGGCAGCCAGATAAATTAAGAATGAACTACTGGGGAAATATAAAGATCCAATAAAACAGAGGGAAAGTAAAAACATAACTACTCTAAGAAAGAATCCCTACATTGATGAGAGAGACCACCAATGCCTCTATCCAATCTTCCTCTTGGGACACTCTGGATGGCAAAAGATTATCTTATTCACCAACTATGAGACATTGGCTTCCAACCTGAATTCCTATGTCTGGTGCCAGAATGTTGATTCCAAATGTCTCTCTTCTTTTCAGCCTGATTTCAAACTTTTTTTAAACAACAGTATTAAAAAGTCATGTGCTATAGATTTTATGAAGAGTAGCAAGTGTAAAAATACTCATTTAGTATTGCTTAAGATAGATTAAGAAATGAACCAATATATAATTAACATAAACACAAGTATGCTAGAGCTCTATGTGTGCCTTTGTAGAAGTGTATAATAATATTAGTAATTAAATTGCTATTAGCATACAAAGTATGCAATCAAATGGAAATTTTGAGCCATGGTTAATCATTTGATATCAAAAAGAGGGTGAAAATACCAAAAAGATAATATGGAAAGTTCATGAAGAACCAGGATGCCTCTAAATATAACTTTAAAATACGTGACATCTTCGCTATTACTTCTCCCTTCCTCTATCTGTTGTGGATGTTGCTAATAAAGTACTCTTTTATCCTTGAGAATAGAAGAAATTTAGCAGACTTTTTAAGGCAATAAACCACATGACTGTTACCCATTAGCTCTAACATGTGCTGTGAAGCCTATTTTTCTGTCTCTATCTAAAGAAATCATCTGAGAGGAAACATAAGTTAAGAAATAATTCAAAATACAGTACAACAGAGATTACTGGGACAATGTGGGAAGGGTAGGTTCAGGTACTGTTTATCTGTATGTATATGTGTATCCTAAGCAGGCAAGGCAAATGCAGAAAAGAGATTTCTGCAGCAATAGCAATGATTACCCTATTAAAAGTTTTAAGCCAGGAAGTGATATGTCCAGGACTCTACTCTTTTTCTTTTTCTACTCTTTTTCCCCAGCCCAACACTGCAACTTCTCTCTATAGGGCCGGAGGCAGAGTGAGAACCCATGAATTAACTAGAAAACCCAGACCTTGCTGCTTCATGTGTTTCTCATGATAAAAGAAGAAAATAAAAGGCCCTGTAACCCAGGAGCCACAGATAAACAGGATCCTGTCTCACCAAAGCCCTTAACACAGTGCCTGGCATGTAGCAGTCCACAGTAAAGAGTGGCCAAAATGACAGTCTATGATTACTTTTTTTTCAAACCAAATGGGATCATTTTGCCCCCTAGGGACATTTGGCAATGTCTAGAGACATTTTTGGTTTGGTAACTAGGGGTGGGGTGCTAGTGATGGTTGGAAACCAGAGCTGCTGCTAAATGACCTACAACACACAGGACAGCCCCACAACAAAGGGTTACCCAGCCCAAATGTCAGTGGTGCAGAAGGTAGGAAACTCATCTAGTGGGAACTTTTCTTGTGTCATTAACATTTTCAGTGGATACAGAGCAATTGATGACATAGTTGATGATCTAGAATAAATTAGAAGACTCTTTTCTTCTTGTGACCCAAGTATAGCATTGATTTGCTTTACCCTGCCCCCCTGCCTTCCAGACTTCAGAAGATTTTCATTTGCCTGTGAGGTTTCCTTCATAGATCAGCTATGAGGTGTTGCCATATTGACTCATTCCACATCCCTCCCCATCACACTAGTTCTCTCAGGAAGCATGGAAGAGTTGGATAAAGCCTACATCTTTACAGAAAAAGTCAAAATTCCAAAGATTTAGTGAATATTTTTAAGTGATCATCCTCTCAAAGTTCCTTCTCTCTCCACCACAAGCCTGGAGTCTTCTTATGACGTTTGGGGAATGTTAATGCACTTTAGTAATGGGAGCCCTGGAAGCCAGTGCCATGTGACATGAGCCCAGCCAGATTAGAGCTACTTCAAGTCCTTTTAGACCTAAGGAACAACGGCCTTGTTGGAAATATCAGGATAATTAGGGAAAAAATAGTATTTCTTTTTCTACTCAGGGTGAGAGTCAGGGGACTGCAGAGGCATCAGATGGGAAGCAGCTACCTTTTCTCTACAATGTGAGGATATAGAGGACCTACAAGAATCAAGGCTATTCCTTATTACTCCATCTTGACCAGAAGTGGATGTCCCAAGTTTATTGTTTGTGCCAGTTACACCTGCATAAACCCTTTTTCTTTTTTTTTTTTTTAAGTCAAGACTCCATAGTGGGAACCTGATTATAACTCAATAAAACTCATATATAACTGGACACATGAGGGGCCTTAGTAGTTATCCGAGCTGTTACTCAGCCACAGTACTCCTATTATGTTCCAGAGCTTTCTCCACTCCTCTGGCTCCCACATTTATTGCAGACACAGAAATTCTAAAAGGCAGGAAAAACCCCAGGGTCCCCAGATATCCCTGATGGGGCTTCTCCAAGTTTGGGAGATTCCCTATGAAAAAGATTAGAGGGAACCCTGGCAAAGAGCAGCAGATGCTGATGTCACTTGTGACATGTTGGCCTGGAGGGTGGGTATTTCAATGGCTAGAGGAGCCAATGGCCTCTTGCTGGCACCTAGGAAGGGAAGCCTCCTTGTCAAAGGCACGAGGGTATGATGGATATTCATTTTTTGATAAGGCTGAAAAATTCTTTTTCTGTTGACTTACAGTTCAAGTAGTGATAAAGGATACCACTGGTGCTAAAAGATAATGATACCAAGTGAAAGCTTAGATATATAAGAAAGTATAAAAAAATTCTCAAATGACATATCTCATTAAAATAGAATAAGAATGAGAAAAAGTCCACTTCTTCCTACAACCCCTTCAGGAGAAAATTAAGCCCTACCTGCCAACAAGTGGACTCTGCTTCCTTGGCTCCTTTGAAAGCCAGATTGTCTAAAGTCCTGTTTCCAATCTCTTATTTTGTACCAAACATCAGCAGGGAAACTTAGAAGGAACCACATCTTCCAATGGACAAACACTTGCCTTAGGAGTCAACATTCTTGCAGGCAGCCACTGGGCCCGTCTGCCCAGATCTGCTCAGATGGCCTTTGCCAAGGAGGGGAGCTGCCCCAGCCTCTCTGCCCAGGAATGTCCTTTCTCTCTCCCTTCTCCTTGTCCCCTGCCTGTCACACCCACACTGGAAGGATATTGTCATTAGCTGATAGTAAGTAGTCTTGGTACAAAGGGCACTAGAGGTGGGAAGGCAATGATGAAAAAGCACAGCTTGTGGGTAGGAAGCAGGAATGGTGGCAGGGAAAAGCTGGGAGCCAGAGAGCAGTCAGTTGGCAGCTAAGGGCTGAGGGTGGGGAGGAGTCAAGCACCAAAGTCCTAGGATGCACAGGTTATGGAGTTCTCTCTGAGAGAGTTGTTACATACCAGTAGTACACACAACAAACTTGCTCTTGGGCCATAGGATTCCAGACCATAAACAAATGATGAGTGGGCAGGGAAGGTAAAGAAAGTCCTGCTGCTGTTCCACAACCTGTGTGACCTTGTATTAGCTTATTAACCCCTCGGAGCCCTTTTCTGGCAAGTAGGTAGACAAATCCTTGCTCACCTCTCAAGTTTACCATGGATGTTTATAAACCTAGAGGACATCACAAGTCCTGAAAACCTGAGAATGCTTCCCGAATGCCAGTGTGAGGTATTTATTTGTTAGAAGATGTTAAGAAGTTGCTCGCCTATACCCAACCCATAGGTCCCCCCTGCCCCCTTTCCAAATGAGTCTCAGATTTGTTCTGGGATCTACCCATCTCTGGAGAGAAACTATTATTGGTTTGGGACACCTGCTAAATAGATTGTGTGTATGTACATGTTTCTGTGTTTATAAGTGAATAAGCAATAGAATACACTAATTAGGTGATATTTCTACATGGTTACTTCTATAAGGTTATGAGTTTATGAGTTACTTCGGATATTTATTTAATATAACTTTTAGAAAATCTGTATTGGAAAACTACTACCTATGGGCTACACTTGCCTTGCATGCCGTTTTGGTAAATAAAGTTTTATTGGAACCTGGCCATGCTCATTCACATACAAATAGTTTACTGCTGCTTTCATGTTACAATAACAGAGTTGAGTAGTTGCAACAGAGACCACAGAACCCACAAAGCTGAAAATATTTATTGTCTGGCCCCCTAGAGAAAAAAAAATTGCTGACCCCTCTTCAACATAAATTTGTTGCAGAGGTATAAATACATTTGGATATTAGTGGAGTAGGACATTTGTCAAGAAAATATGTTTGTGGAGAAAGCCCACTGCTTTTTTTCCCACTGTAGATTCCGTTTTTATTTAGAATGTCTTAGGGAATGTTTTACAGCTTTCTTAAGTCTTTTTCCCAAGCCACCTCGCTGTAATCCCCTGCCTCAAAATTATATAACTTGCAATTATAAAGGCTCCCATATTTCTAGGTTCTAGATCTTTCTGTGAGCCTTGCTCTCAGTAATCATTAATAAACCAGTACTCTTTGGATCTCACATCCCTTACCTATGAAGTGAGAAGTTTGGATGGCATCATCCTGTGCCCTATCCCAGGCAAGCTGGCTTCATGGGTGTGTCACCTGTGCAGTCACTCAGTCTCATCACAACTCTTGCTCATAGAATTGACTGACATTGTATCCCAGGCTGCAGCAACTTTTGTTTTATGAGGTGCCTGCTGCTCCTATATTTTCTGAGATCTCACCAGCCATGGACATGAGGTAGCTTAATGTTCTTTTCATCCCAGGAACATCTGTATCTAACACAATCTAGGAAATTAAAACATAATAAGCCAAAGAGATTTGACATTACCTAGAGACCTAGTTCTCTCATTTTATAGATGAAGAAACTGAGAACCAGAGAAGTCCTGAAACTTGTCCAGGTTAAAGGTGAAGCCCAGACCAAACTGAACACATGATCTGACTATCATCTGCTTATTTTAGTACTTCAAGGGAGGGCTGAGGCATTTCCAAATTTTCCCACAAAGTACTATAAATAGCAGGGCAGAATCTTCCATTTATTTCAAATTCAAGGTGGTGTAAGGTTTTACTAAGTTTTTTAGCAAAGCATTCTCAATAGCAGCCTGATATACAACTAGTACTTTACTTGAAGCTTTTAATTTAAATAATAAATATAAACAATGATAGTCATATTAAAGCCCAATCTTCCCTGTGTAATTAGAATGTGTTAAGCATTGTGCTAATACTTTACATGCATTTCCCATTTGTTCCTGTACTAACCTAGTGGTAAGACTTTGTACCACTAACATAACTCCTTTGCATCTCTGTTTCCTCATGTGGAAATTAGTAAGCACAGGAGGTACAGAATCAAAGTGGCAACAAATGTTAAACCCAAAGCATGGTGGATAGTTCTGGGTGTTTTGCTGCAGGAAAATTTACCCCAAAATGTAGAGGTATAACATAACAAACATTGGGGTCACAACCTTGTGGATTAAGACTTCAGAAAGAGTGCAGATCACTTGAGATCTCTCCTACAGTTGTATTCAGATGCTGGCTGGAGCTGAAGTCATCTGAAGGCTTCCTTAGACTGTCAAGATGGCTCCCTTGCATGGCTAGTTGGTTGATCCTGGCTACTGCTTATGAATTCAACTGGTGATGTTGATAAGAGGGCCAACATTTGACTTTTTCATTTGACTGTCTCAGAACAATCAACCTCCTTAAACAGCAGCTGTGTTCCTCCAGAGAATAGACTTTAAGAGAACGAAACAGAGGCTGCATGGCCTTTTATGTCAGAAATGGAACTGCCCCCATACTTCATTGTTCAAAGCAGATACAAGCCCAAGCAGTGTCAAGACCACACCTCTTGATGGGAGAAATACCAAAGGTTTTTGAGGTCATAGTTTAAAACCATCACATGATCTCTGCTAGGAAAAAATATTTTGATCATACAGGAACAAAAAGTTGACTGCATTTAAGTAGTAGACTACGTCATCCTCTCCAAAGCTAGCCATCTTCTTTTTTAATCTTTAATCTCTAACTCAAAGATCTTGAATATATCATCCAATTCTCATCTTTGTGAGAACTGACATATTGAGTTATGTAATGCTTACCAATATCTAATCCAACTTGTGACCCACATAGAAACTGCCAAAATGGGCTACGGTATAAGAAATTCCCATTAATTGCTTTTTGCGAAAAAAGGAAGACTATATTAATAGAGTTTCATAGAATCCGCAATTTATATTTAATTATATTCCTGACAAAGTCTAATGGTAGATGGAGGAAAGATAATTTTACAAATTTACAATAAAAATTGTAAACTGTAACTTGCCATATGTTACAGAAGGAACGTAACTTTCATATTGATAACCTTTATAGAAGTTACATCTTGATTCATGTACATAGATTCAGGCTATCTTTTGTTATTTTTTCATGCAAATTTATGCTTAATACATATACATGGATATTGGAGTGTTGTTTCCATGAATGTGAATAGACACCTAGACTCATACTCAGGCAGGACCACGATATGTAGGCATCAAAAAACAAGAGCATATCAAATAATCTATCAATCCACAAATACTTATTTACCTGCTTTGAACAGAATACCATTGTTTACAGCTAACCGAGCTATGAAAATCATGAAAGAGTCTCTTTCCTTGAGTAGCTTCTAGTTTTGTGGCAGGAATTATAAAAATAATTAAATATATATAGAGAAGGTATAATCCAAATGACATAGGTATTGATTTCTCAAGTTGATCTGTGGAAAGGATCTTGATTAAATATGTGGGAAAATCTTATTTAAATCCCAGGGGTCACCTGCAGTTACTGTGCAAAAAAACTTTGCTAGAACTACAAAGAAGTAGTATGCTTCTATGCTTCTTTACTTTGATATGGAGAAGCCCTGAATTAGCTTGTGATCCAAGGCAGCTGTTAAAATATAGACACTTCAGCAAGGCTTATAAACTGATTTGAGAGGTTTATGTGACCTTTGCAAGTACCATATTATTCATCACAGCCCTGGATTTTGCTTGGTGGTTTTTGGAGATGCAATGAGACAAAGACCAGTTTGCCTAGCTGAATTTTAGGATGTTCCATATGCTTTGTGACCCAAGTTTGCATCAAATCCAGTACAAAGAAATAACAATATTGCAATTCTTTCATTTTATAAATCTCAATCTTATTATGCTAAGAAATGTGAAGCTCATAATAAGCAGCTATGACAATTAGCAACCTATTTCAATGCATTATTGATTATACATGATAAAATGACCAGGAGAATAACTATAGATATCCTATTTACCTAAGTGTATAGATATTTATACTGACACTGATAAGATGATCTGGATATATAATTGGTGGTATACTTTCTCTCTGAGTCCTGGGATTTCCCTGACATATTTTGTTGCTATCATTCATTTTTACCTTACTTTTCTACTTCAGTCCAAATATTTGATATAACCTGCATGCTGATCATGCAGCCTCACTTTTTACTTAATTTTTAAAATTTTATTTCATTTTATTTTCATTTGGGCTGAGTCCTAAAATGAGAAGATATGAGGAGCAGAGCCATGCCTGAAGCAGAAGCACAGGTAATCCATTGCCTGCAAATGGTATTAGAGAAATATCTGGTGGGAAAATATACTTAGATTAATTTTTTTGTGTGTGTGTGTGTGCATGCATGCAGCAACACTGATTTAATCAATTGAGCTATTTATCACATGAACTTAACCTGGACAGGGAATTGGCAGGCAGAAAGACGAGAGCCTTTGTCCTTCTTCATTGTCCTAAATGGTGAAGGGGAAATGAGTACATGTTTATCTTTTGTGCTAGCTACATTATTTCCATAATGCAGTTTTAGAATAAGCTCATCATGTTAAACTTTGTGACCACGTGAATTACCTTTGTAGTTATTATAGGGAACAACATGCTTTGCTAATCTGGGTTTTATATGTTTAAGACTTAGCTAATATTTCAGATATTGGATTTTTTAGCTCTAGGATTTCCTTTTTTTTAAGATTTTATTTATTCATGAGAGACAGAGATTGAGAGTCAGGCAGAGACATAGGCAGAGGGAGAAGCAGGCTCCATGCAGGCAGCCTGATGTGGGACTCAATCCCGGGACTGTGGGATCATGCCCTGAGCCGAAGGCAGATGCTCAACCCCTGAGCCACCCAGGCGTCCTTAGGATTTCCATTTTTAATAGATTTTTTATTGCTCTGCTGAGATTTCCTATATTTTCACTTATTACAAGTATATTTCTCTTTATGTTGAATACAGTTTTATTAGCTGCTTTAAAATCTTTTTCAATTTATTCTAACATTGAAGTTATCAAAGGGTTAGTCTTTGTTTCTTTGTTGTCTTTTCTCTTAAGAACAGGCTATGTTTTCCAGATTTTTTTTTTTATTCCCGTATGTTCAATAGCTTTATATGGTATCTTTGACATTGCGAATGGTATATTGTAGAAAATCTGGAATCCGTAATGGTCTTCCCCAAAATATTGATTTTTTTAAAAGCAGGCTGAAATCAGACTATAAAACTCATCTCCTTAGTGATGGGTAGCAGCTCAAATTCCAATTGAATTTGATGGGTTGCTTGATATTGATTTCATTCATGAATGGTTCAGCCCTAAGCCAGATATTTGAGTAGTGACTATACACAGGGCTTGTTTCTCATTCTCTGGCTTTCACATTTCTGGGATTTCCTCTTTATTGTCCTATACCTGTAGTGGCTCTCAAGTCTGTCTCCTGGTTCTTCTGGGCAGCATAACTGTAGGCTGTCCATAGAGTATTAAGTGCCTTGAATATTGCAGATTTGGGCCTGCCTTCAGGTAGAAGCCATAAAAATTGAAAATCTTACCCAGTGCCATTCCTTTCTTCTAAGAGTTAATTCACTTATAATTTCTACCTTTGTTTTTTGTTTTGTTTTGTTTTGCTCTCTAATGCCTCTCTAATGTCTTTTGTTTTGTTTTGTTTGGCTCTCTAATGCCTTAATGTTTTGCTCTCTAATGCCTGTCCCCAAATTTTAGTTGTTATCTTCATAAAGTTTGTTTTGATAGAAACTACTCAGCCAAACCAGAACAAAATTTTCAAATAATAATTGAAATGCAGATGGAGGTTTGTTATCTACAATTAATATCCATAATTGAATTAAAAGTTTTTTAAATTATATTGAATATATTATTGTGCATATTCCAATTCTCCCACACTCCATTGATAGACTTTAGATTATTTTTAAACAAAATATTCTTTATAAACTATTTCTGGAACATTAATTAAAAGATAATGTTCATAGTTATAATTTAAATGATTCATGATCTGCTTAATTTGTAATCTCAGAATAAAAGATTTAAAAGTGTTCTTTTAATTTAATAGGGATGAGATTTGAATTCTTTTGTGGCACCTTTTGATATGGCCCATCCTTACAAGGAATTACATTTTAAAATGACTTTAAAAAATGTAAGTGAATAAAACTACATATACAAGAAGAAATTAGACAGGGAAAAGAAGCACAACATTTTAAAAGTAATTTTTTCAACTAGCATATGTTTTATAAGTTACACATTTGAGTCTACTACCATACTTCACAAAATAAATTTAGATTATTTTACATAGGTTTGTTTCTACATTTTTCATGGTGAGAGAAATTTGATATAAGAAAGAAAGTTTTAGGGATCCCTGGGTGGCGCAGCGGTTTGGCGCCTGCCTTTGGCCCAGGGCGCGATCCTGGAGACCCGGGATCGAATCCCACGTCGGGCTCCCGGTGCATGGAGCCCGCTTCTCCCTCTGCCTGTGTCTCTGCCTCTCTCTCTCTCTCTCTCTGTGACTATCATGAATAAATAAATAAAATCTTTAAAAAAAAAAAAAAAAGAAAGAAAGTTTTATATTTCAGGGTTGATAACAAGTGGTCACAATAGAAGAAGGTTTTAATTTCAAACAAATTCTGAAGAACATAGCCACTCTGCTTCTCTTCCAGACTAATAGAGACTTTGCATAAACCAAGCATATTCTGGTGAGTCAATATGACAAATAAATTGAATTCATGCCCCAAATTGCATACATTTACCAACAGTTCATGTACTGTTTCATTTCTCTTGATACATAATCACTATAAATACAGGCTATTTGCAATACAAAGCATAAGTTATCTAGAAAACCATTACTTATTCACACTGATGTCATTTATATGAAAAATATTCTACAGCTTGAACAGACCAATTTATTCTTGTATACAAAAAAGCTAGTCATAAATCCTATCTGATTTTGCCTTCATGTTGAATCTTATATTTCTTGTATTCTCTAATTTAAATCACGTTTCATTCACAAAAATCATTTTGTGGCATATATCATTCTGTTGCTTACTATTCTGATGATCTAAATAAAAACATCATGTCCTTGAATGAGCAAACATCACATAAAACAAATGAAAAATACAATCACCACAGTATATTTTCTAGTTTTATTATTTCTGTAATCTCATTGAAGTATATGTATATTCATATGTAAAACTAACATAAAACTTACATAGCATATAGTTTATCTATGGATGTATTTTAAAAATATGTTTAGGTTTGGAGTCAAATAGGAGACAGCCATTGTTTGCTTGATGTAAGTTAATTCTATTCTTAATGTTTTTCTGTTTTTTTTCAAGAAACATATTTATCTTTACATACAGTTGTAGAACTCTGTGAACTTTTATAGTAACACACATTTTTATCTTATAAGTATTAGAAAGTCAAAGAGATGTTGAAAGTCAGAGGACCAAAACTCACCATTCATTTTTTATTATATAATACCTAACTTCTATAAAGTATAGTATCTAAAATAACTAAATAGAAGACTCAAATTTAAATGACTTAAGAATTTTCTAGTATTATCAACAAGTTGGAAGTATGCTAGCTCCAAAAGTCAAAGAACATTCCTCTTTTATTAAGCTATATGTAGCAACCAATTGCATACATACACTCTAATCAAGCTTTATCCCCTAAGCTCACAAGAATTTCAGGATTATCAGAGATATAATTAACTCATTTATTTATTTATATGTTTTTGGAAAATAGATTTTTTTTAATTGTAAAAGTAGAGACAATGTAAAAATAATTTTTACTCTTGTATAATTAATCTTTAAAGAATAATTTTGGATACTATAATCATTAAATGCTGTGACTGCCATTTCTTCCTTTTATCTTAGCTAAAAGGAGATATGTTTATTGTATTTGTCCAAGATCAAGAAAAGTAAAACTCCACTCCCAAACTCAAGGAATGGTCACCTGTCTTGGGTTTGATAAATAAAACAAAACAGGAAGTCCTATAATAAGGAATTTCTTGGGCACCTGGGTGGCTCAGTGGTTGAGCATCTTATCTTTGGCTCAAGTTGTGATCCCAGGGTCCTGGGATCAAGTCCCTCATCAAGTTTCCTGCAAGGAGCCTGCTTCTCCTTCTGCCTATGTCTCTGCCTCTCTCTGTGTGTCTCTCATGAATAAATAAATAAAATCTAAAAAAAAAAAAGCATTTATTGACTTTCAAATAGGTGCTATATAAGACACTTTCTGATAAGATCTTCTACATTGAAATGCAAGAAACCCATGGAAGTCAGATCTGCCTGGTTTCTTATCTTTTTAGTAAAGCCATTGGTAGATAGTTTGTTAATTTCTATTAGAAGCATTTCTAACTAACGTATTACACATATATATGAGTCAGTGGTTTTTAGATATTACAAAAAAGCCATCAATAGAACTATGATTCCAGGTATTTAATAACAACTACAATAAAACAAAAATACATCTGGGCTGGGTAAATCCTATAATAAGCAAAGTTTGCTGGTTGAAGGCAGTTTTCAGACCACAGAAAGATAGGAAAACTAAAGACAAGCCAAGGGTCTCCATTAGGTAAAAACCAAATGTCAGACTTTGTGAAGTAGAATATTAGACACGGAGGGTAAGCAGTGCTCTATAAGTTGCACTATAGCCTCTCTTGTCACTTTCATTCCCTGAGAAGGGCACTGGAAAGCAGTTTCTCAAGGGTTTAAAGACCATGTGATTCAGTAAAGCTATAAGTCCCTCAAATGAAGGGGTGACTATACAATGTCTTTTCCCATTTTTTTGAGACAATATGGAATCAGCATTTTTGTGAGGTACAGTGCAGAGTGAACCTCACTGCACCCTTCTACCACCTCTGTAAGAACTGAATTGAATTCCTGTTATGGAATTCAGACTATTGTGATGGAAGCTAAGAGCTTTATTTAATTCAAAAGCAGTCAAATAAAGAAATTAAATTCTTTGTGAATATTTTTCAAGAAAGATATTGCTCTTAATTTGGGCAATGGTGAATTGCATGTTTTAAAAGTTAATTCTCATAGCAGTGAATAGGGAAATCAAGGAGATTTGGGAGCATGCCAGAAAAATAGAGGTATGGAAGAGATAGCCAGCAAAAATAATTAAGAAGTGATAAATAGATTAAAATAGCTGGACTAGGAGATTAAGCCTGCAGAAAAGCAGAGAATAGCTTCAAAAATCAGATTAATCTTAGGCTATAAAGATTAAGGGATATGCTCTATCTTGAGTGGGCTGTGGGGAGCATTGAAGCTTTTACATTTAGAGTGAATATCATTGCAAAAGCAAAACTTCAGGAAAATTTGCTTCCTGTAGGAATATAGTGAGAATGATCAGATGAAGATTTAGGAGATATTCTCTATGATTACTCAAGCCCAAGTTAGTATTAATAAATAAAATACAGAACTGAGAAATATTTAGGAGACATTTGACAAAATAATTGATAGAATTTAGTGAATTGATTGACTTAAGAGATAAGAAGGAGTAGATAATATCATGGTCAGGTGTTCGGAGCCCAGAATATTAGAAATTGTTAAGGGTCACTAATAAAATTAAATCTGCCAAAAAACTGAATCAATATGGAAACCATAGCTATAAGATATTTTAATCATATTAATATTTCTTAATCAAAAATACAATAAAGTAAATAATATTTATTAAAATGTTCAACTATTATAAACATACTAACATTTTATGAATATGCATATATTATATATATATTATTATATATGATACATATTTGTTTTTTGTTACATTATCATTAAAATGAGTCAGAACATGTAACATACATTTTGATAGAAGAAAAACTCCAGGATAATTCTAAGGCATAGCGGTGTTTCAAGCACTATTTCATAAATTATCTTATTATTCTAAAAAGATATATCAGAATCAAAATAAAAATAATGTTGCCACTTGTCTAAAATCTTCTTTACGCATATATTCTTTGATAATAAAGATTAATATTACCTTCTGTGTAGAATCAGCAAATCACTTGTGAAATTGATCCTTACACTGAGAAAAAGTGAACCAGTCTATTTGTGGCCTTCCAGGCCAATTCCAAACAAAATGTGACACATTTTATTGTGACTCCACCTACTGATTTTATTTTTCAAAAGTGACCCGCAGACAGATTCAGTCTGAGACTTGAGAACAGGTTATGTGATGCGATTATTTGTAATAATTAATAGTAACTGATAAATTCTAATAATTGAGAATATCTTGATCCCATATATGTAATAATATAACACATTTTTCAACTGGGTTCAACTTTTGAAAACTGCTGAGATACAACTAGGTGTGAAAAATGAAAACTGGAGATTGGCATATGTGAATTATAAGAAGAAAAAAAACAAAAGGAATTAATATGTTACAAATCACTGCTGAGAATTTCAATTTTCGCAGATCAAAAGAAATTGCTTTTAAATTAACTATGACAGAAGGGGGGACAAATGGCAGGAAATAAACATGATCACTTCCAAGTACTAAGGAGGAATTAGGAAAGAGGACACAACTCAGCATTTTGGTAAAAAATAAAAAATGAAGAAGCTTGATTTTACCAAAAGTAACTGAAGTAAGGAGGAGGAAAACAAGCATTTCTAGTGCTTTCATTTAAAAACCAATCACAGTAGGGTGCCTGGGTGGCTCAGTTTGTTAAGTGTCTACCTTTGACTCAGGTCATAATCCCAGGGCCCTCTGATCCGGCCCTGTGTTGGGCTCCCTGCTCAGTGGGGAATCTCCTTGTCCCTCTCCCTCTGTCCCTCAACCCCATTCATGCTCTCTCTCACTCTACTCTCTCTTAAATAAATCACATCACAACTGTATCACAATCCTAGACTTCAAGATATACTACAAAGTCATAGTAATCCAAACAGTATGGTACTGGCACAAAAATACACATATAGATCAATGGAACAAAATAGCCCAGAAATAAACACACACTCTTTAGCCAATTAATCTACAACAAAGAAAGCAAGCATATACAATGGGAAAAAGACCATTTCTTCAACAAATGATGTTGGGAAAACTGGACATGCAAAGGACTGACACTGGACCACTTTTTTAGACCATACAAAAAAAATAAACTGAAAATGGATTAAACATCTAAATATGAGATCAAAACCATAAAACTCATAGAAGAAAAGATAGGCAGTAATATCTTTGACATCAGCGATAAAAATATTTTTGTAGATATGTCTTCTCAGGCAAGGGACATTAAACTATCGGGACAATACCAGAATAAAAAGGTTTTGCATAGTGAAGGAAACCATCAACAAACAAAAAGACAATCTATTGAATGGGAGAAGGTTTTTGCAAATGAAATATCTGATAAGAGGTTAATATTCAAAATACATAAAGAAGTTATACAACTCAACACCAAAAAACAAAATAATCCAACTAAAAAGAGGACAGAAGACATGAACAGATATTTATCCAAAGAAGATATCCAGATGGCCAACAGACATAAGAAAATGTGTTTACTATCACTCATCATCAGGGAAAGCAAATCAAAACTACAATGAGATGTCACCTCACCCCTGTCAGAATGGCTAAAATAAAAAACACAAGAAACAAGTATTGGCAAGAATGTGGAGAAAAAGGAACCCTCGTGCACTGCTAGTGGGAATGAAAATTAGTGCAGTCATTCTGGGAAACAGTATAGAGGTTCCTCAAAAAATTAAAAATAGAATTACCATAAAATCCAGTAATTATAGTACTTGGTATTTATCTAAAGAAAACAAAAATATTAATTTGAAAAGATATATGCACCTTTATATATATTGCAGCATTGTTTACAATAGCCAAGATATGGAAACAACCCAAGTGTCTGCGTGTCTGCTGATGAAAGGATTAAGGAGATATGGTTAAAAAAAATACACACACACACAATGGAATACTATTCTGACATAAAAATGAATGAAATCTTGCCATTTGTGACAGCATGGATGGATGGATGAATGGACGGATGGATATATGGATCTAGAGGATATAACATGCAGGGAAATCAGAGAAACACAAATACCATTTCATTTACATGTGGAATTTAAGAAATAAAACATATGAAGAAAGAAAAAAAGATTTAAAAACTAAGACTCTTAAATACAGAGAACAAATTGGTTGTTGCCAAAGGGGAAGTGGGTGGAGTGATGAGTGAAAGAGATGAAGGGGATTAGAAGTACACTTATCATGATGAGCACTGAGTAATGTATAGAATTGCTGAACTATTATATTATGCATCTGAAACTAAGATAATGCTGTATGTTAATGATATTTAAGTAAAAAAATAAAAATAATGAAGCCAATTGCATATTTTTATATCACCTAAAAAAAGAAAAACAATAAAATCAATGGTATAAGTATTTCTAAAAATATAAATTAATATTCCGTTGTCTCATGACAAAGTCTTATTTATTTATAATTTTTGTTATTTGCTTATTTTTAAAAAATTGATCCTTATTCAGTAAGAATTAAAAAGTTCCTATGTAAAAACATAGATGATGCTCATAGAAGTATAAAGGATTTGCAAACTCTTGGAAGAAACATACAAGCAAGCAGGGAATAAATTGCATCATGGTAAATCCTAGGCATATGCATGTACAATTAACAAATATACAGTGAGCAAAGAGGTATTTTTTTCACTGTTGTATGAGTAACATTCTTCACACTGGAGATCCTCAGGGCATAACAGGCAATCAGTGAATATTAGGTGAAATGATGAATGAGGGAAAAGAGTGAAGTGATTTGACAGGGAAGCATTGTTGCTTTTATCCAGATTTTTAAAAAATGTTTCTTCTCACCACTTCCATTTGTATTGTATGTTCAAATCCTACCACTTCAATAAGTCAGGATAAAAAGGTAAATTATATAAATTTTAGAAAGGAAGAAACAAAGTCTTATTTGAAGATGAAATAATTTCTTAAGTAGAAAATCATGTAACCTACAACAACTCTCCTAGAGTTATTGAGCTTCTCAAGTTAGCAGAATAAAAATTCATTAAACTTAAATCAACTGTAAATTAGAAAAAAATTTAACAACACTTTTTATAATAGTTTTCATCAAATACTTAGTGATAAACTCAGAGAAAAAAATGCACAAGAGTTCCACTCTGAAAACTTTAAAACATTAGAGAGATAAATGTTTTAAAATGTCAAAATATGTGTAGACTAATACATATCTGAAGTCCCAATATTGCAATGCTAATTGCCCTCTTTACAGACCTGTATTTGGGAGGCAAAGCCAATTCAAATACCAGAAAACAAGATGATTTTAAACTTTATATAGAGAGGCAACTGGCTGGCTCAGTCAGAAGAGTGTGTATGACTCTTGATCTCGGGGTTGTCAGTTTGAGCCCCACACTGGGTGTAGAAATTACTAAAAAAAAATATTAAGTGAAAATGAAAAAATGAACAAAAATGTATATAGAAATTCAAGTGACCCATATAACTAAGGCAATATTTTAAAAAGAACATTTTGAGAGGACTTACATCATCTGATTTCAAAACTATATAAAGCAACTAAGGGGATCCCTGGGTGGCTCAGCGGTTTAGCGCCTGCCTTGCCCAGGGAGCCATCCTGGAGTCCCGGGATCGAGTCCCACATTGGGCTCCCAGTATGGAGCCTGCTTCTCCCTCTGCCTGTGTCTCTGCCTCTCTCTCTCTCTCTCTCTCTCTCTCTCTCTTTCTATGTCTATCATGAATAAATAAATAAGATCTCTTAAAAAAAAAACAACAACTAAAATTGAGGCAGCCTAGTATTGGTGTAAAGACACACAGATCAGTGTAACAGAATAGAAAGTTCAGAAATAGATCCAAATATATATGGTCAATAAATTTTCAACAAGGCCACTGAGGTCACTTAACAGAAAAAAAAAATCTCTTTCAAGAAACAGAGAAGGAACAATTGGATATTTAATTTTAAAAAAATGATGAAACCCCACCCTCTGCATCAACCATGCAAACACATTTTTTTAAATTAATCACTGACTTGTGAATCACTTTGAATGTTAAAGTAACAAGAACTTCAGAAGTAAACATGTGAGAATGTTTCATGATCTTGGCATAATCGAGGACTTCTTAAAAACTCAGGAAAACTAATAAGAAAAAACATTGTTGAATTGAAATTCATCAAAATTTAAAATTTCTGCTATTCAAAGAAATAAGATAATAAGGCAATCAGGGAAAATTATACATATAACTATATATAAATTACATATATAACATACACATATGTACATATATGTAATATATCATATATAGAAATACACATGTATATACAATGTATATGCATATATGACAAGATTCATATTTAGAATATATAAAGAGCCCCTATAATTCAATAATTTAAGATTTTTAAGTTTAAACTGTGTAAATAACTTTAACAGGAACTTAATAGATGATATCCAAATTACCAGCAAGCATATAAAATAATCTTTCATATATTTAGTCATCTGGGAAATGCAAATTATAATCATAATGAGGTACCACTTCACATCAGAAGGATATCTTAAAAGAAAGAAACAAACACAGCAATTGTGACAATGTGATTATTGGTAGGAAGGAAAAGGCAAAACCATTCTGTGAATCAGGTTAGCAATTTCTTATAAACTTAAGCATAAACCTACAGTAAGATAATTCCTCTCTTGGGTATTTACCCAAGAGAAATGCAAACATATGCTTATTTTTTTTTAAAAAAAGGAAACTTGTATGTAAATGTTTATGTCAGCTTTCCTCTTAATAGCCCCCAACAGGAACCAAGCCAAATGTTCATCACTGGATAGCTGTTAAACAAACTGATTTATTCATACATAGAAATACTGCTGAGATATAAAAAGAAATGAACAGGTGATATCATGGATGAATCTCAAAACCCATATTTTAAATGAAATAACCCTTGTACAAAAGGATACATACTTTAGGATTCCATTATGATGAAATCCTGATCAGTGATAACCTTGTGTGTGGAATTTGTGGAAAGGAATACAAAGAAATTTCTGGGGTAACATATTCTATATCCTGTTTAGTGATGCAATTACATGGGCATATAACAAAAGTAGCCAAATCTACATCCATACTAATGAGGGTACTTGAATAATCTTAAAGTCTTTGCTTAATATAAAATAAAAATGGGATCCTATTAAGGGCTTGGGAGCTACCAATAGCTTTTGCATGTATTCAGCTGCTTACATACCTAGAGGGTGACGCAGTGACAACTGAATTGATATTCCCAGTGTAATTTTTCAAATCCTAGTAGCCATATTTGGACTGGTTATATCTTCAACAGTGAGTCACTTTGTTGCTTTGCCTTTTGTGACATGGAAAAGGAAGGCAAAGAAGTCTCTTAAGCTTAGACCCACAATGAAATAATATACATGCCATGCAAATATGCAGTGAAAGTATTTCAGAAATCATATGGCAATATGCAAGATGAAGCAGGGAATCACTGCAATGGATCTGAGAGCTAAACAGTCAAGCCATGCTCAGATGCTTGAAGTTTATCCAGACTGGAGAATCCTCATTCAGACTCCAAGGTTATCTATATGAAACTTAAACTGCAGAAAAACAACACCTTAGGAATAAGAATTACATCCTGGTATACATGGGATAAAAAGGTTCGAGTTTTTCAAATTTAATAAAAAAATTTGATACGTAAATCCAAGAAGCTTAGTAGACCCTACATAAAACAAGTACAAAAATAATTATACCTCGCCAATCATAGTAACATTGCTGAGAACCAAAGAGCAATAGAAAAATCTTTAAAGCAGCATATATATATATATATATATATATATTTACACACACACACACACACACACACTGTAGGTTGTGTTAAAACAGAAAAAAGTTTCTGACTTCTCTTCAGAAACAAGGGAGACCAAAAGTAAATGAAAAAAATTTATTTAAGATTTTATTTATTTGAGAGAGAGAGAAAGAGAGCACAAGCAGGGGAAGCAGCAGGCACAGGGAGAGGGAGAAGCAGGCTCCCTGTTGAGTGGAGAGCCCAATGTGGGGCTCAATTCCAGGACCCTGGGATCATGACCTGAGTCAAAGTAAGACAGTTAACCAGCTGAGCCACTGAGGTGGCCCAAAATGGAAAAAAAAAAAAAAAAAGTAACGAAAGAAAACAAAATAAAAAAACTTCAATATTCCTAAAATTTCAGAATAAGCACAAATACTTTCAAAATGAGGATAATATAAATACATTTTTTGATAAGGCTGAAAAGTTCTTTTTCTGTTCACTTACAGTTCAAGTAGTGATAAAGGATACCACTGGTGCTAAAAGATACCAAATGAAAGCTTAGATATATAAGAAAGTATAAAAAAATTCTCAAATGACATATCTTCACATAAAATGACCAATTTGTTCATATCATAATTTCCTTAAAAGAAAACTTGCTGCTTAATGAAAAATATGTGACTATCATTACTATTTCCATTCATGTAAATACTACATTAAATTTAAATAGATTAAACGTGATACTTAAAACTCAGAATATTGGATTGTATAAAAAGAGCAAAACTCACCTGTGTATATATTTATATATAAATATAAAGACACGTAATATTTGAAAATAAGGGGTGCCTGGATAGCTTAGTCAGTTAAGCTTTTGACTCTTGATTTTGGCTAAGGTCATGGATCTCAGGATCATGAGATCTCCTGAGTGTGGAGCTTGCTTAAGATTCTTCCTTTCCTCTCACCCCTCCCCCACCCCTACTCAAGTGCTCTCTTTCTAAAAAATAATTAATTATAAAACTTTTGAAAATAAAAAGACAAAATTATATGCAATGAAACAGGAAGCTTAAGAAATGTGTCATGACTACATCAGACAAAATATATTTTTTTAAAGATTTTATTTATTTATTCATTTGGAGAGAGAGACCACAAAGGGACAGTGAGACTTCCCACTGAGTAGAGAGCCTGACATGGGGCTTGATTCCAGGACCCTGAATCATGACCCGAGCCAAAGGCAGATGCTTAACTGACTGAGCCACTCAGGTGCCCCTGAACAAAATAGAATTTAAGAGAAAAATTATTACCTGTTATATAGTGAAGAATTTCATAATAATAAAAGAGTCCACCAAAAATGCATAATATAAGTGTATATACAATTAATAATAGAACTTCAAAATCTTGAAGAGAAATAAAAGCAAAACTACATCCACAGCCATTGTTGGAGATTTTAAGTTCTCACTCTTATATTTGGTAGAACAAGTAGACAAAAAAAGAATCATTAAGAATAAAGATTTGAACAATTCTACAAACGAACTTATTAGACATGTTCGTATAAAATACTAATGCCTGTTATTTTTTTAAAGATTTTATTTATTGGTATCCCTGGGTGGCTCAGTGGTTTAGCACCTGCCTTTGGCCCAGGGTGTGATCCTAGAGTCCTGGGATCGAGTCCCACATTGGGCTCCCTGCATGGAGCCTGCTTCTCCCTCTGCCTAGTGTCTCTGCCCCTCCCTCTCTGTGTGTCTCATGAATGAAGATTCTCATGAATGCCTATGCCTAATGCCAAATGCCACTAATGCCTATTAATATGAAATACTATAATCCACAACCAAAAATAAGCATCACTTTCAACTGCATGAGAAATGTTTACCAAGATAAACAATATTTGAGGACATAAAAGAAATCTTAAATATTAAAAAAAAAGTCTTAAATATTAAGAAACTGGGGTGCCTCAGTGGCTTAGTCAGGTAAGCACCTGACTTCAGCTCTGGTCATGATCCCAGGGTCCTGGGACAGAGCCCCTTGGAAAGCTCCTCTCTTGGTGGTGAGTCTTCTTGTTCTTACCCTTCTGTCCCTCCCTTTACTCATGCTTGCTCAGTTTCAGTCTTTCTTTAAAATAAATAAAATCTTAAAAAATATCTTAAGAAAATAAATTCTGATGTGGTATCTTCCCTGACAACAATGGTATTGTCAGACTATACAGAAAATATCTTTTATTCTCTGAATTCCAATGAATAGCATGGCTGTTTGCATAATGCTGACCATGTCTCCCAGTAACAAACTATATGTTGGACAAGAAACAAACAAAAAAATACCTCTAAATTTTTGGCCCAAGCTTGTATACCATTTTCTTTACCAACTATGTTAATACCATAAGCTTGCCTCAACAATACTAAATCAATGCCTATAACTGGAAGAATCTTGTTATATTCATAAAAAGTCAAAACTTTTACTTTTTAACAATGTATTAAAATGAAGAATATTTCCATTAGGATAGTTTTCTTTTTTCTGTTATATTAAAAGTATATATGATAGGGATGCCTGAATGGCACAGTCAGTTAAGTGCCCGACACTTGGTTTCAGTTCAGGTCATGATTTCAGGATTATGAGATCCAGCCACATGTCAGTCACTCAATGTGAAATCTGCCCGAGATTCTCTCTTTCTCCCTCTGCCCCTCTCCTACTTCCTCTGCCCCTCCCCTACACTTTAAAATAAATAAATATTTTAAAAATGAAAAATAAAAATTTTAAAGTATATATGATAAATGTTAGTTGCTCAACATGACTCTGTGCCTAGTATGATTTGTCCTAATTTGGAATATTTATTTATAAATTTTATTTATAATACTTTTTTTACTTTATTGACTATCAAGTTAAAAATCTTCCTGGAGGGTTGCTGAAGGGGAGGTGGGTGGGGGGATGGGGTAACTGGGGAATGGGCATTAAAGAGGGCTCATGATGTGATGAGCATTGGGTGTCATACTATATGTTGGCAAATTGAATTTAAATAAAATAATAAAAGAAAAAAGGCTGAAAAAAATTTTAAATCTCTGGACAGAATGATAAGGCAGAAAAACTCACCTTAAAAAAAAAAGAGAATAAGAGGGACACCTGGGTGGCTCAGTGGTTGAGCTTCTGCCTTTGGCTCAGGTCATGATCCTGGGGTCCTGAGATCAAGTCCCACATCAGGCTCCCCACAGGAAGTCTGCTTCTCCTTCTCCCTATGTCTCTGCATCTCTCTTTGTGTCTCTCCTAAATAAATAAGTAAAATCTTAAAAAGAGAGAGAGAACAAGAGGCAGTACTGGGGCAGCCCTGGTGGCTCAGCGGTTTAGTGCCACCTTCAGTGCAGGGCGTGATCCTGGAGACCCACGTCAGGCTCCCTGAATAGAGTCTACTTCTCCCTGTGCCTGAGTCTGCCTCTGTGTGTGTGTGTCTCTCATGAATAAATAAATTAAAAATCTTAAAAAAAAAAAAAAGAGGCAGTACTCACCACCAGGGACCTAACTAGTATGGTTATAATTAAGATGTTAGAACTAGAGTTCAGAATAATGATTTTAAAGATACTAGTGGGGCTTTTTAAAAAGCATGGAAGACACTAGAGAATCCCCTTCTGGAGAAATAAAAGAACTTAAATCTAATTAAGTCAAAATAAAAAAAAGACTATTAATGAGATGCAATTAAAAATGGAGGCTCTAACTGCTAGGATAAATGAAGCAGAGGAGAGAATTAGTGATCTAGAAGACAAAATGATAAAAAATATCAAGTCCAGGAGGCACAAAGAGTCGTCCCCTCCCACAAATCAGTAAAAATAGGTCAACACCTTGACATATAAGAATGAAGCTTGCAAATATCAGAGACAAAGAAAATCCTGAAAGCATCTAGGGGACAAGACTTCTGTAGCCTACAAGGGTAATTAGACTGGCAGTGATCCATCCACAGAGACCTGGCAGGCCAAAAAGGACTGGCATGATATTTCGGGGTGCTAAATGAGAAAAATATGCAGCCAAGAATACTTTATCCAGCTAGGATCTCCTTCAAAATAGAAATAGAGATAAAAAGCTTCCAGGACTAACAGAAACTAAAAGAATTTGTGATCACTAAGCCAGCCCTGCAAGAAATATTAAAGGAGGTCCTTTAAGTGAATAGAGAGCCCAAAAGTAACATAGACTAGAAAGGAATAGAAACAATATACAGAAACAGGGACTTCATCAGTAATACAATGGCACTAAATTCATATCTTTCAATAGTTACTCTGAATGTGAATATGTTAAATGCTCTAATCAAAAAGATGCAGGGTATCAGATTAGATAAAAAAGTAAGACCCATTGATATCATGTCTACAGGAGACTTATTTTAAACCCAAAGACACCTCCAGATTGAAAGTGAGGGGGTGGAAAAACATTTATCATGCTAATGGACATCAAAAGAAAGCAATCTTTATATCAGATGAATTAGATTTTAAACTAAAGACTGTAATAAAAGATGGGGAAGGACACTATATCATAATTAAAGGGTCTATTCAACAAGACGATCTAACAATTATAAATATTTATGCCCTTAACATAGGAGCAGTCAATAATTATATAAACCTATTAATAACCAAAATAAAGCAACACATCAATAACACACTAGCAGTAGGGGACTTTAACAGCCCACTCACAACAATGGACAGATCAGATCACCTAAACAGAATATCAACAAGGAAACGAGGGCTTTGAATGAGACACTGGACCAGATGGACTTCATAGATATCTTCAGAGCATTCCATCTTAAAACAACAGAATAAACATTGCTCTCGAGTATACATGGAACATTCTCCAGAAGAGATCACATACCAGGTGGGTCACAAATTAGGTCTCAACCAGTACCAAAAGACTGGGATCATTCCTTGCATTCATTCATACCACAGTACTTTGAGACTTGAACTCAATCACAAGAGGACATTTATTAAGAACCCAAATAGATGGAGGTTAAAGACCATCTTACTGAAGAATGAATGGATCAACCAGGAAATTAAAGAATTTTTAAAATTCATGGAAACAAATGAAAATGAAAGCACAACTGTTCAAAACCTTTGGGATGCAGCAAAGGCAGTATATGGCAATATAGCCTTTCTCAAGAAACAAGAAAGATCTCAAATACACAATACGCAACCTAACTTTACACGTAAAGGAGACAGAGAAAGAACAGCAAAATAAAGCCTAAACCCAACAAGAGAATAAAATTAATAAATATTAGAGCATATACCAAACAGATACCAAAAGAATAGTAGAACAGATCAATGAAACCAGGAGCTGGTTCTTTAAAATAATTAATAAGATCTATATACCCCTGGTCAGACTTATCAAAAAGAAAAAGTAAAGGACTGAAATTTTTTAAAAAATCATGAGTGAAAGAGAGATCACAACCAAAGAAATACAGAGAATTATAAGAATGTATTATGAGCAACTATATGCCAATAATTTAGGCAATCTGGAAGAAATGGATGCATTCCTAAAGATATATAAGCTACCAAAACTGAAACAGGAAGAAATAGAAAACCTGAACAGACCTATAACCAGCAAGGAAATTGAATCAGTAATTTAAAAACTCCCAAAAAACAAGAGTGCAGGGCCAGATGGCTTCCTAGGAGGGAATTTTATCAAACATTTAAAGAAGAGTTGATTCCTATTCTTCTGAAGCTGTCTCAAAATGTAGAAATGGAAGGAAGACTTTCAAACTTTGTCAGTGAGGCCAGCATTACCTTGATTCCAAAACCAGACAAAGACCCTACCAAAAAGGAGAATTACAGACCAATATCCCTGATGAACATGAATGCAAAAATCTTCACAAAAATACTAGCCAATAAGATCCAATGTCACATTAAAAGGATTATTCACCGCAACCAAGGAGGATTTATTCCTGGGTTGCAAGGGTGGTTCAACATCTATAAATCAATCATTAATAAAAGAAAGGACAAGAACCTTATGATCCTCTCAATAGATGCAGAAAAAGCTTTTGACAAAGTACAGCATCCTTTCTTGGTTAAAACTATTCACAGTGTAGGGATAGAGGGAATATATCTCAATATTATAAAAGTCATACACTCAAAGTCCTCAGCAGATATCATTTGCAATGGGTAAAAATTACATGGTTTTCCCCTAAGGTCAGGAACATGAGAGATGTCCACTATCACCACTGTTGTTCAACATCATACTAGAAGTTCTAGCCTCAACAATCAGAAAACAAAAAGAAATAAATGGCATCCAAATTGGCAAAGTCAAACTCTCAGTCTTCACTGATAACATGATACTCTATATGGAAAATGCAAAAGACTCCAACCCAAGATTGTTAGAACTCATACAGCAATTCAACAACGTGGCAAGATACAAAATCAATGCACAGAAATCAGTGGTATTTCTATACACTAACAACAAGACTGAAGAAAGAGAAATTAAGGAGTCAATTCCAAATACAATTGCATCCAAACCCATAAGATACCTAGCAATAAACCTAATCAAACAGGCAAAGGATCTGCACTCAGAAAACTATAGAACATTCATGAAAGAAATTGAGGAAGGCACAAAGAAATAGAAAAACGTTCCATGTTCATTGTTCCATATTGTTAAAATGTCTCTGCTACCTAGAGCAATCGATACATTCAATGCAATCCCTATCAAAATATTATCAACTTTGTTCACAGAGCTGGAACAAATAATCCTAAAATTTGTATGGAATCAGAAAAGATCCTGAATAACCAGAAGAATGTTGAAAAAGGACACCACAGCTGGTGGTATCACAATTCCAGACTTCAAGTTCTATTTCAAAGCAGTAATCATCAAGACAGTATGGTACTGGCACAAAAAGAAACATATAGATCAATGGAACAGAATAGAAAACCAGAAATGGACCTTCAACTCTATAGTCAACTAATCTTCAACAAAGCAGGAAATAATATTCAACAGAAAAGAGTCAGTCTCTTCAACAAATAGTGGTGGGAAAATTGGACAGCCACATGCCACAGAATTAAACTGGACCATTTTCTTACACCATATACAAAAGTAGAGTCAAAATGAATGAAAGACCTAAATGTGAGATAGGAATCCATCAAACTCCAGGAGGACAACACAGGCAGCAACCTCTTCAACCTCAGCTGCAACTTCTTGCTAGATATGTTTCCAAAGGCAAAAACAAAGGCAAAAAAAAAACCCAAAACAAAACAAACAAACAAACAAACAACTATTGGAACTTAATCAAAATAAAAAGCTTTCACACAGCAAAGGAAACAGTCAACAAAACCAAAAGACAACTGACAGATGGGAGAAGATATTTGCAAATGTCTTATAAGATAAAGGGCTAGTATCCAAAATCTATAAAAAAAAAAAAAAAAAAAAAAAAAAAAACTTATCAGGGATGCCTGGGTGGCTCAGTGGTTGAGCATCTGCCTTTGGCTCAGGGAATGATCCCAGGGGTCTGGGATTGAGTCCCACCTCGGGCTCCCTGTGAGGAGCCTGCTTCTCCCTCTACCTGTGCTTCTGACTCTTTCTGTGTGTCTCTCATGAATAAATAAATAAATAAAATCTTTAAAAAAAGAAAACTTATCAAGCTCAACACCCAAAGAACAATTAATCCAATCAAGAAATGGGCAGAGGACATGAGCGGACATTTCTCCAAAGAAAACATACAAATGGCAAGTAGACATATGAAAAAATGCTCCACATCACTTGGCATCAGGGAAATAGAAATCAAAACCACAAAGGGATACCACCTCGCACCAATCAGAATGGCTAAAATTAACAAATCAGGAAATGACAGATGTTGACGAGAATACAGAGAAAGGAGAACTCTCTTACACTGCTGGTGGGAATGTAAGCTGGTACAGCCACTCTGGAAAACAGTATGGAGGTTCCTCAAAAAGTTGAAAATAGAGCTACTGTACCACCCAGCAATTGCATTACTAGGTATTTACCCCAAAGACACAAAAGTAGTGATCCAAAGGAGCACCTGCACCCCAATATTTATAATAGCTATGTCCACAATAGCCAAACTATGGAAAGAGCCCAGATGTCCAACAACAACAGATGAATGGATAAAAAAGATGTGGGATATATATATAAAATGTATATTGGAATATTAGTCATCAAAAATAAATAAATCTTGCCATTTGCAATGACGTGGATGGAACTAGAGGATATTATGCTAAGCGAAATAAGTTACTCAGAAAAAGACAATTATCATATGATGTCACTCATATGTGGAATTTAAGAAACAAAATAGAGGGCAGCCTGGGTGGCTCAGCAGTTTAGTGCCACCTTCAGTCCAGGACATGATCCCGGAGTCCTGGGATCAAGTCCCACGTCAGGTTCACTGCATGGAGCCTGCTTCTCCCTCTGCCTGTGTCTCTGCCTCTCTCTCTCTCTCTCTCTCTCATGAATAAGTAAAATCTTAAAAAAAAAAAAAGAAACAAAATAGAGGATCATAGGAAGGGAGGGAAAAATAAAACAAGATGAAATCAGAGAGGGAGACAAACCATAAGAGACTCTTAATCATAGGAAACAAACTGAGGGTTGCTGGAGGGAAGAGGGATGGGGGAACAGGGTGACTAGATGATGGATATTAAGGAGGGCACATGATATAATGAGCAGAGGGTATTACATAAGACTGATGAATCACTGAGCTTTACCTCCGAAATATAATACACTATATTTTAATTAATTGAATTTAAAAATAAATGGATAAGAATTTTTAAAATAAAGGTTTAAAACCTCATTTTGAATTTTCCATCATAGTGAACCATTTGTTTTTAAATTTTCTATTAAAGATTCTTTTTATTTATTTATTTATTTATTTATTTATTTATTTATTTATTTATTTTCATTATTATTTGATAGAGAGAACATGAGAGAGAGAGAGGGCATGAGCAGGGGGAAGAGCAGAGGCAGAGGGAGAAGCAGACTCCCCACTGAGCAGGAAGTCTGATGAGGGGCTCGATCCCAGGACCCTGCGACCATGACCAAGCCGAAAGTAGACACAACTGACTGAGCCACCCAGGCACCACCCATGTTTTTAATTTTTTATTAACTAAATTCTATAATTGTCTTAGGTATTTGGTCATTTTAGAATCAAGTTTATGATTAGCTTTAGTTAGCTCAGATATAATCTATAAATGTTATAAAATTTCTACAGAAATTCTATAATTCTTTTCTACAAATGTGTATTTTTAGTGCCAGGAGCAACATTATCACTAGTGGCTGAAAAATAAACAAAATATCGTTTTATGAACATCATGCCAATTTCTATATTCGAATTACCTTTTTTTTTTAAAGATTTTATTTATTTATTTATTTGAGCGGGGAGGAGGAGCAGGAGTAGGAGGAGGGGCAGAGGGAGAAGCAGACTCCTCTACTGAGCAGAGAGCCCAACACGGAGCTCAATCCCAAGACTGTGGGATCATGACCTGAGCCAAAGGCAGACACTTTGACTGAGCCACCCAGGTGACCAGGAATTACCTTGGTTTTAATTATCTGTCGTTTGCTGCTTATTCAGTGTTTCTTACTCTTCATTTATAGTAATTGTGTGTGTGTATGTGTGTGAATTTGGCTACCTTTTTGTTCCTCAATAATTTTTTGAACATACGTTCAAAACATATTAATAAATATATGAACATATTTCATGTTTCCAATGTATTATGTTAAAAAATATAAATGGATGACATCTTAAATGGTTTCCTTTAATTTTAAATGGAAATTTAAAAATTTAAGTTATAAAATAATTTAAATTATAAATTTATAATTACATTTTCCTAACTTCTACTTTTGCACTTAACCATTTGTTTTATTTTCTGGCCTTAATGGTTTCTGTTGCTGACATTTCTCATGTCTAGAGCAGTATCTGTCTCTATGGCCATGGAATAACTCACAAAACTAAGGACACCTTTCAAATGCAGATACATTTAATTTTGAGAGTCTAGTATTAGAGACAGAGAGACGTGGTTTCCTCATGCCTGAACTGTGCAGCTAGGAACAGATACCTAGGGCTGTAGTTTATTGTAAGTACTAACTGTCATATTCCAAGTGACATGGACACTCCGATGAACCTTAAAATAGTGGTTGTTCATGTGGGTATGTGTATTTGTGTATAAAATAAGGGGGCCATTTGAAAATTAGTACTATGGGAGGGACACTTATTCCTTAGGACTAAATGTGATATTGGGTTTTGCACAGAAATCTCTGGTGATAATCTGTATTTTGTCCTCTTTAAAATATTTTTGGACTCCTATTTACAATAAAGAGACTGTTAAATATCTGAGTTGAAAATTTCTGTATTTATAAAACAATTATCATAATTAGCAGATACAATAGTTTTAAATCTAATTGATATCCTTTTCACAAAGATGTTGGGTCTTCCGAGATACTTTTGGTATATCCTTAGAGCAAATGAATTGATCCTATATATTACAAAGGCCCAGTGTTTTTACAAGAAGTGAGCATGATTATTGGAAGGGTCCCTGAGGTCAAACAAATGTAGCAATTACAGATTTATCTCCATCTTAATAACCCCACAATCTATTATAGATTTGGACTGTTAAACTGAGAAAGAAAACCCAGCCTTTTTTGAGGTTAAAAATAGCAAAAATTAATTTCATCATTATTATATATTATGCCATTTCATATTCTTTCAAACTGCATGATGAAAGTAAAAATATGCAGCAATGCAACTATGACAATATGATTGAGAGAAGTGTAGAAAGGGAGCAATACTCTGCATAAGGCAATCCTTTTTCTTACTGGCATGGTCACAATTCATAATTTTTAAAAATTACTCAAGAGTGATTCTGTGTATATATATATATATATATATAAGCAGTTCATCCTGAATCATTTAGATTCCAGGAACAGGAAAACAGATTTGACATTTTTAAATAATATATCGTAGCAGAGATGAAGGGGCTTTCAAACATGCCCCACTGTATGCCAGAGCTTCCTGCTAGAGGATCAGTCCAAAGAAGCCTCACAAGTGAATCAATGTGAGTTCTCTGTGTTCTGGTTAGAAATGTCATTCAAAATTGATGACAAGATTTCTGACCAAGATCTATTTTGGGCTAGCTTTTTTCATAACACCCTCTGACCTCACACGTAATGGCTCCTTGACCTATGTTACAGACATCTGAAATTAGAGATGAAATGTTAATGAGTGTGCTACACACAGAGGCTATTTCTTCATTCAGTGGCAGTGAACCTAGAGCTAACTCCAGGAGAAATATAGATTTGAAAAACAACCCTGAAAATATAACCTCAATGGGCATAATCCATTATTAAACTAAGACTTATTTTGTCTAATCCTCTGCTTCCTACATTTCTAATGATAATCAGAATGAGACTAATTATAGTCAAAGAACACTGATGATTGAGATCAGCTCATCATGTTTGGAAAAATGGAAACCTGGCCTTAACATTTTTTTTTTCTCCAACTTGCTACTCATAAATGAAAGTAAAAATCAAGCTCACGATCTTGTTTTAATTGGATGAAGTCTTTTAGAAAATGCTCCAGCCTTTAATTATTTTGGTAAGGATAAATATAGGTTTTTTTTTTTAAGGTCTAGAAAAGGTATTATTATTCTTGCATTGCATTCAGTTTGGTGCACAAATACTCACATGCAATCAAAGACCATCCTCAAATATATATGCTCTCATGGAAGGCAGACAAACATTACTAAATGGCTTACTTATACCCAAACACTTTATGTTTTAGATGGATTCAGGCAAGCAAATGCACCCAAATAAGTCAATCAATAAAAGTTCATTCAGTCTTATTTTCTTTAAGCACTTCTGTATTAATCTCTTCACGTAAGATAGGGTTCTTAACAGGTCTACTCTAACCAAATGATGTCCTGATTTAGACTTTAGCTCAGTTTCTTTCAAGATCAGTGTCCTGACATTTGAATGTTACCTAGAGCTTTATTCTCTTTCTCTTTTTCTGCTCCTATATTCATCACTATTTATGCTACCTGGCCAATTTCATTCCTTGCATTGTTTAACTCCCTTTGTATTTTTGAGATCCAAATCCATAACTGCAATGTCCTATGAGGCTTTACAGAATCATGTTTGTCTAATGCTCTGTCTTGTTAGATAATATGTACAATTTCTGAGTCCATAAACATGTACTTCTTTGTTATTTCCTTTCATAGAATTTCTACATTTAGGGCAGCCTGGGTGGCTCAGCAGTTTAGCATCACCTTCAACCCAGGGCATGATCCTGGAGACCCGGATCTACTTCCACATCAGGCTCCCTGCATGGAGCCTGCTTCTCCCTCTGCCTGTGTCTCTGCCTCTCTCTCTCTGTTTCTCATGAATAAATAAATAAAATCTTAAAAGATGTTCTACATCTAGTAAATAGACATTTACAAAAAAAACATTTACTTAATATTATTTTTAACATTATAATTGCAGATTTATTTTCTAATATCAGAATAATCAGAATGCCAATTCATAAGGAAATGCTAAAATCTACTTCACTGTAGCTATTTAAAAATGATGCTTAAGACTAATCCATTATTTTGTTATAGGAAAGACAACAAATATATATGAAAATACAGTAATTTGTAACATAAGGATTGAATTAAATTTAAGAAATCATTTGCAAGTAGCAATAGAAAGGGATCTTCTCTAAATGACCTTTTCATCATACCTGTAAACTCCACTTATGGGAATTCTTTGTTGTCAAAGAGCACTGGGCTCAGTTATTTCACTTGCATGGTGACTCTGTAGCTTATATGTCTACTTATAGGACATTGGTTTCAAACACATGAAGCAGTTTAGAAATAATTATGTCTAAGTGGTAAAGAATATTCCTTGTTTACTCCTTTTGCTCTAAGGCTGCTCTCTGGGGCCACTGATATAACTTCTAGCTCTGCCTCCATCCCATTTCCACTGTGGATATATTCAGATACATTCTCTCATAAAACACAAAAGCCCTCTGCAATAGAAAAGAGTTTGCTTACTCCTGTCTTCCATTGCAAGCTGCACGTTTCCTTAACTGGCTTAGTGAGAATCCTCCTTATGACTGTTTAATAGTAAGTAAGTTACTATACCATAAGAACAGTTATGAAGGATTTTCAAAAATTAGAAAGATAGCCACTGACCATATGTTCACAATTGCCCGGTTGTTACCTTCTACTTCATCTTGACAAAACTTAGTCAGATTTTTCTGCTTACTACAGTTCCCAGAATTCTTCCTATCCCCAAGCTCTGAGCAAGAGCTAAAAAGCAGAACGTGCTCCCTTTATTTACTTATTTTGAAACCCACAGCAAAGCACTTATTTATTTATTTGAGAGAGAGCACAAGCAGGGGGAGCAGCAGGCAGAGGGAGAGGGAGAAGCAGAGTCTTTGCTCAATCTTAGAACCTTGGGATCATCACCCGAGCCAAAGACAGATACCTAACTGACTGAGCCACCCAGGCACCCCAACACTTGCATAGTTTTATAGAACATTCTCCTTATTTCAGTAGTCTTACTTTTAAATAAAGTCTCTCCTTATCTAGGTCCAGATTTGTTTTTATTTAACAGCATGAAATTCTTTTAAAAAGGAGAAAAAATATCAACTATATTTAAAATCTGTTTTAAACAATTTTATAAAACCAGATTTATGACTTTTGCGACAAGAAATGGGAGCTTAGATAATTTAGACCTATTCTGCTGAAAACATTTACAAAAGCCTGAAAAATAACTTTAAATCTCCTAAGCACCTCAAATCTCCAATAGGATAGTGAGGATCATTTCAAGTTAAGAACAGAAAGAGATCTCATTTTCATATTCAGGAAGACTTAATGATGTCAAATACATGATTCGTTATTCTGTCCAGCATTATTCATTCACTCGCCATTTTCCCCCAAATTCCAAAGGATCTAAAATGGTGTGTTTGTGCATGTGATAGAGAGAGACAGACAGACAGAATCTTGATATGCTGAATCTGAAATTTATTTTAAAATATAAGAGGTCAAGAATGTTCAAGACAATCTTCAAAATCAGAAAGTAGGATCATTTCCTCTACTATCAATGCTTAGTATAAAGTTACGGTAATTAAGACATTGTGTGTTGGCCCAAGTGTTGATAAAATGATCAATGGAATAGAAAATAGTGCCCTGAATTAAACCCACACATATACGACACTTGATCTATGACCAAAGTTAGTGCTGGACGAATGCGAGAAATCAAGGTCTTTTCAATGAATGAGTGAATTGGTAATTTGTTTTGTCCATATTAAAAATATCATGACCATATACCATTATTTCCACATGAATTACTGTCCTAATGTAAAAGGTAAAACAAAAAAATTCCAGAAAAAAATATAGGAAAATAATTTTTAAAAGAAAGAAAAATGTAAGGGAATATCCTCATGAGTGAAGGGTAGGAACATATACCTTTAAACAGATTACAAAATACACAAAAAGTAAAAGTTAATAAGTTTGACTATACTGAAAGTGGAACTTATGTTCAACCAAAAACAGTGATAAATTCAACCTTCAGAATCAGTAAAAATATTTGAGCACATAAAAACTACACATAGTTTATCTCCAGAATATATAAATCATATGATATATGCAAATATATAAGGCCTACAAATCAATTAAAAATATAGAAATCCTACAAAAAATATGGGCAATAGACTTGAGCTGTGTTTTCACAAAAGATGAAAGAGGATATCTACAAAGTCATTAAATACGTAGAAAGGTGTACAACTTCCTTAGTAAATAGAAAAATATCAATTCACACCACAATTGATACCTCTATGAATGAACTAGAGTGGAAATTTTAAATAGATAAAAGAATAAAACAATGGTATATGAGGGGATAGAGAATAGAAAAGAATAAAACAATGGTATTTGAGGGGATAGAGACCCATAAAAACTTCTGGGAGGGCTATCTGGTTAACCACTTTCAATGAGTTTGATATTATTTACAGAAGTTGAAAGTAAATGTTGGGTAATGATTTGGGGAAGGGGGTAGGGGGGAGGGTTCCAAATTCCTGGAACAGACTTTCTAAAATCCTGAGAATTTCCTGAGGGATAGGAGTATTTTTATTATTCATGGACCTCTGGATCATACCTGAGTTTATGCTAACCAGGTAATTTAGGATGAGGGTGGTCACTGGACAGACCAGCAATATGATCCGAGGGCTGGGGCTTTGACCCAGCCCACCCTCCAGAAAGAGGAAGAGGGCTGAAGATTGAGTTCAATCACATGGCCAAAGATGCAATCAATCATGCCTATGAAATAAAATACCAAATAAGAATTATAAATGTTAAAAAAAAGAATCATAAATGTTGAGGTTCAATGGAACTTCCTAATTAGTGACACATATGTGTGTTGACAGAGTGATGCATTCTAATCCATGGGGAAAGGACATAAAAGCTCTATATTTGCAAATCTCCCATATCTTGTCCTAAATTTCTCTTTATTTGCCTGATCCTGATTTGTATCTGTTACTATAAAACTGTATTCTTTTTTTTTTTTTTTTTAGAGATTTTATCTGTTGACTTGAGAGAGAAAATGAGCGGTGGGGAAGGGCAGAGGGAGAGAAAGAGAGAGAGGAGCAGACTCCCCACTGAGCAGAAAGCCCTATACATGAGGCTTGACCCCAGGACCTGGAGATGACAACCCGAGCTGAAGGCAGACACTTAACCAATTAAGCCACCCAGGTGCCCCTAAAATTGTATTTGTAAGTACAGATATTTTCTGAGTTTTGTGAGTTGTTTTAGTGAATTTCATACCTAAGTGGGATTGTAGAAACCCTCTGGACTTGTAGGCAGTTGGTCAGAAAAGTGAGAAGGCTTGGGGACTTCAAACTTGTGGCTGGCATCTGAAATGGTGGCCTTTTATTGGGAAAATTGACATAAGGGGTTCACACTAACTTCAGGCAGTTAGAATCAAAATTGTATTGCAATACAGTAGTCATACACCATGATCCTGCAATTATGTCCCTAAGTGTATTCCCTAGAGAAATGTGTGCATATGTACACCAGAAGACATGCACAAATGTGTTAACAGCATTATTCATAAAGTCATAATCTGCATAAGACATAAACTCAACCCCCTATCAGCAATATAAGAAAAATGCTCTATATTCATAAAAGGAATATCAAGCAATGAAAAATAAAGAATTACAACGATATGCAAAAACATGACTGAGTCTTTTTTTTAAGATTTTATTTATTTATTCATGAGAGATACACAGAGAGAGGCAGAGACATAGACAGACGGAGAAGCAGGCTCCTCGAAGGGAGCTCTATGCAGGAGTAGATCCCCAGATCCGGGATCATGCCCTGAGTCAAAGGCAAGCGCTCAACCCCTGAGCTACCCAGGCGTCCCAATGGCTGATTCTTAAAAATATAACTTCAAATGAGAGAAGCTTATCACACATGTATTACAATACAGATAGTAGTAAGTCTCCTTTTGTACAATACAAATAAGGCAAATCTAAACCATGTTATTTATGCAAACGTGTATAGGTATAAGAAGTGGTTACTATAAATTTTAGAATAATGGTTATCTTTAAAGAGGAGAATGTTATTAGTGGGATGGAGCAACTGGAAGACTTAAGATGCTGACAAAGATTCCATTTATTGCCTGCGTGATGGTTACATGAGTGTTGGTCTTGTGAAATAATTTTGCTCAATAGTTGTTTCATGCACATTTCTATAGATTACATTTAACTATACAAAAAAAAATTCAGACTCCATAGCAATGAAAACTTGTGATAGAATTTTACTGACTTTCTTTGGCTTGCTCTGGTCAATATTGATAATAAATGCATCATGTTTATCACATAAATGCTTGCTTCTAAAATGGTTAAAGCTAGTTATTATTTAAGGCAGATGTTGCTTCATGATATTCTTTTCTTTTCTTTTTTCTTTTTTTTTGATGATATTATTTTCATGACTTATTTGATAAGAGCATTAGTAATTCATTAGCAAAGTTGAAAGATGCTTCAGCCCAGCTCCTTACAAAATGTAAATAAAACTTTAGAGTCCAAATAGAGATTTTTAGAAATGTCAATTTCTCTGTTGTCATAAGACTGGATGGTATTGTCACTTAAGCCAGGGTCTGGAAAATTAACTAACATTAAAGAAATCAAACTGCAACTGTCAAATGCATAATGAAAGAATCTACAGTGGAAATCAATGTTTTCCCAAATGAAATGATTTTTTAAATAATTCAAATATTATTTTTAACTCAGATATATATTACTCATTCTGAAATATTTATTAACATTTTTAAATGAAACTCCTAAAACATTCTAGTCAATGATAAATTTGAGCTTTATTTGATTTCATCCCTTCCAATCTCCCCATTTATTTTTTAAAAAACACTTTTTTCATAACATGACAATATATGAATATCATGACAACATTTCTTATTGTTCTCATTTATTTTATAATCCTATTCTTAACTTATTGTAAAATGAGGCATTAAAATGGCTTTTATGTGTTTCTAAAAAGAGCAGCAATTCATAGCCTAAACCAGTATATCAAAAGCTTGGCTGTACACAATAATTATTAGTTGAGAATTCTGATTCAGTAGATTTGGGGTTTGGCCAATATATCTGTTTTTTTTAACTCTATAAAAAATTTCAGTATGGTTTGAGAATAAGTAGTTTCTACAGAAATTCTTATTTATCAGCATCATTCTCTTCTTTCAGAAGTGTTTGTACAATTATTCCCAGCATGAAATTGTTCAATTCTTATGATATATAATTACTCCCTCCCCATTCTTGCTTAATGTTTAAGATTTTTGCAACTTCTTGTAGAATACAGAAACTGGGATATCATAGTTTTTCTTTTTGATGGAAGGATAATGATTAATATAAAGGCTTTTCTCTCCTTTTCCATACTCTTTACTTGTCATGGACCAATTGAAAATTATGGCTGGCCTGTCTAAACTAGATCTGCCTTTTTATTAAGACATGATCTTCTATTTGAACATATGCATCCCTGCAATCAGAGATTTTCAAGTCATGATTCTCTGAACAATTTCAATCAACTACTTCTCCCATTATATACAAGTAAAGAAGGTAGAATGTTATATTTACTAACTTTGGTGTTGCTACCATTGCCTAAAAAAGGGTAGCGAGAAAAGACTTTAAGGAAGGAGGTATTGGGGATCTGCCAGGTCTTTCCCAGTATATTGAGGTACCTGACAATAGAGCTAACCCATAACCCATAAGATCTCTCCATCTTTCTGTTTTGTATGGTGTTGAAATAATAGAGCTTTTGTAACCATGTATTGACACCATAGCAGTAATGAAAAACACACATTTTCAGTCAGATAGGCCCACATTCAAATTAAAAAGTAATTTGACCTATTTGCATCTCTTTTTTCTCATCCTTAAATAGAAATCATTGTGTCTTTCATGTTAGAAGTATTGACCTCAAGAGAAACCTGATGTATAACAGGAAGGGAAAGGTATCAAGAGCAACTAGCAAAAATAGATTATGGTAACTTAATACATTCAGGAAAGATTGGAAGGATATCAAGGTTTGGGGAAAGAAAGACTGATTTTGAGGAGAAAGTAGTTTTTTTAAAGACCTAAACCCCCAGTAATTACCATGGAATGGTTTTCATTCCATTAACCAAAATAATTAGAGAAGCTGAGATCATTGTGGGCACCTAACCAGGTAGGTTCTACAATTACTATCATAACCGCAAACTCTTAACTTGAGGGCCCATAGTACACTTGTCATATAGTAAGAACATAATATTTAGAGAAAAGTGTTTAAGAGGAGTAAACAATTTTTAGAGGTGAGGATAACAAATGTCCGCCTAGCTCCATTCTGGGGAACTAAACAGGGCACAGTTTGGTGTCTGGGCCTCAAAGAGTACTCTCTATGTTGTATATCTGATATTATCTGAACATCTATTCCAAAAGTCTTTTTTTTGTTGTTGTTTTTAATTTTTTAAATTTATTTATGATAGTCACAGAGAGAGAGAGAGAGAGGCAGAGACACAGGCAGAGGGAGAAGCAGGCTCCATGCGCCGGGAGCCTGACGTGGGATTCGATCCTGGATCTCCAGGATCGCGCCCTGAGCCAAAGGCAGGCGCCAACCCGCTGCGCCACCCAGGGATCCCTGAACATCTATTCTATATTAGGAACCATTGTAAGTTATTTACATGTGTGTACTGATTTAATTCCCATAATAACCCTATGAAATAAGTATACTTATAAGACTTCATTTTGCAGATAGGGAATCTGAAACAAAGACAGCTTAAGTAAATGATTTAAAGTCATACAACATTGTGCAGATACACAAAAGTTATATTGATGATTACAGAATATAAAGAAACAATTTTTTGCATTGTAAGCTTTTTTTAATGTCTTAAGTCATTTTTTTGGCTTCCCATAGAAAAAATAAAATCACTACTGATTATCTCTGTGTGAAATTAGAGCTATCTCTTACAGAAAATTTATCTTTGATTATTGAATTGTGTGATACTTGTATTGTGAAGATGAATTCTTCACATACTGGCAGAAAATAGGTTTTCTGGTCCCCTTAATAAAAATTGGTAGAAAAAGTTATTTTTAAAACCAAGAGTCAGGGCGCCTGAGTGGTTCAGTCAGTTAGACATCTGTTTTCATCTCAGGCATGATCCTGGGGTCCTGGGATAGAGCCCCACATCGGGCTCCTTGCTCAGCAGGGAGCCTGCTTTTCCCTCTGCCTCCACCCCCCACCCAGCTTGTGCTCTCTCACATGTGCTCTTTTTCTCTCTCAAATAAATAAAATATTAAAAATAAAACCTGATACTCAACATTATTTTACCATCTAAATAAAATCGTTTGCAGTTGATTTTTCCCCACATAGAAAACACTTTGAATTTTTTCACTATAATTACTTTGAAGTATCTGACATTTCTTTCTCCCTTCCCTCTTCTTTTTGTAAATCTTAACTTCACGGACTAGCCTATGCTCTGAATCGTGTAAACATGTTGATATGGATATCAGAAATGACCATAGGCCATAAGACGAACTGACACTCTTTTTCCTTTCCCAATTAGCTGAGATTTCTAAGATTTTCAACTAGTTCAAATGCGTAAAAGGAGAACTAATTTAACAGAGCTTTCTATTTATAGTTTTTATATATCAGCACATTATAGAACATCACTACACAGATATAGACACCCTGCAGATGGGGTTCCATCTGCTCAGCCTGATTCTGCTACATACTTATGAACAAAGCCCAGGCATCGACCTTTGGAACTGCTGCTTCCTTAAACACTCACTGCATTTCTATAGCATAGACACTGAATGTTTTCCTGCTCTGTATGGTTTTCTTTACCCAGCAAAAGAGTTGTTTTGCTGGAAGATTTGCCTCCACATACAATGTATTTCTGTGGGCAGGTATTGCCAGTTACATCTTTTATATGAATTCTAAATGTAAATTTATTCATTAAAGTGCCTCTTGTTTACATTAAAATTTTTAAAAATAGTATGTTTTAAATCAATACAAGGCATTAATAAATGCGGCCTTAATAATTCTTTTGTAACTTCAATTAAAACTATCTTTTCTATGGCAGCCTTTTTGTACTTAAATTGACAAGGCCTTGCATTAAAAATACAATGGCAGAAGAATAGCTTAGATCTCTAGGATGGATCAGCACAAACATATATAAGGTATGCTGTGTCACATTCTATTATCCTGAGAAGCAAAATCTAAAGTCAAGATGGATGACTTCCAGGCCCCCTCTGCAATTCTCTTCCATCTTCTTTTCCAAGTGGGTTAGAACAACAAACATAAAATAAAACAAAAAAGACAGAGAAAATTAAGAAATCCCTGCTATCTTTACCTCTACCAGAAGACCTGCAGGTTTTCTGGGGGAACTCATGACTTCAGAAATGAAAGCTTCCAATTGCCAGTGTCTCTTATCAGTAGTAAAACTACAATGGCACAGCTTGTGGTGCAATAAAATACACTATCTTGGAAATAAGAGATTATAAAGCATACCTTATATAGGTAGGCAGCTCCTTTACATAGAATAAGCAGTATTTAACTTTTCCAGATCAGAGCTTTCCTGCTTCGTGATTAATATATACTATAGACACACTTCCTCACCATTTGAGGAGTCTGTTCAAAGTACTCTTTACCTGAATGGATGACAATTTGTAATATCTTTCAAAGTTTCCCTTCCTCTTTTTGTCTCAATCTCTCTTTTAGCCCAGACAGTTGCTCTTGGAGTTCATCTACAGTTTCTTTTGAGATCCTTTGTTCTGTTAATAAAGAAATAGCTTTTTTGGGTCTTTTTAAAAATGTTTTATTCTTGACTCTGCAAAGAATATCACCTCCCATCTCTCTCTCTCTCTCTCTCTCACATACACACACACACACACACACACACACTATTCTTTCTGAGCTTTTTGAGCTGCCACCTAGCAGGAATTTCAATTTGATTGAATTCCCTTCCTTTTTCCTCTGCCTGGTATACTTAGAGATGAGAGCTTAAGGGCCCCAGTCAGGGGAGATTTGATTTTGAGCCAGATAGTTGAATCTCTGGGGAGAGAGGAACCACCTGCCAAGATGCTATAAAGAACCAACATTACAAGTGGCGACCCTCAGATCACCTCAGAACTTGCAAGTAGCCTTGGTCACCGTCCTAGACAAGTATAGACCTCTCTAAGAACATGCGACTCCACAATTTCTGTCAAACAGTACAGACAATGGAAACCAAATGAAGTTTAAAATCACAGAATCCTGTTTTAAATCTTGGGTTTGCTAAGTATTTGCTCTCTTTTCTTAGCTTTCTTACTATACATGGAAACCCTCATTTTGCTCTTTTAAAACTAGATTTCCCAAACTTCTACAACATGCTTCCTATTGTCCTTAACCTTAGTTCTAGCCTCATAACTCTCATTCTTAATATATTTAGTATAATTTTAGTACCTGTACAACCACATGAGATTTTTAACAAATATGAAATTATAATCTTGTCACAGTAGATTTTCCAGTGTTTTTTTTTTTTTTTCCTTCTATGCTTGGCTCACACATTCTTGGTTTCAATTTTTTGTTGTTCTCTTCTACAGCCAGTATATTTATTAAATTTCACATTTTCTTAAAGAATTAAATCGACAAGTTTGTGATACACTAATTTCAAATATATAGTGGTACTACTTCCATGTTCTTGTGATGAATGCTATTCTATTATCAATAATAATGAGATATATTTTGTAGCACCCCACAATTAAATGAATAACAAATACACTATGATATCAAACATTTCATCTAATTTCTCACTGAAATATTTATAAGAGTATAAATATATTTTTATTATATAATTGCACCAAGTATATGAAGAAAATCACTGGTAGAAATTGAGGACAATGAAAGAAATGATTGTGCAAAGCTAACATGCCTAGAAAAACAAAATGGATACATACCAATAAGGATGATTCTGCTTCTGCTTTGAATGTGGTAAGTTACAAAAGAATGTTTCTTCCACCCTACCAAGAACAGGGCAGATAACCCACAACATTGTAGTTTTATTTAAATCTATGAAAGCTCTAATAATCTAAGCAATCTGAAATAAATTAAAATCCAGAAAATGATCCCCTTCTGGTGGAGAAGAGACCCACTATTGCTTTTTTTCCTTGGGAGAGCAGTGTGAAAAGGAGAAGCTGCCAAAATTAAGAATCAAGAGAAAACAGCTGAGTATTTTCTAAAAAATAAAAATAAAAAAAAAATAAAAAAAAATTATAGTTGAGAATAGACTAGCATGAATGTTTGATTGTTCAGGAGCCTGAGGCCCAAAAGGAATATGTACCCACTGACCACCAAGAGTTTCCTGCAGGCCTTCATTAAGCACTCACTTAGAAAACTGAGGGGAGCACTTGACGGGATGAACACTGGGTCTTATACTATATGTTGGCTGGTTGAATTCCAATTTAAAAACTATACAAGAAATAAAAAATAAAAGAAAATAAAGGTTCAGCAGGATAAGCCAGAAAGATCATCTGATCCATGTCCTTCAATCATAGGAAAAGTCCACCTATGCCCAGGAGAGAAATCCATCATTTATACAATTTATATAAACTGACATAGGCATACCTCCGTGTGTGTACAGGTAGCAAATTGGAAAGTAAAATTGTTTCTAATCACAGACAACCCAATTGTCTACTGTGAAGTCCCAAGGAATCTACAAAAAGTATTTTAATTTTAATAATACTAATGAGCAGTAGTAGTTCCTACTAGTAGAATTAATAAGGAGTCATGTGAAGTAGCAATATACAAAGTCAATACTTAAGGCCAAGTGAATTTCTGTATACTGGTAACAGACAAATGAAGAATGAAAATTTTTAAAATATCAGCTACAGGCAGCAAAATAAATCTTATATAAATAAATAAATTTAACAGATAAAATGTGCAAATTCTGTCTGTTGAAGATTACTACACATGGCTGAATTTTTAAAAATACTTAAATACCTAGAAAAATGTACCCATGAAACAAAAACCTCAATATTGTTAAGTTGCCAATTTCCCCAAATTTATAAATTAATTGCATGCAATCTCAATCAATACTGAAGCAGACTTTCCTGAAGAAAAAAAAATGACCCTAAAATGTATTTGCATATGCAGATGCCTGAAAATACACAAAGCAGATTTGAAAAAGAAAATACATCATAAAGCAGGAAGAATTTTTCAAAATAGATTCTTGCTATACTGATTCACCAAAATATTTTAAGACGAAGTAGTGTTTAGTAGTTAAATCAGTGTGGGATACCATAGTCTCTTTTTATTAAAAAAAAAAAAAAAAAACCCAATGCCCATTAAAACTTGTCTAGAGCAGTGAAGCAGTAAAAGAGGCTTAAGCAGTAAAAGTGTTTAATCAATGTTTCCCAAACCTATTTGACTATAGGACCTGTTCTCTTAACTCCTGTTAACACCTTTCCGAAGTAGAGTTAATGGAGTATTCTGTGAGAAACTCTGCTGTCAATCTCTGTCACAGGGAAATAACATAATCACTAGGAGAATGTGCATGTTAAACTATTTTAAAAAACTGAAATAAATTACCAAAGTCTAAAATGCATATACAATGTCTCTTCAATGGTATAATTCTAATATTTTGACCTTTTTCTGTAAGCTACATTTTATGAAATATGATGAAACCACGATTGGCTAAATATTCACTTTTAATGTACTGGCGACAAAGACTAAAAATGTGATGTCATAATTCTTTTTTTTTTTTTTTTGTAAGGAATCATGATTCTTGACTTGAAAGAATTATCTTCATAAAAGGAATAGTTTTAAATTTTCTGGAAGGAAATTTATTTATTTATTTATTTATTTATTTATTTATTTATTTATTTTTACGATTTTATGTATTTGACAGAAAGAGAGAGCCAGAGAGCACAAGGGCAGAGGGAGAGAGAGAAGCAGGTTCCCTGCTCAGCAGGGAGCTCATTGCAGGGCCCAATGCAGGGCCCAACCCCCAGACACTGGGATCAAGACCTAAGCCAAAGGCAGAGGCCTAACTGACTGAGCCACCCAGGCACCCAAGAAAAGCCTTTAAAAAATTGTCAGTGTGCTTCTTGCTGTCTGATGGGTGATCATAATTAAGAGAGTAGAAGCCTTTATGTTACATGTAAAGGCCATCAAAGTGCTTAATTTTATGTGTGAACTTGGCTATGCCACAGTACTCAGATATTCAAGCATGTCTGGATATTGCTGTGAAGGTGTTTTTTTTTAGATGAGATTGACATTTAAATCAGTACACTTTAAGTAAAGCAGCTCATCATCCATACTGCATGCGGGCCTCATGCATTCACTGGAAAGCCTTAAGAAAAAGATTGACCTCCTTCAGTAAAAGGCAATTCTGTCAGCAGACTGCCTTTGGACTCCATCTGCAACTTTACCTCTGCCCTGGGTCCCCAGTCTGCCAGTCTACCTGCAGATCTTGGCCTTGCCAACCTCCACAATAATGTGAGCCAATTCCTTAATACTTCCTGAATATTTATTTACATATTTATCTCACATCCTTCTGTTTTTCTGGCAAACTGTCACTACTATGGCCACATAGTCCTACTCACATTTCACAAATCTATCCTTCCCTTTATTAAATCTATAAGATGTAGAACTCCTTTTAATGTATTAGGTAAAAAAAAAAAAAAAAAAAAAAAAAAGCTATTTATCACTCCACTGAAGTCATTTTATACAACTGCTCTGAAACCCAAGAAGATACACTTCTTTGCCACTAATGTAGAAATAGGTGGCATGTATTAAATAATTTTCTAAATGAGACCATTTATAAAACGTTGTCATTCTGATACTAAACAATGGGAATTTCAGCAAGCAATTGTATTTTGAAATTCATCTGATCTGAACAACAATTTATCTCTTACCATGGAAGAGAAAGCAGGAATACATTTTTAAGGGCTTTTCTTAGATAAAGTGGCTCTGTAGCCTTTGAGTAAATGTCTTTGATGAATGAGCCTAAGATATTGGACATCATATTGTACTCCCTGAGCATCTGGTCAATACCTCCATGATACAGTTTGACTCATTACATCCCGTGAGGAACTCACACTTTGGTAACCATTTATTTGACTAATTGATCTGACTCACAAAGTAAGGCTTAGAAGAAGAAGAATGACCAGATTCAGTTTGTATAGTTTATGCCTTAAACCATTTGGATTTCAAATCCAACTTTTTTTTTTTTTTTCCTGAGGACAAAATGAGTCCTTCTTAGCAGAGTTTAAAAATCTGTCTGGTAACCTAATTCTGTCACCAAAGTAGTGAGTCTTGATTTACATGCCCATAAGAAAAGGACCTCTCATTATTTTTATCACCTCTGACATTTACCTAATTTCATGTGTAATAATTCAGAATGGCTGTTATGGTGATATTTAAGAAAAGTAGAAAGGTAAACTGCCTGAAAATGAGAGCATTCATGATTTTTAAAAGTAATTCACATTTATCAGGGCACTCTAAACTTCAAATTCAGTAGTGACACAGTAACAGTAAGGAATAATACTCGCTGGTGATGAGGATCAAGGCAGGCTGCCCCCAAAACATGTCACTTTGGCATATGGATTACTCTGACATGAGGTCAATTAAGATCCAAAGGATTTAAGAAGAGCTTTTTACCTCCCCTTCAACTGCCGAAAAGGATTTAGACAGGGAGGCTATCCTAAGAAAAGAGCTATTAAAGTTAACTTTTTCACAGTTTTTTTTCTTTTTTTTTTCACAGAAGGAAGACTTGTGTGTATGACATGGCAAACATTTGTTTACCAAACATTTGTTTTTCCAATCTTCCTATGATTTGTCTTCCTCCTCACTGAGGTCTCAAACCACTATCCCTTCTCCTTAGCTCAGGATAGCATATAAACCTCAATTGCCTGACTGTCAAAGACAACTGCCTCCCCAGTTTTTGTGGGGCTGCATATGACATTAAATTACTCTTCTGTTAATCTGTCATAGAACAGTTTAATCAATAGACCAGCCAAATGAACTGGGAAAAGTAGAGAAGACAACTGTCCTCTCCTACCCTGGTCTTACCCATGGAGTTACAAGAAAAATCATAGGAGGAGAATCTCTTTACTACTGAGTGGGGAGATTTCTTACCTCTCTCTTATCTAACTCTACATACATTAACCCTTACAATTCCCTGTGAGCTTGCTCTGTGTATTATTTATTCTATACTCAAATTGGTGCCCTGACATTTCTGATTAATCCAAAATATGCTACATTGTTCAAGTAACAAAATAATCTCCAGTGGCCTTTATTTGATGTGAATATACCCTGCTACTTCTTGCATGTAAAGATTACATATATTCTTTACATCCAACATTTCCTACATATTCCCAGATCCTCATTTAATTCTCAGTGTTGGCAAATCACAATGGGGAAGTATATCTTTCTTCCACTTTTGAAATGTTTGTTATTTCTATTTCATAGGGCTCCACAATTCCTGGAGAAAGAAAGGCAAGATATCGAATCATATACCATGATGCATTCAAAATAATCCTTTTGTATTTTCTGATATGTTCTCATACTCTAGGAGTATTTCCTTCTCCTGAAGACATCCAAAGCAATAAAACAAACAAGTTACCACATTTGAATCCCCTCATATGGTGGTTTTGTTCTGCCAATCCAACATGCTAGGATAACTCTGTATCTATAAGATGTGGCTCAATTGTGTCCTGTGTCCCCACTACATAAATAAAATGAGTGGGCAATGATTGGTCTATTTGAAGCTGAAGGCCAAAATTTAGGAAACATATTATAAGGAACACTATTCAATTTTCAATTATGAGAAGGGTACATCTCGAGGGGAGAAGTAAAGGAATTAATTTACCCTACCATAAAACACCTTGTTAAATATTACAATAGTTTTTAACTGAGATACTGTATGGTATCAGTCATATCAACTCAATATCAGAGATAGAGGTAGGATTTTATAAAATTGAGATGTTAAAGATACTCCCAGGACAGAAATTCAAGGTAGCCCTATACTGTATTCCAATAAAATAGTTGTGATGCAGGCGGTAGAGAGTCCATTCCCAAATAAGAGAAGCAGAATAAATTACTTTTTATTGAGCATCCTTTATGTGTTAGGCTTATAGTGTATACTTTACCCTTTAATACACTAGAAATGCAAAGGTGCCAACTTTCATAGTATTTACTTTGTGCCAGGTCTTGGGATAGGTAGTATTATCATTTCTGTTTATAGATGGAGGAAACTAAAGTACAGAGAGGTGGAGAAATTTGTTAGCTAGTCTCCTGGCTAGTAGAAAAGCCAAAGTTAAAGTAGAATTCTTGGTGGCTATGTTCTCTAAAATATTTTAAAGCAAAAATACATCATATGCTCAATAAATATTGAACTGAACTGAGCTGCATGTCACTACAGATACAATTTTTAAATGCGGTTTTGATCAAATTACATTTATTTTAGTTTGAAGCAAAGAGAAAAATGAAATGGCAATGTAAACTTTCCTTATTTAGCAGAGTCAAACCCAAATCTCTGAGGATCAAAATAATTTGGTCAGTGACCAAAACAACACACACACACAAACTATTTAGCCACTCATGCAATTTATGTAAACATAGTACAGAAAGAGTTATGAACTTTTATCACTTTCCCACATGCCTAGTAATTTATCATATTTGTTTATGTAATGTTTTACAGACTATTTAAAGTATGAGAGCACATAGTTTCCTTCAGCTAAATTCTTTCAAGTAATCCATGATGTTTGGTTCAAATGTTAAGACTGATGTCACCACACATGCACCAGGAAAGTATGAAAAAGATCTTTCTCGTGTTAATTTTCGATTTGTATTTCTTTTCCATTTTTTTCTCTTGGAGGATGTTTTGCATTTTCAATTCATTCATATTACCTATTTAGAGATGAAGGTAATTAAAACCTTGTATATGCTGCAAATATTTTTCTCACTTCCTTTTGTTTTCTTACTTTGTATTAATCACATAGAAATAATTAATGCTTACACAGTCAAATCTGACAGATTCTTCACTCTGGGGCTACTCAGATTTATCTATTTAGTGCTAGCTCACCAGGTTCATTTATCTCACTGCCTATTTGTTATACACAATTGAACATTCTATAGGATACCTCTAATATCGCATTTCATGCCACATCATCCTTACCTGTATTCTATACCCTTGACCGATTGTTTCTTTCCTCTCACATTGGTTACCAAATTAGTTTGATGTTAATCTAGTCAATGGCTGGGGCAACAGACTCCACATTGGTAAAGACCGGATAGCTTTAGCCCTCACCTTTTTTTTTTTTTTAATTAATTTATTTATTTATGATAGTCATCAGAGAGAGAGAGAGAGAGAGGCAGAGACACAGGCAGAGGGAGAAGCAGGCTCCATGCACCGGGAGCCCGACGTGGGATTTGATCCCGGGTCTCCAGGATCGCGCCCTGGGCCAAAGGCAGGCGCCAAACCGCTGCGCCACCCAGGGATCCCCTTTAGCCCTCACCTTTAGTGATATGCCTATTTCTCACTCCAGGACTTTCCTACTGTTACTAGAAGAGCCAACACAGTCTTATGGCCATAAACACAAAATTTGGTCATGTGGTAATTGTCCTCAGGGTGAATCAGTGATGGGATGTCGGTAACTGGTGGATAAATTTCTTTCCTTTCCTCCTCCTGAATATCTGATCCGTGGTGTTGTATCTTATATGACCTATTTGAAGTCCTGTAAGATTGGGCTATTGACTGTGCTTGATCTACTAAGTGGCCAGCCAGGCACCTGATACTGATCCTCATTCCTTTCCTACTTTATTCCCTCCCCCTTATCCTCATACTTCTCAATCATTGCAATCTCCATCAACATATTAACATATAAGCTTCTACTCCAGGCTCTGATTTCTGGGCATCCCAAACTAACACAAATGTCTAGTAAAGAGCTAATTCATGTATCTAATAATTAACTATTGATTCCCTAAAATCTGTTCTTCACATTCAAATATTTAATGTATTCATCATGTTAACAATCATTTTTTTTATATTTCTAAATGTTTGCTGTCATTTGTTTGGATGAATGAGTGTGCCATGGTTAAGTATTTTAGGATATACTTATGTCAACATGTTATCATGCTCTCCTCTCTTTTCCATTATATGAATGTCACACATTTGTCTGGTCTTGTTTCCTCCTTGCTTCTAGCAATTTTCTGTTGATTTTTTTTTTTTTAAGTTTCTAGCAACATTCTTTTCCAGATTCACTTTTCTCTTTCCCAGATTCTCTTCCTATTTTTCTTTCTTTCTTCTTCTTCTTCTTTTTTTTTTTTTTTTTTTTTTTCCTTTTACTATCATTTTGGGGTTTCTCAGTCAGGGTTTGGAGTTGTCTGTTGCCATGGAAACTGTTTCAGCTACTTGCCCACAGGAGGGAGCCCTCTACCTGTTAAAACGTAGGCAGCAACATTTTTGATCTAGAAGAGGACAATGGAGAAGAGATCAATTAGCAGTGGAGACAAACTGGTTCATTATTTTTTACAGTGTGCATCTATTGCTAGTGCAAGTATAGAATTTGACACATTCTCTAGACTTAAATTGGAAGCACATTAGACAGTTATTTATCCGACACAATATGAAAGGCATGGCCGGCTTACTGAGCAAATATTTCTTCTCACTTTCTTTTACCAGCCCCATCTCTTTGCATTGAAATCTTGACATGAAATACCGAACAATAATATGATGCAGCTAGACATCAGAAAGGATAGTTCTTATGGGAGAAAAAGAAAATGAAAATGACTGGTTCTGAAAGAAGGTGAGGACTAAAAGGGGCAAAGCAACAGTGTTCCCTAGGTAATCATGGGGTTTTATAAGATCTGTTTAGCTGAGTCCTTGAAATAAAGAAAATTTCATGACAATTTCTCCACATTCACAGTTTTGAGAACAATTATGCCAAAGTGAAAATAATTTCATTCAGGGCCAAGAGTGATTTCTAATCTCAGGTACTCAAAAATATTTTTTATACATGTCCAATGCTACCAGTCCCACAGATAGACTGCAACTGCCCTGAAACCTTGAATTTCCTGAAGATAGAATAGCTCCTAGATCCTATCAGGCAGTAATTTTTGCCTACCCACCAACCCCTGATGAATGTGACTGGGCTCCTTGTGAGCTTAGAACCTAGATTTTTTTCCCTTGCCTATGTGCTTTTAATTACTGACCAATTAAAATGTATACAAGTAGGAAACACCAAGTGATTGTTATACCTAAAATAGCCACCATGTATATGTTATCTCCTGCAGACAAAAATAAATGCAAAAAAGCTTAACTTTTAAGCTTAAAGTGCAAAACAGCGTAATATTTTAGGTCACAAATGAAGAAGAGTATTAAGTTGTCATAGTTGATAGCCAAGGACCATAGTTACTTGCAGAAAATATAAAGCCTAATGCTCCATATTTCTGAAGGAATAAGACAGATACGTATCTGCCCAAATTAATTTGGAAAGAAATTGGCATGCAAAGAGGATGGCAATTGAAACTTCATCTTGTGTTATGTTTTCATAGCTCCAATCATAAATGCTAACTTCTCATAAAGCATACAAATTAAAATAAATAAAATTTAAGTTTCATTAATGGAATAGATACAGCTTTTTTGGAGAATAGAGATTTAAGATGCTAAAACTCTTTATCAATCCTATATCAAATACCTGATTTAACTATAGAACATATACCAAATGTAATAAGAAGTTACCCTAATATATAATCTCAAATATAAATGAAGCACATAAAGTAAATTTAATGGAATGTCTTCTTTGTTCGTTTTCATTTTTATTCATTTTCCCTTTGGCAGTGTTCTCAGCCTTCACATTTCAAGTCTAAAAACTCCAATTTCAGAATGTCTCATTTTTGTCTATGTTGATGCTGGAAATCTCTTTTATTTGAGTGCCTAAAAGTAATTTAAGAGCCAGAAACTAACGGTAGAGGCCAAATTCCTCAAAAATGATTTTAAAGAGAAGAGACTCCTATTACAAAAAAAGAAAAAGAAAAAAAAGTCACTTACTTTCTATTATACTAGCAGCAACTAAGGGAAGAATTCCCTCAGAAAAACAGAATCATTGTGGTTTTTGCCACGACTTCCCAGACTTAAAGCTCTTCTCTGTTCTGTAACTCAATGAAGGATTCACAGACTGATTCTTTTTATTTGATGCTGTCCATCAGAGAAAATCAGAAATTGAAAAAAAAAAAAAACCTACAATATACATTTGAATTATAAAACTAATTTTGTCCAAAGTAACCCAACAAAAGAATGATGTAGCTAAGACAGGCATGGAATTATCAAAGGAAAGAAAGTGTGCTCTATTTGTAGCTCAGGTTTTTCTTTTGTTTTTGTTTTTGTTTTTGTTTTTTTGGTTTTTTTTGGAGGGGGAAGGGATAAGGCATGAGGATTCATTAAAACTCCTACTAATTTCCAAAAACATGCTAACCACAGTGGATGAATTCTAAAACACTTTATTTCAAATGCTGTCCAGGAGTCATCGAAGAAGAAGAAAAAAGAAAAAAAACAAAAAAAAACAAATGCAAATTATCTGAAAGGAAATAGCCACTATATAAGTTGTCTATATCTCTATGCAAAAGAGCAATAATGCCACTAGCCCTATGACAACAAAAACTGATAATATTTGGAGGTCTAATAAAGAAAAGTGTTCCAAAATTCTTGCTATAATGTTACAGTTTTACTTAAGCAAACCATCAGTCCACTGTTGTGAGGTAATTGAACTGACTGCACTCCACACAATACCTGCGACCCCAGCCTGGTTTCAGGGGAAGAAATACACATACATACTATGCAGACACACCCACACATATATATGTAAATATATACGCTTGCATGTAACTATCTTTTGTTTAATCTGTAACTAATTAATCTAATTTTTATTAGAACCAATTTTTTAGATTGCTAGGTAATATCTGTGACATTACTTAAAACAGACTTTTATCTACTTGTTTAAAATTAGAGTAAAAGATAATTTTAATAATTTTTGTGTGAGAGGGCAGCCCCGGTGGCACAGCGGTTTAGCGCCGCCTGCAGCCCAGGGCGTGATCCTGGAGACCCTGTATCGAGTCCCATGTCAGGCTCTCTGCATGGAGCCTGCTTCCCCTCTGCCTGTGTCTCTGCCTCTCTCTCTCTCTCTCTCTCTCTGCATCTCTATGAATAAATAAATAAAATCTTAAAAAAAAATTGTGTGAGAGTTGATCCAAACTGCCAAAAAAAATGTTTTTTAAGCATGATAAAAAATTAAACAGCCATTTACAAAGTCTGGGCTTTGGACATTGAGTTATCAACTTGATCTTTTGTCCTTTTCTATACTAATCATCAATTACACGTTTGGCTTTTGAAAACTAAGGTGGGGGTCTAAATTTTGGCAGGTTTTCTCTGTTGACTTCTCTTACTTTGCTTTCAGGCTTTAGAAAGATAATTACTCATTTACATCAAAATCCTTTTGGTAGGTTCTTTTTTAAAAAGTCTGTTTACATCTCTTTACAAGGTGAAATGATCCAGATTTGTTGGAGTCATACATAAAAATGCTAAATGAATAATGTCCCTGCAAACTCTCTGCACGCTTCCCAGCAGGACTGCAATGATCCAAAAGCCTGGCCTAAATGAAGGAGTTCAATACACAAAAATATAATGACCTTTCATTGTAAGACGATCTGAGTTTCCATTTATTAAAACAAATCATCTTGAATCTCTCTTCCTCAGAAATAATTGTTGCACATCTATTCATGGGAGCCTTATGTTGGGAATAATTTTCCATATTTGTGTGTTTTCTGACCTTGCACACGTTCACTACTTTCTTTCCACTTGGTAATATTTCAAAGGGTATGTGTGGGACAGGGCGGGGTGTCCCAAACTGTGTCTTGCTTCTTGTTCATAATCTGCAACCCTACACTTTCACACTCCCTCCTTCTCACTACCTTTGTTTTGGAACATGGTCTAAGTTTCTGCAGCCCTCTGTTTTTTTTTTTGTTTGTTTGTTTTGTTTTTAAGATTTTATTTATTTATTTGAAAGAGAGAGAACTTAAGCAGGGGGAGCCAGCAAAGGGAGAGGGGGGAAGCAGACTCCCCACTGAGCAGAAAGCCTGAGGGCTCTATCCCAGAAGTCTGAGATCTTGACCTAGCTGAAGGCAGATGCTTAACAGCCTGAGCCTCTCAGGTGCCCTTCTGCAGCCCTCTTTTTTGTTAGACAGTCCTAAGATAAATGGTGGCATGGAGTGATCTTTGTAACGTGTTCCACTGGCTTCCATTCTCTGGCCTGACTCCTGACATTATAGTCAGAACATGATTCCAACTCCATTCTCTTGCCAAACTTTGAAGTTGTACAGCAAGAACACTGACTGCCATTTACAACTATGATTCAGTAGGTTTCTAATTGTCTAGTGGGAGATATGTCATATTTAATCTTTGTCTCATGGGAGATATGTCATTTTCCCCCATTGAGCTATTGTAGAAGTTATTAACCCTTCTTTATGGATACACTGAGCCCACTGCGTACATGAATTACAGTTGCTATTACCTGTTTGTCATGGAATTGTTTACATTTGTCTTTCTTGCTGATGTAGATTGTAAGCTCTTTGAGAACTGCATTTGTTTGTTTTCATACTCTCCTTTAGCTGGAACTATACTAGGCATATAATAGATTTAAATAAATATTTACTGAATGGTAACAGCAACACCATAATGTAGGTATCATTCACACAATTTAAATTAAGAAACTCATGAATGGGAGATGTAAAGTAACTGTTCTCAGTTCTTCTTGTAGATAAATAGGAAAACAGAGATCGAGACATCAGATAAGTCTGACTCTAACACCACTTCTTATAATCTCTGTATGATCTCAGATTCTCTTTTCATTTTTCATATAATTGGGTTTGTATTGTCAGTGTTTTTATTCCTGCTATTGTTTTCATTTTCATTCCACATGCAAATTCAAAACGGAAAATAATCTTTTAATTGAATGGGGAAAATATTATCTGAATGAGAATGTTTTGCTTTGGATTTTCTGAATGGGGAGGACTATTATTTGGATGAGATCAAATTAGACAAGTGGTTGTAAATACTGAGGATGATAAATTAGAAATGAGATGTGTAACACTGCATTTAAAAATCACAGTCCATGATGCTAATTACACAACTCTTGAAAAGAAGAGAAAAAAGAGACGTTGAAGTCAGCCTAGGGGCCAGAATTCTTTTTCCTAGGAGACCTATTCCTAAGGTTGCTATATGTCTCTGAATCTGTTGTTTTGCTCAGTTTTTATTGTCGCTTCTTTTCCTAACACTTCAAAATGGGGCTATCGGGAAATGTTATTACAACATATTCAGTTTAGCTAGCCTTCATTAGAGGCTAATCGGCCCATATAATCTATTTTATATGTTTCTGTACCATTTGCCGAATTGTATCTTCTCAAAATAACATTTTTAATATCTTTATCAATAATAACCACAAGTAAAACTGTGAACTTAATAACAAATCTTCAATGTTCATGTCCCTGAGCATCCATAAAAATATGGGAAAATAACTTCCCAAGGAATACCACATAGAGGGGAATGTTATCCATATCTTACGGGAAAGTGGTAAGGGGTAGCAAGCCAGTATGAAACACTCTGAACAGGATATTGACACACAGCATTGTCTTTTCAGAGATGTTTTTCAGTTTAAGCCTTCTTTTTATAAGCACATAAAGCTTCTTCCACAGGATATTTACTACCATAACTCTGTCTGATGTGGTCTCACTATTGTAGAGGATATTGCTATTGTAGAAACAATATCCCCAAATGCTTAGTGGTAAGGATGTTGAGAGCAAAATGAATCCTTGACTGCCATCATAAAAAAAATGTATAGAAATAAAGATCTTTGCATCACAATATAATCACTGAGACCTAATGAGGTGAAACTCTCAGTCTTCCTTTTTCTTTCCCCCTTTCCTCCTGGCCCCTTCCTTTCCTTCTCCATAGATGATAGTACATACAGGGAGAACTCACTAAATGTACACAGAACTTCATATATGTTTTTGAAATCATTAAGCCAAAAGTAAAAAATGTGGGTCATTGAAGGTGCTATGGAAGGTAAGTGGATGGAGGAAGAAAGTGAAAAAGTAGTGCACTGACAAGAAATTCTATTACCTCAAAAAGAAAACAAAATAAGTGATACAGATTTAAAATGCTAGTTGCCTTAAATATTGATTTTACTGCAAATCTATGTAGTTACAAACATTGCTTTCATGATATATTTCTGATGCTGTACAAGTTTCACATCAAAATTGCTTTTCGGCTGTATTAAAGATATTTTTTCTCTATTTCCAAATATCGTAAAGGACTTTCACTTAAAACAAGTATAGAGCTCTTTAGCGGCACATCTCATTTTTAATTGTTGAGAAAAAAATTCTGCTCCTTGCTTTAAGGAAAAAAAGAGCTATGGACTCAAAGAGAATTTTGGAGTTCCTTTCACTTAGCCCTAGAGTGATGTTTCTTTCCATGAAAAATTTACAGAGTCTGTCAATAGATTCTTTATCATTTTCCTGCTTTCTAAACAGTTCAGCAGACATGGAATCATCTGCTATCTCTACTTGGCAAGAAAACAGTTACTTGAAATTTGTGATCTATTTATGTTCACTTTTCAGTATTTTAAACAGCATTACAAGGAACACATTTAAATCTATATTTGGATCTAAATCAGCTGTCTCTACAATGGAAAATATCTGTGGACTTGATTATATATGTTAAGCTATATTAGCAGAAACCAGCAGATCCACACTGTGCCACAGTCCTGCAAATGCAGCTGCCTGTCTTTACATTAGTGTGCAGAGTCTCTCTAAATGCAAATAAAAGCATGACTGATGGGCTTGAAATAAACTCAAAAATTAAACTGAATTTAGTGATTTCTAATATTCTCTCAAAAACCCTGCTTACCAGTTTAAAATAATTTAAATTTATTTACTTTCAAAAGAAATAACCTTTGAAGTAACTCCTCTTTCCTCCCAGGGAGTCTGTCTGTGTGCCTGACTTGACATGGATCAAATATTTCACAGGACTGCAAGTGGGTCCCACATCTCAATTTGAAGGTAGCTTAGCCTATTTGAAGAAGATAATTTTTTTTTAAAAGCTGGCTCCACAGTCAGCATGGAGCCCAATGCCAAACTTGAACCCAAGACCTGAGCTGAGATCATGAGTCCAACACTAAACTGAGCTGTCCATGTGCCCCTGAATAAGACAACTGTTTTTTTAAATGAAGAGGCTTTGTTTTGTAGAGTTTTAGGTTTACAGAAAAACTGAATAGAAAGTACCAAGTGGGGGCACCAGGGTGGCTCAATTGGTTAAGTAAGCAACTGCCTTGGATCAGGTCATGATCCCAGGGTCCTAGAATTGAGCCCCACATCTGGCTCTCTGCTCAGCAGGGAGTCTGCTTCTCCCTCTCCCTCTGCCTGCCCTGCTTGTGCTCTAATAAATAAATAAAATATTTTTAAAAAGATTTAGATTTAGAGTACAAAGTGTTCCCTTAGTCCTCTTCGTTCCACACTTTTCTCATTATTAAAATCTGACATTGGTGTAATGCATTTGTTACAACATAATTCAAATTGATGGGCCAATACTGATACATTATTACTAACTATGCAACTACGTTGGGGCACTTAGTGGTGTTCCACATTTCTCTCATACTCTGTTCATTTGTCTTCATTCTTTTTTTCCCCTCTTTGTTCTTCAGGCTGCATAATCTCTATCAATCAGTCTTCATGTAGTTAATTCTTTCTTCTGTCAGTTCAGAACTATTCCTGAATTTCTCTAGTGAATTTTTCATTTCCATTATTAGCCTTTTCAACAGTATCTCCATATGGTTGTCTTATAATTTCTCTTTCTTGATAGTCTTCAAGTTGAGGCATTATCATGCCTTTCTTTACTTCGTTGAGCATGGTTTCCTTTCCCTCTTTGAATGTATTTGTGGCAGCCCCTTTGAAGTCTTTGTTATATCTGACATTTGTACGCTCTCTCAGGTAGTTCCTGGTACCTGCAATTTTTCGTGTGTATGTATTACACTTCCCTTTCTTATTGCATATCTTGTAATTTTCTGTCAAAGTGGGACATTTTAGTCCATTTAGACTAAATGGACTGTTTAGTGTTTTTTACTTTTTTTGGACTGGCTGGATTATTATAGTAATGTCTATCTACCACCACCCCTAACAGTGAGAAGTTCTGATGCTCTTTGGTGGGACTGGAATACACAGTCCCCTGGGATGATAGTGGTTTTTAACAAAACTCTCCTTCACTGAGTTGTACTCTAATCACCAGCTGATTGTTCTTGTGTTTGTTTTACAATATTCTGGACATAAGTTGCTCCATACTCTCATTCAATTAAATTTGATCTCCTTTGCAAGAGTAGTTTTCCAACACAGTGTTGAAAGTATATTCTGAATCCAGGGGAGCTCTTCTTAGCTATTTATTTCCCTGGTTCTCTTTTAAGCTAGAGGGCTTAGGGTACACCTTTTTTGCTTTTATGAAACTAATGTCTCCTTATAATTTTTATTACTATCAAAACATCAACTCCTTCCCCCAACTTTTCTAAGAGTAGTTAAAGGTTTGAACTTCTCTACTTCAAAGACTATCAGTTCCTTATGAGTAAACCTCAGAGGTCATTTAACTTAATAAGGCTTGTATCTATCTCTGGAAAAAAACCTCTGAGCCATGGCTCTGAAGTTGAAGGTAGTTAACAGTGGCTCAGTTCTCTAAGTGACACCCTTCTTTAAGAGCATGGCACTGGTCAGGAGCACTAGCCTCTGGTCTTTTAGGCTCACTGCCCTCAAGATGAAATCTCCTCCTTAAAAACAATCTGGGCAAGGATGATTGGGCCCTAGTATTCTCAGCTTGATACAACTGTGCCCTGTGACTGGAGGCTGGAATTCAGATGAACTCATATGGACTTTAGCTTCCATCAGGAGGAGAAATGTGGGCACTGTCTATCCTGGGAAGTATCATAGTTCTTGACCAGGGAGAAGAGGAGCTCTGTGTTCTTGGCTGCTCCTGCCTAGAATGGAGTCTCTGTTCCCTGTGAATGTAATGGGGGAGAGGGAGAGCACCTGATTCAAATGCTACTGTCTCTTGCTATTTTGAATAAAGTTTCTTCATTTGCTGTATGCCCCTAGAACAATTTCCAGAGAAATCTTAGGTTTTTGTTTTTGTTTTTGTTTTTAATTATTTTCACTAGTTTTATTTGTGCTGCTAGATGGGAGACTGCAGAGCTTTTCACATGTACTTCCAAAAGTGGAACTCTACAGCTCATGTAATCTAAGTGTTCAAAATGAAAGGTTCCTTCTAAATCATTTCATCATTGCATGTTACTTAGAATTGAGGCCCAAAGATGTTTAATTGTTTAAATTTAAAGCTAGTAAAAAAATTACAACGGGGATCCCTGGGTGGCGCAGTGGTTTGGCGCCTGCCTTTGGCCCAGGGCGCGATCCTGGAGACCCGGGATCAAATCCCACGTCAGGCTCCCGGTGCATGGAGCCTGCTTCTCCCTCTGCCTGTGTCTCTGCCCCCCCCCCTCTCTCTGTGTGATTATCATAAATAAATTAAAAAAATTAAAAAAAATTAAAAATAAATAAAAAAAAAGAATTACAACCCAAGTTGTTAATCTTCCAATGTTTTTTCTTCACTACATGCTAAGCTTGAAATTATACCATATAGAAAATCATTCCACTTAAAAATTACATATTTTAAAAGAAAATGTTATTGTTGTTGACTATAATAAAAAGCCTTCATTTAAAGACCGACAGAGGCAGATTCCAATATAGACTAAATATTTTAAAGATTAATAGGTACATAATCTGATTATTGAACAGACTAATCCCCTACATAATAGTCTCTCTTGCTTACATTACTATTTTGTAATTGTTGCTGTTTTTTAATAAAATAATAACTCTAATGCTGTTATAAAAAAAAAGACTAATGAGTTCTTTCTGAAATATAGTAATTTACAAACTGGAATATCACATAGGAATGCAATTCTACTTGTTTTCATCAAGGCTTTTCTAAAGAAGTTTCCAAATTGAACAAAGATTATTGGAAGATGATAAATTTATTATGAAGACTGAAACATAACACCAATACTAGTAAAAATCACAAGAGTTGTGAATTCTGGTTGTGTAAATGGACTATACATATGGTAGAAAAACAGATGTTGATGCAGATATATGTACACATTGATGTTTTTCAACTAAGGGTTGAAAGTTTTTCAACTAAGGGATTTTGTCTCCTCAGGGACATTTGGCAATTAGGTAGAAATCAGGAGTAATGCTACACATCCTACATCCTACAATGTGGAGAGCATTTGTTCATAACAAAACAACCATCTAGTCCCAGTGTTCAGTAATGCTATGGTTGAGAAATTGTGCCTTAGATAATTATGAAAACAAGCAGAGGTTCCTTTATGATATTGCCAAAAATTTATTCAACTCATATTTCTTTTGTATATACCACAGATCAAGCATTGTCCGTGGCTTTTGGGAATTCAGTGGTGAATAAGATACAATTAGTTCCATCATGGAATTCACAATTTCACAGAGAAAGTTTGAGAAAAACACCTGAGTGGAATCTGAATAAGAACCTGAGAGAACTGAACAAAGACTTTAAAGCATGTGAATGACTTCTTCCTACTGAAAATTCCATTCAGTTTTATGATCACCAAGCTCACAGAGTATGCACTTAATTCCAATCTTTTGTGACACAAGATACTAAAGAAAGAGGTCTTATTTTGAGTCTAAGTTTTGTTCACTCTGAGTACTGCAGTTTTCTATCTAGATCAGAGGATGAAGCACAGTGGATTTAATTTTCACATTTAACAAATCTTTTTACTTTCACAATTAACAGATAAGCACCCAGATCAATTTAAGGGGGGCGGGCAATATGCTATACTGGCTTCGGTTCAGTAAGAACGAGCCAGAAGCAATGTGATTCTGATATAGCACAATGTTATCAATTCCTCTTGGACCTCTGACCCCATCCCTTATGAACTTATGTTAGAAGCACAGAGTGAGAGAAATGAAATAAGAATTAGTAAGAACAAGGGTACCTGGGTGGCTCAGTCAGTTAAGCATCTGACTTCAGCTCAGGTCATGATCTCAGGGTCCTGGGATTGAGTCTGGAGTCAGGCTCCACACTCAGCAGGAAGCCTACTTATCCCTCTCCCATTGCCCCTCCCTGCCATTCATGCTCTCTCTCCTTCACATAAATACATAAAATATTTTTTTAAAAAAGTAAAACACTCTGAATCATTTCTCTGTAATGCCTGTGGACAACCTGAGGCAGTATCAGTACTGATGCCAGCACCCTTGGTCTTCAACATTCAGCAGCAGAACGAGTAACAGCAGTGATTTTATTCAGGTCTAAATTGTGACAACAGAGACTTGTTAGCAGTTTCTACTTTTTGCATCCACCACTGATAGGGATATACCAGAGCAGGTTAGAGAAAGGGATAAGGACGTTATCAGATAATCTGCAAAGCCAACGAAATTTGTGGTGACTACAAGATTTTGAAAAGAAATGGAATTTCTAAACAGCTAAGGCAAACAATTAAAACATTCTTTTTAAGCAATTATTATATTTTTGTTTTACTTTCTGATTCATGCAGTGTGAGAAATATTTATTTTAAAAGTTTTTCCTCTTCCTTTATACTTCTTTTGCTTACCAAAGTCATATTAAGAAAAAAAATGAGCTAATAACATGTTTGTAGTTTTACATGTTTTAATCAGCAATAAAATTTTTCTCATGTAGAAAATGGAAGTCCTTTGGCCTATATATTATGGCCTTAATAACAACAAGAATACAAGCAGGGTTAAAGTAAAAATATACCATTTGACTGTCTGGAAATAATATTCTGAAGATTAACAAAGATATTACTGTTTCTTTATGAGAGTTCTTTGCTCTTCAGTCTTGCTACTGTAGGACTGATGATTTCATTTAAAATTACAAAGCTTCCCCCCCACACACATCAAAAGCAATATCCAATATTGTTATCATGAATCCTATCACCATAAGCAGTCATTTTGTATTCTCTCAGAATGTTAGGAACCTAAACATAGGGTCACTAGATGAAAGAGAGTAGGACAGATCATATTGCTTTAGATTTTATACTTTCCCTAGGAATCTGCTAAAATAAAAGAGGGATAAAAGAAAGTACTAAATCAGTTATCAGGGGAAAAAATCGTAACACCAGAGCTCCACCGTTTTGTCAGTTGATTTATATGAAGGACATTTAAGAAACTTTCTAAACTTTGGTCATTTATTTATTCATTCATTCATTTTAAGATTTTATTTTAAGTAATCTCTACACTCAGTGTGGGGCTCGAACTCAAAACCCAGAGATCGAGAGTCGTAAGCTCTACTGACTGAGCCAGTAAGGCACCCCAGAGACTTTCTAACCTTTGGATTTGGAATTACTCCTAACCCTCTCTATTTTATTACAATAATGTGCAAAATGGTGTTGAGGGAGAGAACACATTTGTTTATTTTCTTAAATGTAATTCCAACTAGGGAGGTCCAAATTCATTATATCCTTAGCAATTTTTTTTCTAAACATAAATGTGAGGAAAAACAAAGAAGCACTCTCCACATCTTCTGTTTTGCTAATGAAATAGAGGATAACATTGAACACATTTTTGTTCTCCTGACTACCTGTTATTCCAATAATTGTTTAACATGACATTGAAAAGAGTACCATTAAAACAAAGAAAACAGTTCTGCATCATGAGTAGAATTCATTTAAACTAAACATTTAATCTAAAGAAAATTATCAGTAGGGTAGAAATTTATTTCTGCACTGCCTGGCAGGAAATGAAACTGCTTAAAAGCATAAAATTGAACAAAAATCAAAATGGCTACACTAATGCTTCAGCAAAGCTTGAATTTAAGGTAACCTTTCCCTCTCTTCCACAAACCTCTCCTCCTCCCTTCTTAGCCTTTTGTTTCAGGAACCTAGTACCATCTGAAATCAACTAAAGAAGCTGGCAGCACATACACAATTCCTGTCAAAACCGGATAGATCCTGTATTTCCCTATAAAACCCCCCAGCCCCTTCCTCTGGGAAAGGCTTGCAGTTTTTGAAGGCCATAACCTGCTGCATCCTCCTTTGCCTAGCAAAGCACTAAAGCTATTCTTCTTTATTTTTAACTCTGTCTTCACCTCATATCTTGGGTCCCAAGCACAAATATCAGTTTTCGACAACGGAAATTCAAAAAGAAAAAAATAGAGAAATTATACTAAGATTTTATTTATGAATGAAGATTTGCCAGTTAGTTTAACAAGATAGTTGATCAAAATTTTATTCACACTAAATTCTTGTTTTTCTTATAGATGTTCATATAAGGACTATTGGATAATAAGAAAGATCATATGTTTCACAGCAGGTTTATAAAAGATGAATTTCTGGTTTCCATGTGGTCGCTTGATTTTCTAATTTTTTTAATGCATCCCAAGGATAAAATTAGTCATGTCAACTCATGGTTTATAAAACCAATTTCTAAGATGTACCAAAATGTACTTGAAGTGTGTACTTTCAGATTCTCCAATCCCAGGAGAACAAATTCCGGATAATGAATATGACATTTAAAAAATTAGATATTTAGGACTGTAGACAATTAGCAAGTCTTTTTTGAACTAAATATTCTTGTATCAACTGCGTCTAATTTTTTCTAGGGTCAAGAAAAAATTTTGAGGCCGACATACTTGTTAGTGGCCTGAAGTGCAGATTCCTTATTCACTGATTAAAATCAGATCCATATGTTTTAGGTGCAGGTGTTATCACTGTTATTTTGCTTGAAGAATTTAAATGTCTGGCTTCTAATTTTGCAGGCTGTGCCAAGTCTTTTCTCCATGAACAGCTTTCATTCTGTCTCCATATGTATGCAGTCGAACTAAACAAATTGTAAAGTACACAGCAGAGATGAATTTGTTTGGAAATATTTTAAGAAATGTTGTCTCAAACCAATCGCTGAGCATTGCCACCTAATGATAGATTTGGAGCAAGACTATATTTATGGTATTGCACCACTAGGGTCCGTATCTTAGTTTGGGTTCCCTTTTTAAAAGAGATCCTGAAGTAAGGACTTCAGTGCAAAAGTGAGAAAATAGGATATATGAGAAGAGGGAGGAATAAGTCTAACATAAGGAGGCATTTATTTATCAAGGTCATTGCTACAGACTTAGACTCCAGAATTCCCCTGAGCATTTGAAGAGTCAGAATAGTCTATCTCAAATAAGAGAAGCTGATGTCCTTAACCAAAAACCCCTTTTCCCCCCACCTCTTTGAGGACTGCCCTCCAGGAACATTATCACACTTTTATTTATGGGTGCTCCTGTGGCTAAATCAAGCCTGTTTTTACAAGGGTAGAATGCTGAATGATGCAATGCGCTTAATTTAGGCAATAGTGGCCCATGAAGAATCTGAGTTATGTGACATTTCTCATGATAACTAAGGCTGAAATCAGACATGGGGCAGAAGAATGTAATATAAGCGATAGATGTGTGTTTTAAAGGGAGATTCCAGGGGGAAACATATAAGCTGACTTTTTTATTAGCGCATTTGAATGCTAATCTGTGCCTGCTCAAAGACTTCTGAATATTATTATTATACTTCCATCCCTTCCAACAATTGCAGCTTTTAAAGGTAACCCAGGAGTGCAGCAATAAGATGAAGTCACCAGCAAATATTACTTTATTGGTTATGTATTCATTATATCTGAAAGATTTGTCACATACTGATTTAATAAAAAGGAAATTACTGAGTCATTGACTAGTTTCACATAATTTAGGATTACAACATAATAAGAGCAAGGTTTACCTATTCTTACCTCTGAAGCACACAGTCATAAGGAAGCTGTTTCTATATTAGGTAAAACAGCAGATAAAACAAAACTAAGCCATACATATCAGTTATTCAACACATTCAAATGAGATAACAAAATCTGTAGCTTTGCAATTTAAAGAAATGGAGTTTTAAGGAGATAGCTAGCAAAACTCTGGATCTATAATTTTGGAAAGAATAAAATATAAATACTTGATCATTACCAAACACAATCAATACTTGATCATTACCAAACACAATCACATTGAGATTTTAATCATGAAGAATAATCACAGATCTAAGCTACATCTTTAGACTGGGTCAAATATCACTTTGCACAGTGAAATATGAAGTGAATCATTTTAAATTAAAAATCAGCAGAAAGAGAATTTCAGAAGGTTAAGAATAAATAGCCAAAGACATTTCTGTGCTTTCTCAATCATCTTAAGTAGGTAAGTCCTTTAGTATACTCTTCTCAACTTTATAATTTACCTTTATATTTTACACTGTGAAAACATAGCCTATAGCCTGATTAAAATAGACATAAGCAGAGACTGTAATGTTAATGTCAAAGAACAATTGTATTTAGCTATTAAATACGTTTCAACCTTTCAAAGAAAAAAAGAATTGGTCTCTGCCTTTGAAGATATCATTTAGTTGGGCAGATGGGCAAATAAATCATTGCAATCAAATATACTAAGTGGTATGACAGAGACAAACATGTAAAAGTTCCAGTGGTAGTAGAAGGAAGGGACACACGATTCCTGCTAGTACTTCAGGAAGACCTTCCTAAAGGTCTTCACCACAGTTTTAGAAAGATAATCAAGAGTGACCCAGGTGTAGAAAGACAGTAAAGACCTATGAAAAGAGAGCAGCAGATGCAAATACTCAGACCATGAAACATCATGACTCTTTCAGAAAACTCAAAATACAGTAGATTTCTACTGTCTGCCCAGGACAGGCTGCTCTTTACTGATTCTCTGGCTTGATTCTGAAGGCCAGAGGCAGTTTTTGAATCATATTATGAGAATTTTGGTGGGAGGAATACTTATATTTAATTATTAGAATCACTAGAATAAAGCTGATTCATTTGATTCATCACCCTTTAACAAAAGCACTTACTTTAAAGGTATCCTCCTGGGCAGCCTGGGTGGCTCAGCGGTTTAGCGCCACCATCAGCTCAGGATGTGATCCTGGAGACCCCGGATTCAATCCCACGTCTGGCTCCCTGCATGGAGCCTGCTTCTCCCTCTGCTTGTGTCTGTGTCCCTCTCAATCTGTGTCTCTCATGAATAAATAAATAAAATCTAAAAAAAAAAAAAAAAATCCTCCTAATTCCTGGTCATAAAATTCAATAGGGTATTTTTTTTTAAGTTTTATTTATTTATTTTAGAGAGAAAGTGCAAACAGAGGGAGGAATAGTGAGAGAGGGAGAGGGAGAAAGAGAATCTCAAGCAGATTTTCTGATGAGCGTGGAGCCCGACACAGGGCTTGATCTCGGGACCCTAAGACCATGACCTGAGCTAAACCAAGAGTCAAATACTCAACTGATAGAGACACCCAGGCACCCCACATTCAATAAGGTATTATCTGAATCTAGGATTATTGCTAAAAAGGTTTTTGGTAAAGGCATGGTAGTATTCACTTAATCTTTGCTCATTTTTTCAAGAAGTGTATATTATTTCATAGTATTCTTTTTACCTTTTTCTTATAAAATCAGCACCCAAACTTTTCTACATCAGAGAGAGCCTATGATGAGCACAAGTGTACTAAAAGACCAGAATGTCTGCAATGTCTATATTCCTCAGATATATCTATCTATCTCTAGATATAGAGAGATGCATACATAGAAAGACATAGATACATATGGATTTAAATAATGACAACCATTCTCACAGTAATATTGGTATTTGTCATCCTATTACTTAAATATGGGTGTCTAATATAAAGCTGTAAGATTAACCCATGTCTTAGATTTAGCAATGGGTCACAGCATTGTTCAAATAGTTCCTCTAGAATAAGCTGACCCTGCCATAAATTCTAAGCTTAGAAATTTCAGTAATGTAGTCTCTCATAGAGCTTGAGATCAGGACAAATTGGTTAGCTTAAAGGAAAAATTGTCAGGGCCACACACTAGGGTAGTGGCCAGAAAAACTGGATTCATAGAGTAGAAATTGAGCTGTAGATGGTACCTTTTTATTACATGGGTTCCACTGACAGGTCAGTGATTATGGTTGCAGTTCTCAGGCCTTAGACTTTCCTGCTTGTATATGAACTTTCTCAAACACATTTTGTTATCTATAGAACAAGCACATACTGACCTCTTTCCACACTGCAACTCCTCAATGTAACTTGGCTCTAGGCCCAGCAGTCTAGTGAAATACATTAATTTAACATTCATAGAATCATCTAATGCTGAAATTGGAAAGAACTTTAGAGGTCAGCTAGACTAATTTTTGTATGATGTATGATTCAACTACTTATTGACTGTTTGCCTAAAAGGCAATATACTGAGAATGTTCTCTCTCGGCACTCCTGGGATCTGAGAAGCAGATTCAAATCTGAGTGTCATTATAAAGCTGTATGAAGAGGAAAACTTGATAGCCAGAATGTTGATTTCAATCCTGGTTTTGACCTAAATTCTGTGTGATTTTGGACAAGTAAATGCTCTGTGCCTCAATTTCCATATCTGTAAAGTGGGATGATAGTAATACCCAAGTCATAGGGATGTTCTAGAAAATTATTGATATAATGTACATTTTTTAGAATATTTCCTGGCACTCAGTAATGCCCAATGAATGTCATTTCACATTTTCTGTGATCACTGCTCAACTTAATATGTCCTTTTTTCATAGCGACATCTTCCAACAAACCTTCAGTTTTCTTTTATACCATCTCATACTAAAAAAGAGGATACTGAAGGAGTGCAGTATGAAACACCCCAAAATGGGTCACTTTGGCACAAAGATTATTTCAAGTTAAAAGTAATAAAAACCCAGCAGATGCAGGAAAGCCTCTCTGCCTCTCCATAACTGCCTAAATTTTAAGGAAAGTCTATGACTGGAAGAGAGCTATTAACAGAGGCCCCTTTTACTGAACGAATCATCTGCATAATAGAAAAATCTTGTTTTTCTAAACATCTCCTTTCACCTTCTAGTTTAGTAGATTTCTACCCTTTGTAGTCTCAGGCCCTACCCCTCTCCTTGGTTCAGGTAAGCTCTATGTCGCCTCAATGTCTGAAATTTCATATCTATGTGGATTCTCCATGTGAATGCCCATTAAATTTGATTTTCTCCTGTTAATGTGTCTCATGTCAATTTGATTCTAAATCCAACTAGAAGCACCATAGGGCAGAAGAAAGTCTTCCTCCTTGGCAATATTAATAAATCTTTGCTCTACTTTTGCCTACTGTTTAGGGAAAATAGAAAGAGTATTTTATTGGTTTACCTTACCAGTGTTATATTAAATCACAGAACAACTTTACCTCTGAATTCCAGAGATCAACATCTTTTAGTACAGCATATTTCAGAGGCTTCTTGGGTGTGTTTTCATGTCTCAGATCTTTAACAATTTTATAATCACTTCCAATTTCTAGATGTTCTGCAATATCATAATTTTGTGTAAACAGTAAGATTCTAACCTCAAAATTATGAATCTTGACATTATAAAACTGCATGCCATTTTAAATGAAACTGGAATCTATTGAGTTTTGTTTCAGATAAAATAGGAAGACAGTGGGAGCCAGGATTATCTATATTTCATGCATTTCTATGTTAATAGTATAGTACTGACATGTGGTTGACTCTACATAAATGTTGAAGACGCGACCTAATTTGCTATTACAATATAAAATATAAATTTTGTAATAAACATTAACAGAATCAATAAATGCATATTTTAGCAAGGGAAGAGAACTGATACGAACATGATAAATTGACAACCTTTGGAATACAAATATTACAACAGGCAATGCATTCATGAAAATAATTATATTAAAGTTTTAGTGGAAAAAAATTAAACTTTATACTTCCTACAAATTCGTTTGCTAACCAATGTACATATTTTAATTTCCAATTAGTTTACTTTTGCTCACTGAGCAGTTATATGCTATATATTTTCTAAGCTACACATTTTTAACCATGCGTATATGAATGTAAAAATCTATCTTCAACTAATAGCAAATGGAATATTTTATGGAATATTCTCACCCTAATGATAGATTCTGGCATAAATAACTATTTGAGGCTGAGCTAGGTGACAGACTCACACTGTCTATCTTACAAAAGCTGAGTAAATTCTTTCAACTTTTTAAACATCCAGATTTTCTCCTAAATATCTTAAACACAAAAATGGCCAGACCAGAAGTTTTTACTTTGAATTCCTTTTAGAGACACATGTTTCTTTTATTCTCTATAAATGATTAAATGATACAGTGATCACCTTATCTATTCTTCTTTTAATACTTTACCCTCTTATATTTCATACTTTTTTTTAAAGATTTTATTTATTTATTCATGAGGGATACACACACAGAGAGAGGCAGAGACATAGGCAGAGGGAGAAGCAGGCTCCATGCAGGGAGCCCCATGTGGGACTCGATCCTGGAACTCCAGGATCACTCTCTGAGCCGAAGGCAGATGCTCAACCACAGAGCCACTCAGGCATCCCTACTTCATCAGATATATTTTGGACACACTAAAGTATACTTTAGGGTTGCACCCTAATATTAGAGACTATAAATCAGGATTAGACACTTTTATCCTGCGTTTATATATAGTTTATAGTTTTTACTTGCATATATTTGTATATTCGCTATCCTATTTGATTATGATAGATACTTTGTGAAAGATATTTTGTGAAAGATATACACATACATCTTTAGCATGCACAAATATATGCATGCAAACAACCACAGATTCAATTTCTTTCCTCTGACTAAAGAAGCCAACAACATTTACAAAAACTTCAACTCAGTTTCTTTTTTTTTAATTTTAATTTTAATTTTTTTTTAAGTAAGCCCTGGACCCAACATGGCCTTGAACTCATGACCCCAAGAGCAAGAGTTGCAGGCTTTACCAACTGAGCCACTCAGGCACCCCAACCCATTTCTTTTAAATAAAATAGACTTAAGTTGTTATTGCTTTCTCTTATTCTACTATTTCCTAAATGTGTTTTACTCCCCTGGCTCATTTTGCCCTAATCACTACTTTAAAGGTTCCAACAATTTTGCCATCGCATATGGTCTGTATCCACAAGGACATGATTCTCTTATATTCTTATCTGGTGCTCTTCTAATTACGAATCATATTTCTTTGAGCTCTTATTTGAATACTCAATCTCTCTTTACTGGGAGGTATGAGAAAAATATCATATTTGCATACCCTTTAGTTTACACTGTGAGCTTTTCAAGAACAGTGTCTTTCCCAGAATTCTGTTTCCCAGAATCCTTGTGTCTGTAAGAGAAGCTCACTAACTTAACATGGTGCAGAAATTCTGTTTGGGACCTATAATCCCATTCAAGCTTCCAATTTCTAGAGACCATCAAGGCTAACATTTTGAAGTAAAAATTTCCTGAACATTTTTTCCCATCTAAAATAATTTATAAAGAAATTTGCTTTATAAGGTATGTAAGCAAGGGTTGGGGGTGTATCCTTGAGTGATCAGTTTAGCTATCTTCCACTTCATGCAGTAGAAACTATACTCCTGGCTACTATGCTCTCACTCCCACTCTGACCTTGAGCCTGGCTAAAGTTTAGCTACAAAAGACCAGCATGGCCAGGGACTTAGTTGCTGGCATATGCTGAATACAAAGAGTAAGTGTTAGATTATCAAAGAGGAAGTAAATAATGATAGGACACTTGCATGTACTAAATCTTGCAAAAAAACATTTATATTTCTCTTTGGTATTCTAATTTCTCAAAAAGTAAATGTACAATTAACAGTTGAAAGTAAAAGCTTCCCATCCTGAAAGAAAATCCAATTCTTCTTATATAGAGACTAATGTGGAGAACAAAGGCACAAGAAAAACATTACATTTCCTTACAATTTAGCCCATTGACAAGTCCTTGAGACAAGCAGAATGACCTTCCTCTAGGAATTCAACTGCCTGGATCTTGATACTTTGCTAAGGGCAAAAGGCAATCTTAGCTTAACATCCTGACCCCCAGGATCCTGTAAGTCTTCTTTAACACATAAAAATTCCTTTGGAAACTTCCTTTGTCTCTACCCCCAAGATATGTTAGCAATCATCCTCCAAACATATGACCCCCTGATACACATCTGAAGGGTCTCATGACTAAGGTTTTACTAGACAGTACTAAATGACCTTTTTCTAAGAACAGCTAGCCCCTCAAGGTCCTGGAAACCTTGCTTTCAAATTCCTTAGAGACTTATCTTATCCCTAACATCCTCCCAACTTGAAAGTGCACATTCCTCACAACCTCTTTATAGCTCTTTCTGCCCAGGGGTCCTGTGTCACTGCTTTAATAAAACTACCTTTTTGCACTGAAGACATCTCAAGAAATCTTTCTTGACCATTTACTATATATGTACCTTATCATTATCTTCCCCCATCAAGTTCTTTTCAGGAAGATCTTGTTTTTAATATAATAAGAGCACATATGCAGAATGCCATGTAGATTTTTAAATATATTGCCCTTGTTTCAAAACTAATTACTGGTTTTACTAAAGCAATTTCAGCTAATTACACTGCAACTATGCCAATCATTTAAAAAGTCATTATAGTTCAAATATTAGCCATCATTAATTGCTTTACACATACTAGCTGTTCAATTTTATTTAATTTACATGCATATTTGACTCACTATTATCTTTGACATATTGAAGTTGATTTTTTATATAATATAGAAAAGACAGTCAGTAAAACAAAACTCTAAGCCTTTAATATTTTCAAGAAATGCTTACACAATATCCTGATAGTAAATAATTAAGAGGAATAAAGCTTTTTTACTCTACACTTTGCTTTTCCATTATAAATAACTTTAAATATGAAATTACAGCCTAAATATAATAGATGTACCTTGAATATGTACTAAAATATAATATGTATTTTGTACTTTGGTCTCCCTGATATGATGTATTTATGCTTTTTCAGGTGCTACTCTGTGTATACTGTTTATATCCTAGTGTATGGCAGATATTTGAAGAAGTCTTTCAAATAACTCTAAGAATAAACTTTAGAACAGTATACATAAAGCAAATATATTTAAATACATTTTGGAATTTTACTAGCATCATTTCACTTGAATTTCCCCACAAAAACAACTGTGTCTGTTATATAATATTTTCTAACTTTGAAAGGGTTAAGTTTAATATTTAAGTTGATATAATGAGAAAATAATACACTTTTACCAAAAAATAATATAAAATGTCTTACATCTCATCAAAGTCATATATTGAAATTCTTTACTCTAGATAGTTCCTTTACTAATGCATGAAGAGATTTGTTCTGCAATATCTAATGAGACAGTGATGAGTTCCTGCACCATTCACCCGTACTGAGATCTATTTCATTCAAGAAGTCTCATGATTGGGACACCTGTGTGGCTCATTGGTTGAGCATCTGCCTTTGGCTCAGGACATGATCCCAAGGTTTGGGATCAAGCTCCACATTGGGCTCCTTGCAGGGAAACTGCTTCTCCCTCTGCCTATGTCTCTGCTTCTTTCTCTCTGTATCTCACATGAATAAATAAATAAAATCTTAAAAAAAAAAAAAAAAAAGAAAGAAAAAGGAGTCTCATGATTCAGAGCCAGGAACCCACATAGCACAATTCATGGAATAATACATAACTTTGAGTAAGGGACAGTCGGGACTAGGTAGGGAAAGATAAATAGCGGACAATGGGATCAGCCTCACAGAAATCCCAAAAATGCTGAGATATAAGGAAACCAGAGATAAGGGAACAAACCAGACCCCTCGTACCTACGTACCTACGAAGGGGGAGGATTTTTTCTTTCTTTTTTCTTTAATGACAGTTGCCTGTGACCAACAAAGAATAACCATTCTTTAAAAAGGAGCCATTAAGGATGTTATCACCAGTCCTTACTCAAACCAAGACATCACAAGAATGATAAGACCACAGCTCCCTGCTCAGTTCTAAATAAGACTGTCCATGGAGGCCCACATTGGCAACCCTGTTGGGACACCTTCACACCTGAGAGCTTTTTCTGTATTCTTGCTTAATAAAATCCTATTGCTTTACTCACTCTCTTTCGTCCCCAAGATTAATTCTTCAACTCCATGAGACAAGAATCTAGCTCTCCTGTTTCAGCTTCACTGAATTCTTGCAAAGGATCTTCTTTGGAAAAAGACATCAAGAATCTTAATTACTAGTATTTATTTCAAGAGAATAAATCTACGTTAATAAAAAGAAAAATACTGTCAAAAACTTGACTTGTCTTATCCTCACCATGACTATGTGGGTTAAATATTAACTTTGTTTTATGGAAGGCAAAAACCTCGAATCTAACAGGTATGAAATGACTTTGGTCAAAATGACATGGCTACTTTGAAGCAGAGAATGGATTTCAATCCTAGATATGTGTGATTCCAAAGGTAGTGCTCTTTCTGAAAAGCTATGGTACTTTTTAAAAAATGAGTTTACTTTTATTTAGCTTAAACAAAGCATAACATATATTTTATGGGATGATCACATTTTTGATGTTTGACTACTTTTGATGTTTGAATACTTTTTAATCCTCAACCTTTCTTTCCCCTTTTTCCACTGAAGATAGTGGAAAACTTAAACTTCACAAATCTCCAGCTTGTGAGTGGAAATATTCCCCTAATTACACCTTCTAACAACCACAACAGACCAGCTCCTCTCTCCTCTGCCAAAGTGGCCTCACATCCTACCTGTTTGCAAAACTTGATCTCCCTAGGAATCCCTTGTGTGAACAGTGAAATTTCCTTCAGATTCTCTTGGTATGTGGCCTATCATCACCATCTTTAATATCTGGACCAAATTTTGGGTGGGAGTCTGTCCTGCAAAATAACCAGATGTTTGTAACTACAAAAAAAGTTTCCAGGACAGTTCTCAACTAAATTAACAATATTACTCAGAAATTTCAAAGAAAATATTTGAAATCTGACTTTTGGTTACAAGTAGCAGAGACAAATCAATATTCCCCATAAGTAAAAGTTTATATAATAAAAATTTGATTCTTGACCCATTTTACTAATTCATAATTTCACTGAAGATTATTGTGAACAAGATAATAGGCAGAAACTAAATGCCATTCATTTTAAATACTTTTTGTGTCTAACATATAATTAGCCACTAATACATGCTATTTGAATGAACAAATAAATGCTATTGATTATTCTGCTTTTATTAATTCTTAATAAAATTAATATCATTACAGAGGTCTAAGAAAGAATAATGAAATCAGATTGACAGCATTCACACTATTTTAGATTTTCATGATATAAAAAATATCATTTTCTGAAAATGGTAGATATATATTAACAATCTAAAAATTTGCATCCATGTGGAATTATCATTTAAAATGGGAGGAAAATTCAACAAAGAATGTCAGAGTTTTGGTCAATAGAATTTTTATCACAATTTCAATAATATCAACATGGAGATATAACTGTGTTATTAAAAGGCTAAATCAGGGGATCCCTGGGTGGCTCAGTGGTTTAGCGCCTGTCTTCAGCCCAGGGTGTGGTCCTGGAGCCTCCGGATCGAGTCCCGCGGCGGGCTCCCTGCATGGAGCCTGCTTCTCCCTCTGCCTGTGTCTCTGCCTCTCTCTCCCTCTCTCTGTGTCTCTCATGAATAAATAAATAAAATCTAAAAAGAAAAAAAGACTAAATCAGATTATGGCTCCTTGGTTAAAATAATGAGATGTATTGGGACGCCTGGGTGGCTCAGTAGTTGAGTATCTGCCTTGGGCTCAGGGTGTGATGCCGGGATCCTGGATTGAGTCCCACGTCAAGCTCCCTGCAGGGAACCTGCTTCTCCCTCTGCCTATGTCTCTGCTTCTCTCTCTGTGTCTCTCATGAATAAATATTAAAATAAAATAAAATAAAATAAAATAAAATAAAATAAAATAAAATAAAATAAAATAATTAGATGCATTAATTAGTTACACTATTAATGAATTCTGGCCCTCTTTAGAAATTGATTGAGAATAATAGCATTAAAAAAAAGAGAGAGAGAATAACAGCATTTCACTTATATTCTAAGTCTAAAGCAAACAAACAAATAAATGCACAGACTTGGGCAGCCCCGGTGGTGCAGCGGTTTAGCACCGCCTGCAGCCCAGGGCGTGATCCTGGAGACCCGGGGTCGAGTCCCATGTCAGGCTCTCTGTATGGAGCCTGCTTCTCCCTCTGCCTGTGTCTCTGCCTCTCTCTCTGCATCTCTATGAATAAATAAATAAAATCTTTAAAAAAAAATAAAAATAAATGCACAGACTTGAAGAATTTACCATTTTCTGTCACTTTTTCTTAGTTCCTCACTCGATGGAAGTGAAAGAAAATAATCTATTTTTAAAAAAGATTTTATTTATTTGAGAGAGAGGCAGAGAGAGAGCACAAGCAGAGGGAACAGCAGGCAGAGGGAGAGGAAGAAGTAAGCTCCCTGCTGAACAGGGAGCAGGACATGGGGCTTGATCCCAGGACTCTGAGATCATGATCTGAGCCAAAGGCAAACACTTAACCAACTGGGCCACCAGCTGCTGGAAAGTAATCTGTTATAATGTAACTTATTTACAGATTTGTTTTTGTTTTTTTTTTTTTTTTTTTTTTTTAGTTTCGTGTCTTTGCACAAAGTTCTTATCTTCAGGAAATATTGCTTCTTTAAAGTCTCTCTACTGTAAATGGTGCCAATGTTAATCAGTATAATCCCCCTATTAAATCACTTTACAAAAAGATTAAACTTGTACAACATAATTCCAAATTAAGATACTAACCTTTAATGAGATAACTAAAATGGTTTAAAAACCATAACTTTTCATTTCCATAGCTCCTGTTCTAGGATCCTTGTGTGCAAGAAAAAATGGGGAGGATCCCCTTTCCAATGTACTTAATATCATCCTTATGGTCCTAATAAAAAAAGTAGAGTTCTCATGAAATAAATAACATTAGAAATATTTGGAGACCAAAAAACAAAGTATGATTTCCTAACATATTTGATCCTAAAAACAGTGGAAAAGAGACTTTGTCATTTGAAAGCAAATTGCTAATATGGGATTGAAACTAACCAAAAGCCAACAGCTCAACTTCATATCTATTTGAATGTTGCAACATGAAAACAAGTCAGGATAAACTGAATTTTAAATTAATAGGAAGGTGAGATAGAATTAGGAGGAAAAAGGAGAACAAGAAGTTATTTTTTAAAGGTTTAGCAATTATTGGCCCCTGTCAATATTGTCAATTTAACATTCTGCTGTTTGATTCAAGATTCTAGAGAATCTTTATTACTGGAATCTCTTATCAGCATTTAGGTTCTGGAAGTGCAAATATAATGTCTTTTTAGCTGAGAGACATGAACCCAAGGGTCAATTCCTCAGAATTTTAATGCAGTGTTTGTGTTAACACTATCTGATTAGGTCCCTTCCAATAAGGTTAAAAAGAAGTCTTAAATCAGAGTCATTTCCAAGTCTTTGCTAAAGGTCACACAGGGGGTCTGTATTTTATCTTTGAGAAAAGCTTCTCGTACATGTTAGTAATAAATATGGCTACAGTACATTAATTATTTGTAACAATACATTAAGGACAATGCTGTTTGTAGATGATGAGAAGTGCTAGATTAAACATTAATACTTGTATTTATTTATTTATATTCTTCTGAAAGCAAACTTGGCATTTCCAGATTATAATTATTAATTATTATTAATTGCAGCATTAACCATTTCAGTTTCCTGTACCCTATTCTCAGAAAGATGAAATTAGAGGCAGGTGGTTATCCATGCAGTACCAAAAATGGTTTTCTTTTCTTTTCTTTTTTTTTTTCTTCAAAAATGGTTTTCTTATTTAGGAGCGGAACCTGAAATTATGAACCTATTAGTTTTTACAAGAACTGATATGCAGCTGTACTCCTACCCCTTTGAGAGAGAAACTTTATCTTTGTAATGAAAACATATCTTGTCTGAGACAAGAAGGAGGAGGTCCCTCGTTTAGAACCATTTTGCACATGAATGTAAAAGAATGGCTGAGGGTTTCATCACCCTGTGAATTTTAAACCCGTGTGTTTGCATATAATACACTAAACATGTAGAGAGCAAATGTTTCTGGAGGACAAAGGAGACATTCTCTCTAATTATAGCATGTCAATTTCCACTACTTAGGAAGCAAGAACCCTGAGGAACACTGAGAAATTCAGGGAGCACTGCATTCCAGTGTCTTGCAAAGCTTTATCAAATGTAAAAATATAAAATGAGTGCCTTTGATATTAGGTTAGACAATCCAAGTTGGAAACACAGGGTCTCAAAGTTTTGAGGGCTTTTTTTTTAAGTTACTGTTGACATGGCTGTCTTTTGATAGAGCAAATCTTATAGCCATCCCTCAGACAAACAATAATAAGAATGGATTTGTGTTCATTTGAATGATATAACTGTATCATATCCACTTGCCACTTGTTCAAATACCTCTATTCCACTTTTACAGATTTTTGCCAGGATCATGAGGTTGGCAGATGGAACATATACCAAAGATACATTCTCAGAAATTTTGAGTGAAGTTGCCCAACAGATATTGTTTTCAGATTGTAGTGAATTTTTCACTGTTATGGTAAAAACTGAACAGTTTTGATTAATAATGTATGTTGGCTGATTTGATCACACTGGAAGAGTATATAACTAGTTTTTTGTATTATTGTCATGCCCCAGTTTGAGATCCTGGCTGAAGACTGGCCATTTTTTCTTTCTAAGCAGCTAATTAAGTCCATACTCCAATCACTTACCTTACTGGGCACTCATACTCCTGGCCACTATGTATACCAGCTATAAATGCCCCTTGGATCAGGTTCCAGAAAACTAGGGACAGCCTCTGAGCCCCAGAGTCCTCCAAATTATATAAATCAGCCATACCATGGGGAGTACATCAAGTGTAGCTACTGTTACCCTACTTGCCATACATAAGATGCTCTGACTTGCTGTTATCTTGCCTCTGTGTGGTCTTCCTGACATCCTCTTGTTCTGCCTTTCATTTACCTTGAATGTCAGTGTGCTGTGTCCTGCTATCAAAAAAAAAAAAAATCTTTGCATTTTATAAAGCAAAAGGTAGAATCATTTTAGGAATTCAATTAATTTAGAAGGATGTAATCATTGGAGCGCCTGAGTGTCTCAGATGGTTAAGTGTCTGCTTTCATCTCAGATCACAATTCCAGCCAGGGTCCTGGAATCAAGCCCTGTATCAGGCTCTGTGCTCAGCCAGGAGTCTGTTTCTCCCTTTCCCTCTGTGCTCTCTCTAGCTCTCTCTTAAATAAATACACAAAAAAAAAAAATCCTTAAAAAAAATAAGAATGTAGTCATTGATTATAGTTGAACAAAATCATAAAGAGAACACCGAGAAATAATTAAGGCTTTTGATTTATATTATATATCAATCAAATCATATTATCATATATCATAAATTGATATATCACCAATTGTCACTTGTTATACCTGTTGGCAAATATAATGAAATCTGGAAACAAGAATTAATCGGTAAATAGTAACTTGCTAGTCTTTGGGTTGTAAAATAAATATTTTTTTTTCTTTTAACATAAGAAGGCTAATTATGCATATAAATCTATGACACAGAAGTTTCTATGTTTGGTAAACAAATAATTCTTACAATAATTATGAGTTTATTAAAATTTGAAAGATACCAAAGAAGCCTAATTTCTTTTATTAATCCTTTGCAATCTTTCTAAGGAGATGGGAAAAAACAGAAACAAATTTTTTTTTAAAAAAAGATTGTATTTATTTATTCATGAGAGACACAGATTGAGAAAGAGAGAGAGGCAAAGACACAGGCAGAGGGAGAAGCAGGCTCCATGCAGGGAGCCTGATGTGGGACTTGGTCCCAAGACTTCAGGATCACTCCCTGAGCCAAAGGATTGACGCCCAGCCACTGAGGCACCCAGGTGTCCCAAGAACAAAAAAACTTTGTTATATGGGCCATTCCAGAAAAGCCCAAAGATATTTTTTGATAAAGTACATCTTAATGGTTTTACTATTCTGTATGGGTGTGAATTAGGGAAAGACAAGAAAAAGTGCCAAGTGGGACAAGATGAAAAACATAAGTTTTCAAAAAAAAAATGTATTAAGGGACAAAAATTATGAAAAACTTTGGTTTTTCAAAAATTAAGGAAATTTTATTATCTGGGCAGATAATAACTTGGTCACATGTTAGACAAAACTCAAAATTTCATTTTACTATTTTTATATGTTATTTAGTGATGTCTTACAGTAAACTATTCAATAACTTTGTGTTTGAGAATCTTTATGACTGAAATCTCTTATCAGCATTTAGGTTCTGGAAGTGCAAATATAATGTCTTTTTAGCTGAGAGACATGAACCCAAGGGTCAATTCCTCAGAATTTTAATGCAGTGTTTGTGTTAACACTATCTGATTAGGTCCCTTCCAATAAGGTTAAAAAGAAGTCTTAAATCAGAGTCATTTCCAAGTCTTTGCTAAAGGTCACACAGGGGGTCTGTATTTTATCTTTGAGAAAAGCTTCTCGTACATGTTATATTTGGAACATATACCAAAGACACATTCTCAGAAATTTTGAGTGAAGTTTGTGTTTGTTGTTGTTTTAAGTATGCTCCACACCCGGTGTGGAGCCCAATGCTGGGTTTGAACTCAGGACCCTGAAATCAAGACCTGAGCTGAAACAGAGTTGGACATGAAACTGATGAGCTAGCTACCCAGGTGCCTCCATTAACTTTTTCTTTATAAGTAAATACATTAGCCAACTTGTTGAATTATTTAAAAATCATTTTTATTTTTGTTATTCAAAAGCTTAATAATATTTATCTATGTATTTAGACATATATCTAATCAAATAAAGGACGCCTGGATGGCTAAGCTGTTGAGAACCTGCCTTCGGCTCAGGGTGTGATCCTGGAGTCCCATGATCCAATCCCACATTGGTCTCCCTGCATGGAGCCTGCTTCTGCCTCTGCCTATGTCTCTGCCTCTCTCTCTCTGCGCCTCTCATGAATAAATAAATAAAATCTTAAAAAAAAACTAACCAAATAAAAAACGTAAGCTTTTATTTTTAATTAACATATAATTAAATTTATTTATATTTAAATAAAATATTATATAATTTATACTAAATTTCCAATCTAAATAAACTACAAAATTTCCTTAAGAAACAGATAAAACAGCTATTATTTTGTGTTCACTCATATTACTCTTGTTACTATACTTGATATAATCTCAAGCATTTATATTAATTTTCATTCTAACCAAAATAACTTTTGTTTCCTCTAGACAAAGATACAGTAAAAAGTCATTCACAAATCCACAGATTCTCCATCTTTATGAGCAGATATTTCATAAAATCTGTAAACATTGTATTGTAGCAAAGAAAGATGATATGTATATAAAATTATGCAAAGGCATTTTCATATTCCCTATCATAAAAAATGTAAATTAATATTATGTTTAATGACCACAGTTTTATTTTCATGCCTTAAAATTACCCAACTAATGGAAGATTATTAACACAATTTAATATTAGTCTAAAGTCTTAAATTTAATTGAAAATTTGGAAATTATAATTAAAGTCAACACAGTAATCCCTTATTGTTTATAGTATTATTAGAATTTATGAGATTTATCATTTTAAGAGGTAACCTATTATTACAAATTAATTTATTTAAACATCATTTTATATATTTAAAATCTTAAACTACTGTGGGGACAATGATAGCTTCTTTGACTCATAAACTAATGTTGGAATTGTTAAAAGTTTAAATCATAGAATGGTTAGTCATAATCTTATGTAAACTGGATATTTTGTTGGCAATAACTTATATAGTAAAAAATGGAAATAGACATACATTTTTAAATCTCTTACTCACTTAAGTCAGATATTACATGTATTTATTTTTAATATAATTTACAAACTAAATTTCAAAGATTCCTCAAATCATATTAAAATTTTTTTCTCATTTTATAGAAATAAAGACCTTTATATTCTTTTATCTAATGAGCAAGACCATTATTCCATTACTTGGCCTGATTGTTGTTTTGTTTTTACATAGCTCACATATTTTAAGAAAAATAAATGCAATTTGGTAATTTGTCTTTTTTTTTTTTTTCAGAAGGCAATTGCAGTCTATCTAGATTAGATATTTTTAGAGTGAACACATGACCATTTTTTAATTAATTTAATCTCTGAAATTTTCCAAGACAGGGAAGAAAGTGGGAGAGAAAAAAATATAGAAAGAAGTTTGAAGGAGCCAGTTTCAGACAAATAAGAAGTTATTACTGTCCAGAGCTATTTCTTTTCCTCTGCATGAAGATGAAAAAGATTAAATTCAGGAAACCTGTGAAGCAGGCACACACACACATACACAAACACACACACACACGCTCAAATAAAGAAAGTGATCTCTCTCTTAAGTGCTCTTTCTTTTAGACAAACAAGACTCTCCCCTCCTTTTTGTGCTGAGGTGTCTCTAAAAGTGAAACATTTTATATCAAGACTTCCTCAATTGACCATTGCAATTCTAGATTGTTCTTCTTCAAGTCATTTCAAAAATTAGTTTGTGCTCTTAGCACCCAAACAAAAAGGCAGATCAGAACAGATTTAGTAGCAAGGTTTTCAAATGATGGCTGCCCTTTCTTTGCTTTTTATTGGTGAAAAATAAACATTATTAGTAAGAGTCCCCCAAAAGTCAAAAGTAACGCTATACTTACCTATCTCATAAAAAGCTCTTGTCAATGATAAAATCATGTAATGGAGTCTTAACAAGGATAATTATAAAATAAAAACAATAAAGGAAGGACACATCTGACTTGATTTCAACTCAGGTCATGAGCTCAGGGCCATGAGATCACACTCTTTTTTGGGCTCCTCACTTAAAGGGGAGTCTTCTTGGGATTCTCTCCCTCCTCCTCTCCCTGTATGCCTCCTTGCCCTTGCACTCTGTCTCTCTCTCTCTCAATCAAATAAATATTATAAATACATACATGCATACATACATACAATAATAGGCCCCGGCAACTCTTCAGCATAGCAGTAGAACTACTGCAGTTAGGTGTTCAGCTAGGAGCATACTGAAGAGTTGATATCCTAAGGGGTCTTCATCCTACTTTATCCTCATTGAAGCATTCTGGGCTAGGCAGTGGAGAATCTGGTTCTAATGTGAATGATCCTATCCTTGGGGAGGAAGACCTTCATCTACCCTTCAAAGTCCTTCTAATTGGACTTAGGGTCAAATTGACATGAGAAAAATTAACAGGAGAAAGTAAAATTTAATAGTGTATGGGGAATCTACATAAAAGTGAAATTCAAAGACAATGAGGCAACAAGAGCCTATTTATGCTAAGGAGAGGGATAGGGCTTAGGGACACAATGGGGAAGGAGGCCATTAGCTAGAGGGTGAAAAGAGATGTTTGGAAAACAAAAATTGTCCTATCATGCAGAAACATTTCTTAGCTAAAGCAGAGTCTCTGTTAATAGCCCTCTTCCTGGTACAGGTTCTCCTTTCCAATGTAAATTTAGACAGTTGAGGACCAGGAAGAGAGCTTTTCTTGCATCCACTGGATTTCAATTAGTTTTAACTCAAAATAATTTTCATGCCACGATGGCCCATCTTGGGGCAGCCTGCCCTCAGCCCCTATATTACTGAACTGTGGAAAGAGAAACAAAGCAATTAACTGGCTTTTACTAAAACCATGTGAAAGTACCTTAAGGTAAGTGTTGATGAGGGATGAGGCAAGGGGTAAGTAATTAAAGATTTTATTTTATTGTGGAAGCTAGTCAAACTTTAGTTTCAAGAATTTTTTGCTATTCAAATCCTGAAAGGTGTGAGCAAACAGGTTGTCTTTATCACAGGGTCAATCTGTAGGCACAGCAAGAATGAAATTGTGTTATAGCAATTGTTAAGTAATCTCAGTTAAGCAGAATTTGGCAGGAATATTTGGAGACTCAGGTTTTACAACTCTCAGTAAAAAAATAAAAAAAAATAAATAACAGTTACTTTTCCTTCAGTCTGGTTTAAAAGGATAAACCAGATTCATAGGATTATGTAACAGCATTCATAATGAAGATAATGTAAACAGTACATGTAGCCAGTAACTGAAACTATGAACATTCTTCAATATATTTTACATTAGTACAAGTCTTGAAATACCTTTCCTTCTCTCTACCTCATCAACACATTTATAGCTACAAACAGATAAAAAGGGCTAACCAGTGACAAAAGAAACTGCTAATGCAGAATTCCCTGTATTATCTTACACTAAATTAAATCTTTAGAGTCTGTTTTACATAAAAATGAAAATTCTTATTGCTTCTCTTTAGAATTAGGGCATGTGTATCTCTAATGCCAGGTATTGATCACTCCCACTATTTCCTTTTGATGTGGGGAACAAAGGCAGAAGGAAAATTATTAAATTTCTTTACTACTGAGAGCCCATTGGTAAGTCCTTGAAAACAGACAGAGGAACATTCCTTAGAGACTCACTGCCTCAATGTTGACAGTTTGCTAAGGGCAAAAGGCAATCTTAGCCTGACCTCCAAGATCCTGTAAGTCTACTTTAACATATAAAAATTCTTTAGAAACTTCCTTTTCTCTCTCCCCCATACATGTTAGCAATCATCCCCCAAGTATATGACCCACAGATATACATCTGAAAGGTCTCATTGAGTAAGGTATAAGTGGGGCTAGGTAGGGAGAGGTAGGTAGGGGGTATGTGTACAGGCTCATAGAAATCCCGGAAATGCTGAGGCATAAGGAAACCAGAGATGAAGGAACAAACCATAACACCCTGCTCTGAGCATCAGAGATGGGGTCTTTTAAAGGCAGTTACATTGTAAACAGACTGCAAAGAAGAAGTCAGTCATTAACAATGTTATCACCAGTCCTTTCTCAAACCAAGACATCACAAGAATGATTGGACACAAGTTCCCTGGTTAGTTTTTGTTTTTGTTTTTTTTTTTTTTAATATTTTATTTAATTATTTGAGAGAGAGAGAGAGAGAGAGCATGAGTGGTGGGAGGAGGTCGGAGGAGCAGGGGAAGAAGCAGACTCCCTGCTGAGCAAGGAGCCTAACTCAGGACTCTATCCCAGGATCCTGGGATCATACCTGATCCAAAGGCAGATGCTCAACCCACTGAACCACTCAGGCACTCCAATCCCTGGTCAGTTCTAAATAAAAGACTTTCTGTGTGATTTGGGAAATAAAAGCAGAAGAAAAGTTATTAAATTTCCTTACTATCTACGGCCCATTGACAAGTCCTTGAAATAGGAAGAGTGACCTTCCTCTAGGGACACAGCTGCCTAGATATTAATACTTTGCTAAGGGGAAAAGCAATATTAACCCAATCCCCAGGACCCTGTAAATCTACTTTCACATATAAAAAATCCTTTGGAAATTTCCTTCATCTCTACCTCCCAAGATACATGTTGGCAATCATCCCCTAAGTACATGACCCACTGATATACATCTGAAGGGTCCCATGACTCAGGTTTAATTAGACAGTAATAAAAAAAAGAAAAAAAAAGAAAAAAAAACCTTTTCCTAACAACAGCTAGCACCCTCAAGGTCCTGGAAACCTTGCTTCCAAAATTTCTTAGAGACTTACACTATCCCTAACCCCTCTCCCAACTTGAATGACCCATATAATGGGCCATTCACTCCTTATGACCCCAGTGCAGCTCTTTCTGCCCACAGGTCCTGTCCCTGTGTTTTAATAAAACCACTTTTTTGCACCAAAGACATCTCAAGAATTCTTTCTTTGCCATGAGCATCGCACCCTAACGTCATTCCTACATTAAGTGGAGGCCCACATTGGCAACCCTGTCAGCCCCTCTCCTGAGAGCTTTTTCTGTATCCTTACTCAATAAAAATCTATCACTTTACTAACACTCCTTTGTCCACAAGATTCATTCTTCAACTCCATGAGATAAGAACCTCTCTCTCCCATTTCATTTTGATAAATAAAATGGTATAATTTTTGAAATTAGTGACATTTTGGTGGAATGTGAAATTTTGCTTTGTTTTCAGAAAAAATATGAGAACTGATGAAAGGTCAGTAGCATTTCTTCTGGTCTAGTTTATTTTCATCAAGCTTTTAAATTCAATTAACAAAAAGAAAATTTTGTCAAATACCTACATAAAAAAGCACTGTGCTAGGGATACGGGGACTTGAAGATATGAAGAACATGGTTGTTACTGTCATAGATCTTATTGCATAATTAAATTAGGTACATGTACATACTCATATATATGTGCAAAGACAAATAATATTAATAGTACTGGATGCAATAAAATGAACCAAATTACAACTTCTTATATGATAAGCTTTAAAATAGTACATGGTTATAAAAATATCAGAAACAAAGCTGGTAATCTTTGAGAAAAAATGGTGAATTGAAAATAAGATTTTAATGGACAAATATAGCTCTCAAATAAAGGAAAACTAAGGGGCAGAGCAACAATGGAGAGAAAAAGAAAAAGTCTACATATTATCTCATCATTTATGACATAATGATCAGGTTAGTAGATATCCTTTTATCTTGCTCAAATTGATGCATTTTGTACAAGTTTAAGAATACTGTTTGAAGTAACAAAACTAGAATGAAAAAGAGATTATATAAATTCCAAATCACTAGAGAACTGATTATACAGAGGAAGGAAATCCTCTTATAAATAATAAATGTAAATAAAATACTCTTAAGCCTGGAGAAAAATAATGACTCAAAATGAAATCATAATAAATATATAACTATATCACCCTCAAAGGTAAATTCCAATTAAAAGAAAAAGATAAATTCCAATAATCACTCAGAATATTGAAAGAAAGAGTATGGAAAGTGCTCAAGTAGAAACCAGAGAAAGTTTAATAGTCATAATAATGGTATCAGAGATAAATAGGACTATCAGAAATAAAAGATGATAATTCAAAGCAAAAATTATTAAGAGTGTACAATTATTTATTATTAATAAATAAAGTTAGATGGACAGAAACAACATAATTGTTTTAGTCCATTTGGACTGTGGGAGAGCTAGATTCTGCTCTCATGGAGCCGAAGAATGAATCTGGCGGACAAAGGAGAATGAGTAAAGTGATAGAAATTTACTAAGCAAGGATACAGAGAAAGCTCTCAGGGTTGCCCCTGGGGGCTTGTAGGGTTGGTCTTTTATTGAGAGCCAACCAGGGAACCTAAATTCTTTTAACATGACTATTGATATCACCATTGAGTAAGGACTAGTGATAACACCTTCAACGGCTTACTCCCTTTTTAGGGACTAGTAATTCTTTCTTGGTCACAAGTAGCTGTTTTAACAAGACCCCACCTCTGAAACCTGGGACAAGATGGTTTGGTTTATTCATCTCTGCTTTCCTTTCATCTCCACATTTTGGGGATTTTTGTGAGCCTGATTCTGTGGCCCCCTAACCAGCCCTGCCTGTCCTTTACTCAGTTTAAACAACAAACATTTATTTTTCAGTCTGGAGGCTGGGAAGTCAAAGATCAAGTCACTGCAGATTTGATGTGCTGCAAGAGCTCACTTGCTAGACAACCGTGTTTTTACTGTAACCTCATGTGGTAGAAAAAAGACACCTGCTCTCTGGAGTCTCTTTTTTAAGGAAACTAATTCCAATCATGAGAGCTCTGCCCATTTGACCTAAACATGTTTCAAAGAACCCACCTTTAAAATGATAACCTTGGTTGGTATGATTTCAACATATGAATTTTAGGGAACACAAACATTCAGTCTCTAGGAACAATAATCCTTTTTCTTTTTCTGATTTTCCCTGACACTGGCAAAGCACATAATAATGTACATAATAAAGTAGGCTCAAGGAATATAAATATTCCAATTAGTGAGATTATTTGTATATACCATATTTTAAAACACACATATTTAATACATTCTAAATATAAACTTTCCATCTGACTACTCATATTATCCATAGGAAATATACAGTATTTAGTCATAGATTGAGTAAAAAGAAAATTATTAGAGTCCCAAAAATAGAAATTATAGAGAATTTTTCTGATCATACCACATTTAAAACTACAAGGAAATTGTGAATATATAAATAAAAAATACCTAGGCATGTGGGAATTCATCCAGTGGTTTCCTAAACAATTCTTGGATGGAAGATGCAACCAAAATGCAATTGCCAAATAATTATTACTATGTATTTAAAACTATGGGATGTGGGGTTCCTGGGTGCCTCAGTCGGTCAAGCATCCAACTCTTGATTTCAGCTCAGGTCATGATCTCAGGGTTGTGAGACTGAGCCCCAAGTCAGTGAGACTCTCCCTCTCCCTCTGACCCCTGACCTCTAAGATAAATAAATAACATTTTAAGATGTAATAAAAATTATTCTGAGAGGAAATTCACCACCTTAAAACTCTTTGTTACTCACAAAAGAATGAAAATCATAAAGGACACATTCAATTTGATAACATTAAAAACAAAAAATACCAAAATATGTAAGGATTAAAATTCACAAATATAAAAGCAGAGGAGCACTTCCATGGGTCAGCGGTTGAGCATCTGCCTTTGGCTCAGGTCATGATTCCAGGGTCCTGGGATCAAGTCCCACATCGGGCTCCCTGCAGGAAGTCTGCTTTCCCTCTGTCTGTATCTCTGCCTCTCTCCCTGTGTCTCTCATGAATGAATAAATAAAATCTTTATATATATGCAGAAATTTTGAAATGGAAAAGAGAACTGTTACAGAATGCTAATAAATCTAAAAAATGGTATTTGGAAAAGTATAAAGTAATAATTGGTATAAAGAAAAAGTGAAATATCAAGAGAAGACTTTCAAAGCAAAAATTTTAGTAACCAGAGTTAAATAGGACATGATGACTTTACCCAAGGCTATTGCAAGAGGGAAGAAAACTGGATTCTAAACTTAATTATGCTCTAACAAAGGGTTTTTAGGATATGAGGGGAGAGATCTTAGGCCATCTATGTTTGCTAATTGGACTTCCCAAAGGAAAAGTAAACTTTCTCTTATCTTTATGACAGGAGGTAGTTTTACAAATTGAAGTTGGACTCCTATTCTCCCACAGAGACTGGGACATAGGGGTGCTTTCATCCTTGATGGTTACATTTCACAGGGATAGTTCCAGGCCCTTAAGAAAGACATTCCTGGGTTTTAAAGCTGTCAAGAGGTAGAATAAGAATTTGCAATTACATATTTTCTAAAGTAATTGTTCTATGAAAACGGAGGTCAAAGGTCTAGAGTTAGGAAGAATTCTATCTAAAATTTAGCCAAACTAAGGGGAATATTAAGGCCATATTAGGCAATTCTCCAGGACCACAAGTTCCCATAGTCCTTATTTTCGAGCTTTACTATAGCATGTGATAATAATGTTATCACATGATAATAAAATTGTTTTATAGCATAGGAAGAATAGTTCCAGCACTTTTAAAAATATTTTTGTATTTGAGAAACAGAACACAAGTTGGGGGGAAGGGCAGAGGAATAAGGAGAGGGACAAGTAGACTCCTTTTTAAATGCAGAGCCCAACGTGGGGCTCAACACGGGGCTTAATCCCAGGACCCCAAGTTCACGACCTGAGCCAAAGGCAGACACTTAACTGATTGAGCCATCCAGATGCCCCTCACTTCCAACTTTTTAACTGCAGTGTAACCCTTATACCTAAACAAGAAAAAGTAAATACTGAGGGGAAACAGAATATGCCACTCCAAAATGTCCCACTTTGCCTTGTGGATTATTTCCAGCTGAAAACTTTGGGGACCAAGCAGACTTAGGAAGAACTTTTCACCTCCCTCTTAACTGCCTAAAAGAAATTAGAGAGGAAGTTATTACCAGAGATAACTTTTTATATCAGGAAAACTTATATGTGTGGCATGGCACACATCTGTTCACCAAACATCTGCTCTTCTAATCTTCCTGTGAATTGGCTTCCCCACTTTGAGCCCCAGACCCCTACCTGCTTCTCTTTAGCTCAAGATGATATATAAGATTCAATTTACTGGGGAGTTTATATTTTTATGGGGATCCTATACATATGAAATTCATTTTTCTCCTGTTAATCTGTCTTACATCAATTTAATTATTAAATCAGCCAATGAACCTAGAAGAAGGGAAACATTTTCCACTCCTATAGTACCAAATATAAACTACCAGTCTTATGAATCACACACACACACACACACACTCTCACATACACACACACCAAAACTATATTTAACATTAACAGATTAATTCCAGCTGACATTAAAAGAATAACCCACTGAAAGAGTGGGGGTGTGTGTCAGTTAGGGTTTTAGTAGGAAAAAAGATGATACACTTAAAGGGGTTAATTGAGGAGGGTTCAGCAAAGGGACTATTTACAAAGGTTTGAGAGTTAAAAGATCAACATGGATAGTGAAATTCCTAGGGACGAACAGTAGTGGCAAAGAGTGATATGTGATTTCACTTAGATTCAACAAATACATTAATCTAATTCTAAGGGACAAAAAAGATGGAATACTGTAATGGAGTCCAGTAAAAACTAGTGCCATGGACTACTAAACAAACACTGGGGCCAGAAAGAAATGAGGCTTTTGTCCGATCAGCAGGAAAGTAAAAAAAAAGAGGTGCAAGAATAACTACTCTTCACCAGTCCTCCCAATCTGAGATGTGAGTGTGCTTCCCGCTGGTCAAATACAACAGGAAGGCAAATTGTGGAAGGAGCCTCGGTGTCCATCGAAAGATGAATGGATAAAGAAGATGTGGTCTATGTGTACAATGGAATATTACTCAGCCATTAGAAATAACAAATACCCACCATTTGCTTCGACGTGGATGGACCTGGAGGGTATTATACTGAGTGAAATAAGTCAATTGGAGAAGGACAAACATTACATGGTCTCATTCATTTGGGGAATATAAAAAATAGTGAAAGGGAATAAAGGGGAAAGGAAAAAAATGAGTGGGAAATATCAGAGAGGGAGACAGAACATGAGAGACTCCTAACTCTGGGAAACGAACTAGGGGTGGTGGAAGGGGAGGTGGGCGGGGGGTGGGGGTGACTGGGTGATGGGCACTGAGGTGGGCACTTGACGGGATGAGCACTGGGTGTTATTCTATATGTTGGCAAATTGAACACCAATAAAAAATAAATTTATAAAAATTAAAAAACAAACAAAAAAACAGGAAGGCAGAGGATAAAGATGCCTTCCAGGGCAGCAGGACAGAGACGGGTGGTGTATGGATATGTGGATGCAGGAGGATAACAAGGACTGTATCAAAGTTTCCAATGAGCCCCTAGATTGTGAATTACAATACTATTTACTGAATCTATGACTATATTGATTGGAAGATGTCATTTTATGTTGCACAAAAATAAAGAATGCTGGCAATTAAATTATACCACAATACATTCTTATCTGATACAACAAAATTTATACTGATTTAAAAGCTTTTCTTAGATTAATTTAGATTTAAAGAGTTATCATACATCATTCCTTGCCTACATAAAAACAAAAATATGTGCATAAGCCAACTGAGAAATTCTTAAAATGCCACCATTTAGTCTGATAATTTGAAATCATTTGGACTCAGCCTTCCTATACTCTATCGTCTGTAACATCTAGAATGCTAATGAGGTGACATTTGTGAAGAATGCTTTATCATCTTCAGGACTGTCTTCCATGGTATGGACATTCATTTTACAACTTTTAATACTTGTGCCACTGTATTCAAAGGTATCAACAAAAAATTTCTAGACGGCTCTCCAGATTCATTTTCCTTCTTCAATGGTTCATGAGGCATTTTGAGAGAAAAGACATAAAAATCTTTCTTTCAAAAACCAATATTACTTTGAGTCACATACAGGGGAACTCCTATTACCTTACACCAAGACCTCATGTTAAGATGGATTCCAATTTAACAATTGTGCAAGAATCCTATGAAGAAAATTATTTTTTAATGTACTAAGTGATATAATAGAAATTAGCAAAATTTGGGACTTTTCCTCCTTTGATAAGAAAACTTGATAAAAATCATGTGTGTGTGTATTTCAATCCCAGTTCCTTTGTTTTTACATGAGGTTTATAATCTATATTTTTTGAGGAAGGAAATTATGATCCTTTACTGCTAATGAGAAGTAATCTGCATAGGGAACCAAAAGACCATTATGCTGCACACATTTAGGGATCTGATAGTGAAGAAAGTAAACTTATGGGCAGAACACCTGTGAAAAAAATCATGCAGAACTGCAACATATTGCTGGAACACAGTTTTTTGATTTTCTCTTTTTTTTGGATGTTTTTTTTCTTCCAAGCAGGGAATATGCTAGAAAGTCAGAGGGAATGCTGAGAGTGTTAATTAGCTGTAGGAAATGCTCCTTAATATTTTCTCTTTAGTAAGCTCTAAATGTGAAATTAAAGGCCTCTCTTCTTAGAGGAAGTAGATATTGAACATAAACAACTTGCCAAGATCCTGGACACCCAGGAGCTCTGGATCCTGGACATGCTGAATATAGGATCTGTTGGGAAGGAAAAATGTTCCTATACCCTTCAAGATTCTTCTGGCTGGTTTAAGAACAGACACAAGACAGATTAACAGGACAAAATGACATGTAATTCCTATATATGGAGGCCTTCTAGATATAAGACCTAAGATGTGACCAAGGGAGGCAGTTTTTGCACTTTTTAGTAAAGAAATACATTTGTGAGGAATTGACAGTACAAAGAAATTTTATTTTTTCTGGGAATTTTAATCAGTAAGGAATTCTAAACAGAATTTGAGCTGGGGTAGTAAATTAGTAACAGTGACAAGATTATATAGGCTTCTTCAGCCCTGAATTCCTATTTCTAATAATAGGGATGTCTCTCTACCTTTTGGTGCAGGGAGGATAACTTTCATATGGGAGATTTATTTCCTGCTTTCGGGACATAAAGGAAGGTCAAGGTGTTCTTCCACTTGCTGTTCCTTAAGTAACTTTAATTCAAAATCATCAATATGCCACTGTGGCATATCATGGGGCAGCCTGCCCTGAGCCCCAACAGATCAAATATTGCTCCAAGGGCTTTTGCTGTTGTCACAGTATGGTGGCTGAGTTAAGTGTTTGCTTCCTACTTGAATTTAGAAAGGATAATAACAGGATGTATTTGTGTACCCCAATTAAGTTTACAGGAGCCTTTCTCCCACTGATTGATAACAGTTAAAGTTAATAAGGAAATGCTCAAGTGAAATTAGGTGCTGTTTACTTCCATTTCTTGTTCTGCATTATATTGTCTTTTAAAATATGGCACATTAATGTTAGATAATGCTGCAAGACTGAGTTTTATTAAGGAATACTGTTTCTATGGGAAGGGGTCTGTACCTGAGGGTAAAAGAAAAATAGAAATCTATATTTTCTTTGTTAACTCATCCTTAGAGTTCCTAGCTGCTTCAGTTTAAAGTACACATACCAAACTATGTGTGTATAAATGTATGTGTGTATGGATAGATAGATACAGATCTATAACTTTGCATTTAATGTATTCCATGTAATAAGCTATTTGCTAAGAGTACAAAGAGAAATAAAATGCAGTCCTTACTCTTATACCATCATTGAACCCACTAGAATAAAAGGTAGACATAGTGACTAGGAAAGAGGCACCTCTCTGCTTGACCAAACTTGCGCAGTGGTGAACACCACAAAACACCAATGTAGGAAATGTAACTTCAATGTTATACTACCATACACTTCCCCTTTTGGCTTGCTTCTTCTTGAACTAATATATTTCCAAACAGGTTTTTTTTTTTCTTTTCTATTTAGACGTTATAATTGCTATTGCCAAGAGGATTAGTTCAGCACCAGTTAATTCATAGTTTTCAGAAGTGGAAACTCTGTAATTTTTATCTCCTCAGGTAATTCTAATATGTACCCAGATCTCTGATCTAGCCAAGAGCTGACCTATTAAGATTACAATTCTGAAGGCTTTGTTAATTGGATTATGACTTGAGTTTTCATCAATAGTTACCATTAGCATAATAAATAATATTAAAGTACCTCCTTAACTTTTGTCCAAATTTCCTGCTTACCTGCTCATATAGGAAATATGAAACATCAACCTCTTGGTATGTTACTATTTTTGGCCTATAAACAACTGCAATCCTCACAAATTCTGTAGCTGCTTGTGGCTTTGCACAAGTTTTATCACGTAGACTTACTCATCTTTGCGTCTTTCATAAGTAGCCTATTGTGGTATGTTAGTGTATTTTCTTGGATAGGATGAAATCACTTCTGGGATTTTAACCTGTTCACAAAAGTAGATACTAATTCCTAATTCATTACACAGCTGGATGAACTAGCAGACATTAAGTGTCCCTAAGCATTTTGAATAAAATGGTGTACATCTCCAATTTGATTAAACCTAATATTGCTCTAACAAGACCTTATCCTTCAAGGTTGTTTTCTGTAGAACTACAGAAATTACAGATTATAGGAACTGACTTTTCATATATAATTCAATCAGTAAAATTCCTAAGTAACAGGCTAGGTATTTAAGAAAGGAGCTTCAGAATATTCTTTTTTTTTTTCTCTTGTTTTTAACACATTTGTACTCTGAAACTCAATTTGAAGCAGTATTTGTTGCCTGAAATATAAGCTTCTGAAATTTTTCTTTGCTAATTTAGAAGACAATAGCACTGGTGGTTAATTGGTACTTTGCTGATGAAACAGGAGTAGCTGAAGTATAGCAATTCATATGCAAACAACACACCTCACCATTGCTTAGTCAATCGTTTTTACATTTCAAAAGTCCTATAACAAAGACTACCTTGCAAAGAGCAGAGTCCTCTCTCCTTAGCATAAAGGGAACTTCAAATAAACCCTCTTTCAAGCCTATCAAAGAGCCTTTAATGGGAAAATTATATTGTAATCTCTAAAAGGACCAGTTTAGTGGCCGAATGAGTTCCTAATTAACGGGTCCTATCATTTTGCTATTTGATAATGATTTAGCTGCTTAGTGAAGCATATTAACTCTTCAAAATTTTGAGGAAAATTTATAAACCTGACTACCGAGAGCACTACAGTTGATGTGCACTTAATATTTCGGCCCCAATTAACTAACCATGTGACAAAGCATCCAAAATGTGAATGGTGAATCACAGCCTTGGAGACTAGATGCTTCATTGTTCGCCCACCCCAACCCCTACCCCATTCTGAAAGCGCACTTTGTTCAGAAAGGGTCATTTGTGTTTTTAAGGTAGTGAAGTTCCTTTTTTAAATATTTTATTTATTTATTTATGAGAAACACAGAGAGAGAGAGGCAGAGACACAAGCAGAGGGAGAAGCAGGCTCCATGCAGGGAGCAGGATGCGGGACTTGATCCCAGGACCCCAGGATCAAGCCCTGAGCTGAAGGCAGACGCTCAACCACTGAGTCAACTAGGCGTCCCTAGGTAGTGAAATTTTGATCCAAGTTCTACATATATTTTCTCGTGTCTAGTCCTTGAAAATATTATAAAGGGAAATAAAGCTGTGATGAAGGAGTGGGTTTTATTAAGCATTGGCCCTAAAAAGTTTATTCTAGCATTTTTTGTAGACAATGAATACAGTGGTATAAATGGGCTAAGAAACCTGAGGTCACATCTTTGTCTTTGATCCAAAAACACTGTTTTGCCAGTCATTCCATAAAATTATAGAGATGTTTCTAAATATTCCTAATAGCAAAATAAATTTTGATTGTCTCTTTTTAGCACACCTAATAAAGTTCTCAAGGTCAACTTTTTTTTAGAAGGTACTTTCTTCCGTTTTTATTTTCCTCAGCCTCCATAAAGCATGTAATATATGTAAGAAAAATGAACTGGTAAATTATAACTGCATCTTAACAAGTAGCTGTTTGAATAGCACAATAGCAAATCATTGTTTGGAAAAAAGTATGCCTTGATGGTGATTAGATAACTTGAAATTGAACTTGGCTAATATTCATAGAAAAGAGTGAGAGGAGGGCATGGGTGGACTACATGTGGATCTCAGGGTGTAAATCAGCTGTTTGAAGAAAAAAGAAAAGGATACCTCTCAAGCTACTGGAAGCAGAAAGAGCTAGGAGTCCCCAGAAAAAGAAAGACAAACCAGAACTTTCTTGACACAAGAGAAGTCATGCTGTACTTGCCCAAGCACACTTCTTGCAGAACTTCCTAGGAGGTGTCAGTTACAAAGGAATGCAAAACCCTCAGTAGTTAAGGATTTTAAAGGAACAAAGGGAATGCAAAAACTAAGTCTCTTTCAGGCCAGGAAATAGCCTAACCCTATCAGAGACAATAAATCAGTAATAAAACTCAACAAAATAAACATGACCCTGGATTCTTTACTAGATATAAGGAGCCCAAGACCTTATTTAGTTTTACACCAGCTTCTAATGCCCATAGCCTTTCCCCCTAGTCCAGCAGTTACCTCTCTGCTTCATTACACTGTTAAATTCTCCATCCTAGGAGGAGCACAAGCTTCATTAAGGATGAATGTATAGGATGCCTGTATAAGTGTATTTTTAAGTATGCCTGTACAACCTTTATGAATATCCACCCTAACTCTAAATAAAAGAAATCAAGGGGCACCAGGGTGGCTTGGTTAAGCATTTGCCTTTGGCTCAGGTCATGATCCCAGGGTCCTGGGATCCAAGCCCTGCAAGAGGCTCCCTTGCTCGGTGGGGAGCCTGCTTCTCCTTCTCCCTTTGCCCCTCCTCCTCCACTTGTACTCTTGTCTCTTGCGAGCTCTCTCTCTCAAATAAATGTTAAAAACCTTAAAAAAAAAAAAAAAGAAATCCATTCACCCTCACTTGGGGAGTTATGACTTGGAACTTATTCTCCATGATCTCCTTAGTTGCTGCATATAAAGTTTCCTTTATGTAAGGACTCCACCTGCTGAATTCTGTATTTGTAACTTACCAAGGAGCGAACTCACAGTAGTTTGTCTCTAACTTACATTAGTTTAGTTACATTTTTAAGACCAAACAAATCCTTTTTTTAAAAAAAAAATATTTTATTTATTTATTCGTGAGAGATACAGAGACATGAGAGAGGCAGAGACACAGGCAGAGGGAGGAGAAGCAGGCTCCATGCAGGGAGCCCAATGCAGGACTCCATCCAGGTACTCAGGGATCAATCACATCCTGAGCCCAAGGCAGATGTTCAACCGCTGAGCCACCCAGGTGTCCCCCAAATCCTTCCTTATGCAAGTTCTGGGCATTAGATTGTGGACATCTTTTGGAATCATTCTGTCTACCACATTTCCTTTGAAGTATTGTTTAATTTATTATCAGCTACTACACTATTTGAAAATAATTCATTTTCATTAGCTCTCATAGATGAACCAATGTTCAATTAATTGAACACCTAGTATATAATCAAGATCATTAGATGCTACATGAAATAAAGAAGCATGTGAAAATCCTACTGCCTTTAATAAACTTAGAATTTTATTGACAAACACTAAAAATGCATGAAGCAAAATAATTGATATGAAATGTGGTCAGTAAACAATTATAGATTTTAAAAACTGGGGCAGCCTGGGTGGCTCAGCGGTTTAGCGCCACCTTCAGCCCAGGGCCTGATCCTGGAGACCCAGGATGGAGTTCCACATCAAGCTCCCTGCATGGAGCCTGCTTCTCCCTCTGCCTGTGTCTGTTCCTCTTTCTCTCTCTTTCTCTGTGTGTGTCTCTCATGAATAAATACATAAAATCTTAAAAAAAAAAGATTTAAAAAACTGAAGTAGGATATAATTAAGGTGGAAGTTAGTAATTAAAAGCTCCATGTAGTAATTAAATTTGAGCCTGGCCTTTAAGAATGAATGGAATTTGCATGAGAAAAATGAGAATAACTGAGTAAAACAACTAGAGAATGTAATAAGATAGGTTTAAAAACTGCTGACAGGGGATCCCTGGGTTGCTCAGTGGTTTGGCGCCTGCCTTCAGCCCAGGGCATGATCCTGGAGTCCTGGGATCGAGTCTCGAGTCCCACATCTGGCTCCCTGCTTCTCCCTCTGCCTGTGTCTCTGCCTCTCTTTTTATCTCTCTGTGTCTCTCATGAATAAATAAATAAAACCTTTAAAAAAATGCTGACATTATGAGGAAAGAAAAGCAGTGAGAAATGAAGCTTGGGTCCATAAATAGTAAAATTGTATTTTATTTCTAATATGTGTGAATCCTTGTGTATATGTGTGCTGGATATATTTTACAAAAAGCTGGACCTGAAATAAGTTAAAAATACAATAGAAAAAATCATTTGATGTTCCTTTTCGTAATTCTGTATCATAAATCTTGTGAAATACACATTTTTGTTTAACTAATAGAATGTTCATACATCCTATTTATCTATTTTTAAATGGACACTAAAGATGGGATAGCTAATATTCCAATATTTGACTAATCTTGGAGGGAAAGGGAAGAAATTCCTAGCAGTTTTGCTTATTTGAAATCAGATAGACTGAAAAGGAATGTCCTACTGTCCTAAACCTAACCCTAACTAATGCTATTTGTTATACAAATATTTAAAGGATCTTTAGTAAACAACATTTAGGTACATGAGAACACTAAAAAAAAAACCATATGTATATATATATGCATATGTCTGACAAAGGATTCATATCCCAAATATACACAAAGGACTTTTCCAAATTAATTTTTAAAAAGGACACAAAAGGGAAAAACGGGAAAAATAAGTATTAGGAATAAAAGCATTACCAAAGGGATCCCTGGGTGGCGCAGTGGTTTAGTGCCTGCCTTTGGCCCAGGGCGCGATCCTGGAGACCCGGGATCGAATCCCACGTCGGGCTCCCGGTGCGTGGAGCCTGCTTCTCCCTCTGCCTGTGTCTCTGCCTCTCTCTCTCGCTCTGTGTGACTATCATAAATAAATTAAAAAAAAAAATTAAAAAAAAAAAAAGCATTACCAAAAAGCAGGCCTAAATGACCAATAAAGATGTGAAATAGTATTAATCATTAGGAAAATGCAAATTAAAGGCACAATGAGATACCAGTACACATCTACATGTTTTAGTGAGATTATAGTTATAGACTGACAGTAGCAAACATTGAAATGGTATATATTGGAATTGTTCAAACTGCTGCAATACAAATGATAAATATTACTCATGTATCCTGGAAAACTTTTGAAAATACCTATTCATCTAGATCACCATTTCCCAAAATCCAGCATTCAATTCCTACTTACATATCTGAGAAAAATTCATACAACATAGCTAAAACCTACCAAGTCTCAAATGGTATTAATAGTCAAATGGATAGTCATTGTATAAAATACCATGCAGCACAAATGACTACTGCTATGTGAAATGGAATGAATGATTCACAAATAGTGCAAGTCACAAACATGCCATTAAGCAAAAGAAACAGAAAATATACATGCAATACATTTCCTTTTATATAATGTTCAAACAAACAAAAGTAATTTATGGTGTTTGAAGTTAGGATATAATTATCTTGGTGAATTGTGGTAAAGAGGGGCAGGGTTTTTTTGTGTGTCGCTTATAATAAACTAATTTTTTTGTCTGAGCGATATTTAAAGTATATACTCACACTGAAAATTCACTGAGCTATAATGTAATATTTTTATAAATGCAAATTTCATGTGTGTGTATGACTATATACATTTTTAATAATAGAAAAAATAAGCAAATATGACAGGTTGTCTTTTAGGTTTCAGTTGTGATCAATTTCAAATCATGATCAAAATAGCGTGCCATTTTTTTTTTTAATATTTTTTTAAATTTTTATTTATTTATGATAGTCACAGAGAGAGAGAGAGAGAGAGAGGCAGAGGGAGAAGCAGGCTCCATGCACCGGGAGCCCGATGTGGGATTTGATCCCGGGTCTCCAGGATCGCGCCCTGGGCCAAAGGCAGGCGCCAAACCGCTGCGCCACCCAGGGATCCCGCCACTTTTTAAAAATCCATTTCATTGGCAACAATTAAAATACTAATAGTTGGAGATGATTGGATTAGTAAAAGATCTTAATATTTTTATAGATTACTGAGGCTGGCAAACCACTTTGGAAATAAGGTACTATTTTATAAATTAAAAATACGTTAAACCTAGAAATTTTACCCTACCTGTATTACCAAAAGAATTTTTTATAATATGTATCAGAAAATAAGAACTTCAGTAGCAGCACTGTTTTAAAAAGTAAAACTTAGATACAACCAACTGTCCATCAACAGGGGAGTGAATAACACATTTCAAAGAGCCACAAAATGACCATATTCAATGTAAATAAATGAACATAAACCAACTGAAACCATGTTTGAGGAAATGGATGAATCTTAACAGTGTGACAAAAAAATTTAAAAGGTAAGTTACACAAGATTATATTTCATGATACCATTTTTAAATGAAGCACAGCTAAAATAAAATTTACTGTAAGGAATTTTTACAGATTGGACACAAATAAAAATAAATGCAACAGAATAATGAACCCGACATTATAGATGTTTTTTTGTTTTGTTTTTGTTTTTCAGCTTGACAGAGGTAGACAGGTACCTGGATGGGGCAGGATCAAAAAAATGATGATTTAATTTTTTAGTAATGTAGATTTTGTGTTGAGTAGGGAGTTTATAGATGCTTTTTTAACTATGAAAAACATACAGATGATAGACATGTAGATTGATAAGTACACAGACTGATTGGCAGAGTCTGTGAATCCAAATTTGTATTCCTTTGTCCATAGAAAGGGGGGAGGGGCAAAGAAATGTGGAAAATAAAGGTAGTCCTCAAATGAGTGAAAATCTGCTTCTAACTAGCATTTGTAATTTGGAACTACAATCACAGAAATTTTATTTAATAAGCTTTTTTAATCATAGAAATTTTATTAAAGACAAAAATTTATTTCTTGAGTTTACCTTTACTTACTGCCTTCACTAACAGTGAGATTGAATTCCTCAAAGAGCAATGAACCCAATCTTTATGCCACGATAATTCTTGTTAATGCACAAATTTAATAATAGTAACTTTATTTTAAATGTTAATCTCCGTTTCATCACAAGTCTAACATATTAAATGGCATTAGCTTTTATATAAATGTTTACTTAGCATCTAACAGAGTATTGTACCATTTACTTTATACTATTATAATTTAGTTATGTGTCTTGAGTTCTGATATTATATTTGGTGTTCGGTAATCGTTCACCAGCCTTTATTCCATTTTTTTCCATGAGCGACAGACTGTAAATTATTCATTTTGACTATAGCTAACCAGATACAGAGGTAAGCAAAGGAAAATTAGAGAAGGCATTAACAAATAGCTCTATGATATCAGTTGGTTTTAGTTTTCTTACAAATCAAATGTCCAGAAGGCATGGAATTGTGTCTTTATATGAATAGTTTTATCTATAAGACTCATGTAATTTGAGAGTTTTCAAGTAGCAATTTAAGAAATATAAAATACTTTTTTTGGTACTACATATTTTATTGTTTTAAATTATTTTATAGCCTATTATAGTTCAAATGGTAGCTCCTGAGAGGAAATTTTATACTTTTCCAATTGCAAAAATATCAAATTTGGTGTTGTTAAAAAAATATATTTTTTTATTTTTCTGTGTATTTATACATAACAATGTTTTCAAAAGGTAAGACACATATTTTCCCCACTACTTTCAAGCTGAAATAAATTGGTTAAGATAATTTACATTTTCTTTATTTTGTGTTTTCCTACTTTACTCCTTTTTCATATATTTATTGGTGAATTTAATGATCTGAGCATATATTTATTAAAATACATTATGAACCAACTAAATCCTCAATCATGAAAATTTAGAATTTTGGCCATTGCCTTTTTTGAAATATAGCCTAAAAACTTTGAATATAATAGAAACAAATTCTGCTCTGTAATGGCTTTTGTAATGAGGCTATCTAGTTAAAGTATATGTTCCTAATAGTAGCTAAGATTTATCTTGTGCCAGGTAACAGGGTAAGTGCTTTTGTCCATCATTGTATGTAGCCCTCACAACAAAACCATGAGCCTCAGATTCCTCAACTGTAAAATGGGGATTAAATATTCATCATGTTTCTTATCATTAAATATATCATAATTTGTTGGCAAAAAGTAACTGCTAGCTACTTCCCTCCTCACAGTGATACATTATTTATGTCCTATAAATTCATATATTAAAAGTAAGCAAAAAAATTCCAGTTGAATCCTGACCTTTAATTAATTACCTAGTGCTGCTGAAGGTAAAGTCAAGTTTGGGACCAATATTAAAGTGATCAAACAGAAACTGTCATAAAACGATCACATCAAATAACCAAGACACACTAAGAACTGGAGGAAGATATCAGGCCCTGTGTCAATAGCAGCACACTGTCATAAAGGAGAGGCTAGAGACAGAAAACCTGAATTCAGATTTATACCTTTACAAGCTATATACTGTCAAGCAAGCAGCTTAATTGTCTGAGCTTTATTCATTTATGCATTAATCCTCATAAATCATGCATAGAGATATTAGTCTAATGTTCCTACTTTCTTCATCTTTACAATATAGGAAGTGACCAACTCATAAGTTGTCATAAATTCCAAAGATGTCTAGGTTAGTGTGTTACACAGTTAACTGCAAAGCCCTACACAACTATAATAAATTATTGTTCAGATAACTGAGCCGCTGTATTGGAATAAGAATAGGATCATTTTGGTTTGTCTATTTTACCACCAGAGAACATAGGCCTTGGATGATTTCTTTTATGAATTTATTTTGTTTTGTTTCATTTTGTTTTTTAAAGATTTTATTTATTCATGAGAGACACAGAGAGAGAGGCAGAGACATAGGCAGAAGAAAAAGCAGGCTCTCTGTGGGGAGCCCCAAACAGGACTGATCCCAGGACCCTGGGATCACGACCTGAGCCAAAGGCAGACTCAACCACTGAACCATCCATGTGCCCCTATTTTGGTTTTAAAAGATCATTTTTCAGGTCCCATGAGCTCTATTATTCTCTAAAACTTACCATTTGCATTGATTAATTTCTTTATTTAATTTTCACTTGTGTCCATTTGTGTATTCTGAAGACAAAACAGTTGTGTGGCTTTGCTGCAGTGACTACAAAATCTAAACATCCTGAAGAGACCATTACGTAAACTCTACCCAGATAGGGTGAAAACTGTGCTGGATGAGATTGTTATCTCTTTCCTCTGGATTGTTACAATTTATGTCCCCTTAGAAAGTTTTCCTTTCTTTTCATGGTTAATTATGAAAAAAAAAAACAACTTTGAAAATATCATTTCATGTGTTGTAATCCCCTTCTGCATCATATAGCACGCCATCATATTGTCGTTGCCAGAGAGTGAAGGGGAAAGGGGAGGGCAAAGGGAAAGTATACCTGAGGACAGTAAGGCAGCAAAAGATAGTCCTCTCCAATCTCAATTTCACTCCCTCACTGGTCCTATTATCCTAGATTGGGGCAAATGAATTCAGACAGGGGGATATTAAATTGGAAGACAAACATCCTATCTGTGGTATATAGTTAAAATCAACAAGGCCAGGAACTTACTGGATGTCAAGAATTAATAGAGAATAAAGGACACCAACTGCAATATTAATACGCTGCCTACAAAGCTGTAGAGGCACACGTCTATGTGACTGTGATTAAAGGGGACATCAAAAGTGATGTTATTTTTTTGAACTAAAAACACTCTCTGCTGCAATCCAATTTCTTAAAAAAAACTTACTTTATTTTTAGATTGTTTTTATTAAGGCAAAATTTACATAAAATAAAATTAATCAATTTGAATTGTGCAATTCAGTGACATCTAGAACATTTGTAATGTTGTGCAACTACCCTACCCCTTCTATCTAGTTCAGAAACATTTTCATCACCCCAAAAGAAAACTCTGTTCCCATTAGACAGTCACCCCATACGTCTCTCTTTTACCAACCTCTGGCAACCACCAATCTGCTTCCTATTTCTATGTATTTATCTACTCTGGATATTTACTATATATTGATCCAGTTTTTAAACAATGGGTCCTGATGCCTTGTATTTTATGTATTTTTGATACTTACACAATTTAGAGGGTAGGAGTGTTTTTCCTGTGTATCATATCATACTATTACTAACATCACTGTAGCAGAGGTAGTAAGAGCCTGCTCTATGTGTACACGGATACTTTATTTTTAATTGCCCTCATCTTCCAGTTAGTATTTTCTTAATGACCCAATTCATAATGAATGCAAACCTTACCTGTGATGGATCTACCCTTACAACAACACGGAAGTGTTGCCTTGAATTTTAACAAAATTGTGTTTTACCCTTTTGAAATAATTCTTCTATTTCATCAGGGTGTGCGTGTGTGTGTGTGTGCATTGAAATGACACTATTTCTTAAAAAACATAGTAAGTGATGCTGCAAAATGTGCAGAAGATATTTATTCATTCTGTAGCTTGGTAGATTTCAAAAATATGCTCTTGTGGTCCTAAAGACAACCTAGAAAAAGTAGAATATTGGCTTGAATTATGCTATATCTCCAACTTATCTGAAGACTTTTCTAGCCATCTCTACTTCTTTTATCCTCCTGCTTTCTCTCTTTTAAGTCTTTGGCTGAAAAATGTTACCCAGGTTTTGGCAATAATAGATTGTGTTAGCATTGTTTCTCCATGTGCTTACCTGTGCCTGGAGATGAGTTTGTGGGTTTTCTTTCCTGTGGATCAACAGAAAGAAATAAGATATTCTCTATTTTGACTTACAGAGAACAGAAGATCCAATGTGGCTTCTAGATCTTTACCTCTAAGCTATGACCTTTGCTTTTGAGGAATGAAATATGTGCACACCTTTTCATGTTGCCCCTTTTATCCATATTTTTTGCTTACTTTATGTAACTTTTTTTTACAGAAAATCAGTGGTAATTAATTAGACAAGAATCTGGCATTCGTTTCCCCTGAAATAAATAGTGTGCATCAATTCCTAGCTTATTTTACCTAAGTAGTTATTTGCTACACTGAGGCTTGCCCAGTGTAGGTTCCAAAGGGCAGGTAAAGGACTTTTAATGTGTTCAATTCCAGGACCAAATTCTGGTGTACACACAGGAATCACCTATAAATAGGTGTACTCACAGCTATATGTGTACATAGTGTACACACAGGAATCATCTATAAATAACATAGTAAAGATAATATTTTAAAATATATATTGTTCTATAACTTTGTCTTTTATCAATTTCAGGTTCAGGTTTGGAAGCATACATGTGCACAGACACATACACACACACACACACACACACACATATATATATATAGCATACAAAATATCAAATTTTCAACTAGTTTTACATGCCAAGTCGAGAACCTGTAATAGGAATGATGTCAGCACAAATGGCAGAGTAGAGGCTTCTACAGGCTCATCATACCCCAGAAACACTGGAGAACCTGACAAAAATTATCAGAATCAACCTTATTAGAACTCTGGAAAACAGAGCTAAAAGTTACAGCAAGCAAGAAAATGCTGTAACAGAAAAAAAGCAGCCACATAAACACAGTAGGAGAGATTTGTAGGGCAAACCCAGACATACCCAAAGCCAGGGAGGAACAACAGCAGAATGAGACTCTTTGGGGAAGAGAACTTTGAAAAGCTCCTGCATCTAGCAGAAAATCTAGAAAGCTTATACAAGCCCTCGGCTCAGTATGTATGCTCAGTCTGGCTGGCTTTCAAGCTCATCATAAGCAGAGAGTGAAAGCTAAGGCAGAGTTGACAAAAACCAGCATGGCTTGTCAGCAAAGGAGTGCCCCAAACACAGACTCGGTGTGCAAATATCTGAAGAGTGCTAGGAATAAATTCAATGAGAAGCTGCAAGACCGTACACTGAAAACAACAAAATATTACCAAGGGAAGTTAAAGAAGGCCAAAATAAATATAAAGACATGCTGTGCTTGTGAATTAGAAGACTTAATATTGTTAAGATGCAATATTGCCCAGATTAATTTACAGATCCAGATACAATTTTTAAAAAATGTATGTATGTATGTATGTATGTAATCTCTACATACAATGTGGATCTTGAACCCATGAACCCCAGATCAGGAGTCTCATGCTCTATCGACAGGTGCACACATAGCAATTTCTATCAAATCCCATTGGCCTTTTTCCCCCCAGAAACAAAAAAGCCAGTCCTAAAATTCCTATGGAATTTAAGGATATCTGAATAGACAAAACAATCTTGAAAATGAACAACCAAGTGGGAAGATGCACATTTCCTGATCTAAAATTTACTACAAAGGTACAATAATAAAAATAGTGTGATATTGGCATAAGACAGACATATAAATCAATTGGAAAGAACTATTAGAAATAAACACTCATATTTAAGGTCAATTGATTTTTGACAAGGGAGCCAAGAAAATTCAATGAGGAATGAACAGTCTTTCTAACATATGGTAGTAGGTCAACTGGTCAACACATACATGGGAGCATGTGCATGCACACACACATACATACACGTGTATACACGTTGACCCCTAACACGTCATACACACAAGTTAACTCAAAATAGACCAAAGACCTAAACATAAAAGCAAAAGCTATAAAACTCTTAGAAAAAAGCATAGGAATAAAGCTCATGGTGTGGAACTTAACAATAGTTTCTTGAATATGATATGAAAAACACAAGCAACAAGGAACACTATTAGATGCTAGGCTTTTATCCAAAAATAAAACTTTTGTGCATCAAAGGACACTACCAAGATAGTAAAAAGACAATGTGTAAAATGGAAGAAAATGTTAGCAAATCATGTGTCTGATAAGTATCTAATAACTGCAGTGTATAAAAAATTCATATAACTCCACAAAAAGGCAAACAAGTCTATTAAAAAATGGACAAAGGATCTGAATGGACATATCTCAAAGGAGGTATACAAATGTCCAATGTACATGAAAAGATGATCAAAATAATTAATCATTAGGGAAATGAAATCAAAACCACAGATATATCACTTAACATCCTCTGGGATCACACAATCAAAAAACAGATATAAACAAGTGCTGATGAAAATGTGGAGAAATTGGAACCCTTCAAAATTAAAATGGTATAGTCACTTTGGAAAACAGTTTGGCAGTTCCCCAAAGTCAAACACTGGATGGCCATCTGACCCAGCAACTCCTCTTCTAGGTACATACCCCAAAGGACTGAGAACAGATATCTGAGCAAGTACTTGTCCATGAATGTTCATAGCAGCACTCTTTACAATAACCAAAAATGGGATGAGTAGATAAATGAAACATGCTATACTAGATAATGAAATATTATTTAGTCAAAAGGAATAAAGTGCTGATATATGCTATGACATATTCAGATTTTGAACACATTATGCTAGGCAAAAGAAGTCAGACATAAAAGGCTACTGTATAATCCATCTATATGAACTATCCAGAATAGGCACATACAGCAAAAGAGAAAGCAGATTTTTCGGTGCCAGGGGCAAAGGGGAATGACTGTTTAATGGGTACCAGGTTTTCTCTTGGGGTAATGAAAAAGCTCTTGAACTAAACGATGATAATAGTTGTTCAACATTGTGAATGTTCAGTGTTACATAATTGTACACTTCAAAATGGTTAATTGGTAAGTTTTATGTGCTCTATGTTTTAACACAATTAAAATAATTTAAAAATTGGTAACCTATTTTTCTCTCTTCTACCTAAAAACTATATAAGAAAGACTACCTTACTTAATTTCTGCCATTAATTCCATCTAAAGATAAAATAAATGATTTCTAAGATTCAATCTCTGATCTATATGAAGAACTATTTGAGAAAATAAATATATGGAACAAATTTGAACAGTAACTCAGAATTTTTCAAAATGATATCCAATAGTTGCCACATAGCACTCCTGGGAGAGAAAGAGAAAGTGAATATTGCCTTATTTTTTCCCAAAACCACTTGTACAAAAGGGAAATAAACACTTTTTTTTACTAAATAAGATAAAACCTATGATTAATGAAATAAAAAGGATAATTATTTAGTCAAGATCTACTGTCCTATAATCTTAGTTCAGTAATTAAAATGGTATTTACATTTTAAAAAAGATTTTATTTATGTATTTGAGAAAGAGAGAGAGATTACAAGCAGGTGGGGAGCGGCAGAGGGAGAAGCAGACTTCCTGCTGAGCAGGGAACCTGATGCAGGACTCAATCCCAGACTGAGCCACCTAGGCACCTATGTATTTTCTTTTATTGTAAAGATTGATTGATTGATTGATTGATTGATTTATTGGAGCACGTGGTGGCTCAGTTGGTTAAGCATCTGCCTTTGGCTCAGGTCATGATTTCAAGGTTCTAGGGTCAAGTCCTGCATTGGGCTCTCTGCTCAGCAGGGAGTCTGCTTTTCTTTCTCCCACAGCCCCACCTCCCACTTATGCACTATCTTTCTCAAATAAATAAAATATATTTTTTAAAAGGTTTATTTATTTATTTATTTAGTGGGGAGGGCAGAAGGAGACAGGAGAGTCTCAAGCAGACTTTGAACTGAGCATGGAGCCTGATATGGGGTTCCATCTCAATATCCTGAGATCATGACTTGAGCTGAAACCAAGAGTCATACACATAACTGACTGCATCACCCAGGCCCTCCAGTATTTATATTTTCTAATAGTGAGAAACATCCATAGTTGATACCCTTGGGAAATATTCTATTATTATAACAAAAATGTCATTGAGTCACAGTGTCTTCTAGGCTCAGGCCCCTTGATGTGATACCTCCCAGATTTATGCAACCTCATAACAAACTCTGTCCTTCCCTCACCCTCCTTTTAAGATAAATAATGTGTTTTTATCTTAAACATGATATTTCAAGTGTTTAAAATCTTATAAATTATCTTCCAGGCTTCTTACTATAAATAAAACAGAGTGAGTAATAGAATGTTTGAACTAGATGTATAATTAGTGATTTATGAACCTTACTTATCACTTAAAAAAACAAATTGAGAGATTTTAAATGTATTATTTTTTACATAACATCACGGCCAATTAGCAGTAGAACTAATTACGGGTTACAGGGCACCTGGCAACAAATTTTGTTGTTTGTTTTTGGCGTTTTTCCCTTGTGTTTCTCCCATTATTTCTACCACTGCTCACTAATAATTCTTCATTCCTTTCAGGTTAAAAATCATTTAAACATAAAATGCCTTAAGTACTTTTTATGAGTGGTTTTACCTCAGGTCGTCAAAAAGGCCTCTCTGGAAAGGTGATATTTGAGTTTGCTTCTGAATCATGGGAAAGAGGCATCTATGCAAATATTTTGGGGGAAAGAGAGTCCTAAAATGAAGAAAGAGTAAGTAACCAGTGAGGGAATAACCTTTATATAGCTCACATTGCAGGTCATTGTAGCTAGAGCACGGTGAAGTGGGAGAAACAGGAGAGATGAGACAGGTACACAGAGCATGCAAGTCCTACAGGTCATGGCAAGGAATTTAGTTTACTTTTATTTTAACTGCAATAAAAATACATTGGAGAATTTTAAACAAGGACATTTAATCTCTGATTAAGACTTCAAAACATTAATCTGTAGATTCCTGTTTTCTGGAGTATGAAAAGAGAGATGGTAGTGCCTTTAAACAAGATTATAGCAATGGAGATGCATGGGGGTAAAATGGTTGAATCCAAGGTATATTTTGAACATGGAGTGAGAGGCTTTATTGAAAGACTGGGTGCAGACCTTGAAAGGAATGACTAAATGATGACTCTTTGATTTGCAGACTGAAAATCTAGTGGATGTTGTTCACACTCAATAGATTTAGAAAATGAAATCAATCGTTACATTTTGGCCATGTGAAAGTAAAGCTATCAATTATAGATTCCAGTGGCGATCTGAAATAGCCAGGCAATAATCTTTTGAGTTTAGGAATGAGAACTGAGAGAGGATATAAATTTAGATGCTATAAATGGGTTTCCTTAAATCTGGCAATTAAATTAGATCACTTAAGGGAAAAGGAGAAGAGATAAGATCACCAGGGACTACTGCCTAGGATACTCTAACATTTAGAAGTCTATAACAAAAAAGAAACCAGAAAGGGAAATTGGAAAAGAATCCTCATGAAGAAGGTGGAAAACTCCTTCAGAGAACTTTCAGAAGCCTATGAGAGTTTCAAAGAAGGGAGCAGGGCACCGTGTCAAGTGCTACTCAGAAGTCATGCAGGATGAAGTTGGAGAATTAACTATTGTGTTGGCCAAGATGTGGATCAGAAGGGCTGTACCAGCAGTGAGATTGAAAGCACAAATGGAGACAAATGAAGTAAGGATATCAGATGAGAAAGTGGAGACGATTTTTTGGATGTGTTTAGCTGTACATGGGTCAGGGAAACAGAGCACTTGCCAGAGTAAGAAGTGCACAGACAAAGGCATATGAAGGCATGCAATCCATTGGTGTGCATGGTTGCTCACAAAATATCTGAAAAGTACATATTTTTTTTTCTCACAGTTTAAAAATGAAGAATCTGTGGCCCAGGGACTTTGCGGAAGCCCTATTTACTATAACAAGGGCTTTATTTCTGGAAAAATTAATTTTAAATTTAATATCATTTCTCCAAAAATCACTGCTTTTTGTATATAATTAAAAGAAATCATGCTGGCAAAATGTACTTTTAAAAGCTGCTTTAGGTATATGACTTATGAGAATCCCAGAAATTCTCCATCTGTGTGCATATTCCTCGTAAGATAAAATAAATGAACACAGTTGTAAAATGGAAAAATTGGACATAGTCCTTGAGTGTCTTTGTTTTCTTAACCTTTTTTATTTATTTAGGGAGAAGGCAGGAGGGAGAAAAAGAGTACTAAAGAGGCAATGAAGGACTAAAGCATAACTGCTTAGTCCAAGTGTACTTAAGTGTGTGTTGAATCATTAGCATGATTTTTTAAAAAAGATTTTATTTATTTATTCATGAGAGACCAAGAGAGAGAGAGGCAAAGGGAGAAGCAGGCTCTATGGAGTGAGCCCGATGTGGGACTTGATCCTGGGTCCCCAGGATCATGCTCTGGACTGAAGGTGGCACTAAACCGCTAAGCCACCCGGGCTGCCCAAATCATTAACAGGATTGATTACATTTGCCCACTCTTCATATGAAAGAGATGACCAGGGGTCCATCAAAATTTTGTGCCTTCCTCCTACCAGGTAGAGAGAAATATGCTTAGCACTGACATTCTGGTCCCAATTATACCTTTTTTTGCATCTGGGTAATATCACATAAATAATTCTTACTAATGCATTTGGAACAGAGGAGATATGTATCAGTTCCAGATCAAAGTGATCAAGGAGTGGATAGACATTCATCATGGTTTCCTGTTTCCCATGCACCTGATGCATGTAGAGAAATCTAATGCCTTAAAATGCCATAGAATGGAAAGAGTCTGGGTATCTGAATGTCCCTTGGAAGGACACTTACAAGTAAGGATCACTGGTTTTAAACTTTGTATGAACAGGAAATAAACACCTGCCTTATTAATCCACTGAAAATTAGAGATTTAGGTATTACATCAGCTATAGTTAACTTTGATTAATACACCCTGCTTACTCTAACCCATTTTGTACCAAATTCTGTAGATTTGAAGAGTCATAAATAGTTTGTAAACATTTGCACATGGTGCTGTGTTCAAAAATAAAAAATGTCCTGCTTCCAAGAGGATGGAAACTTTCACAAATTCTACATGTGATTTTGTTACCTTCTGTGTGTCACAGAGAAGAGCTATCAGAGAGGTTAAAAAAAGGATGAAATAAAAACAACCCTAGCTGACAACCACACTGTTACCCATGGGTGCCACCAATTGTCCTCCCAGACTCGGAGAGAACAGCTAAATGAAGAAAATATTTCTCTAAAAACAGAAATTGATATAATTGAGGTTTTTTTAAGTTTGTTTTTTTGAATACCTCTAAAATCTCTGGCTGATGGTCATTTCATTTGTGCATATTGATCTTAGCCAACTGGAAAGAAGAATGGTATATATTCTCCCTTTTAAAAAATTAAAATACAGGGGCACCTGGGTGGTTCAGTGGTTGAGCATCTACCTTCGGCTCAGGGCATGATTCCAGGGTCCTGGGATCGAATACTGCATTGGATTCTCCCAAGGGAGCCTGCTTCTCCCTCTGCCTCTTTCTTGGTGTCTCTCATGAATAAATAAGTAAAAATCTTCTTTAAAAATTCAAATACAGAAGTGGTAGATTTCTTGTAAGGATTAAGAAATGTAGCAACATTATTGGAACTATATTGATATAGATAGACATATGTGAAGATAGATATGCATATTTGTGTGTGTAATTGTTTTAAGTATATATATCTATGCCTTCATATTTTTGTCAAGAAATTCTCTATTGGTGATTTCATTTTAGATCTTAATCTAGACTTTGGGGAAAAGATGATCATTACCTAGCAAAGCCTCATTTACTCTCACACAATTTTATCTAAAATAGGGAAATGATGAAATATTGGTTAACAAAATCTTATATATGTAGAGAAATTTCCAAGGCAGAAGGGTAGAGGCCTTGCAGCAGGACATGGACTCAGGAGGATAATTCTATATAGAGCAGAACTAGAGGATATTCCTCTAGTTCAGGCATACAGGTTCTTTTGTGAGAAAAAGGAAGTAGTAGAAGAATATACCTCTCTCCTCTACTATGCTTTCTGTATTTTCACACAAAAGCTTTACTTTACATCCTAGGTTTTATGCACTGTAAGTGAGGACACGAGTATAGAGTGATAACGTATGTTGCTGGTGGTAGTATGTGTATTTTTCTAATCTTGCTATAACATTGAGGGAGTACCTGATTCCAGAAGATAAGACCATTTGCCAACTAACAACTTCTTTATAACTCAGTAGTTACTTCATCAGGAGTTACTTCAGAATTTCCACTTCCCTTTGCCAAATTGAAGTTATCATGTCATTTACTCTGTTCAAACTTGGCCAGTTTTTTGCTGTGTAAAACCCACTTTAAAACCACCCAACCCCCACCCCCCCAAAAAAAAAATCCCAACCCAGTTCCTAATACCTCATGAATATTCTACTTTAATTTCTAATTTGAGACACTAATTAGATGCAGTAATAAACTTGTGTTCTTCCTTCAGAAATCAAAAATTCAGTTTTTTTTTTTTTTTTTTTTTTATGGTAGTCCCTTTTGGAGTTCACAGTAATTAACTTTATGTTAGAAAATGGGAGAGTTTTGTTCATGTCAAGGACTCTTTTGAGAATTACTTTCTGTTCAGGAAGAGGACTATGAAGCCATGCTTTTATGTTTTTGTTTTTTATATTATTCTACTTCTGGTGTTATATCTGATTGGACTAAAAATGGCCCCAAAATATTTTCTCAAGATTTAAATTTCCAGGGGTGTATCTGCTTTTTTTCTTTCTCCTTTCTCTGAAATCTTGATCTTATTCTTAGCTTCTATATGACAAGCATATGTTTCCTTTGATTTTCCTAAAACTACAGACACAAAACATTAGTATGTATAGCAAGGTAAATTGAGATTTTAAATGATACATTACTAAATGCAAACTAAACTAAAATTGAGTATTAATAGACACTCTTGCCCTAAAAGTCCTTTAGTCAAATCAGCAAGTAGTGGCTTTCCAAGAGCTTTAGTTTCTCAACCATTTGTCAGTGACACTGAGTCCATCAAAACTCAGTTCATCAGCTTATATTCATTCCCCATCATTATTCACAGAAATTTATCTGCTCACCTTTACTCAACTTAAGATTTACTTTGGCCTGAAAGGATATTTGTGAATTACCCTTTAGTGACTTATGCAATAGTAACTTCAGAGATTTTTTTCCCCTTGTTCCATTAATTGTACAGTCTAGAGATTGAATCTTTCCCTGATATAAATAATGATATCCCTTTCAAATGGCAGATACATTTAAAGTCAGTTTTGATTTTTAGTATTACCCCAACCAGAGCTGGCTATATATTTTGGTGTGTGTGTGTGTGGGGTGGGGGTAGTGCAAAATTAAAACATGAGACCCTTTCAACAAAAATCAAAGAAAAAGCCAGACACAAAAGGCCACTTACTGTATGATTTCATTTCTCTGAACTAACCAGAATAGGCAAAACTGGAGACAGAAAGCATATAGTGATTGCCAGAGACAAGAGGGTGGAGGTAGAGGAGTAACTGCTTAGTTGATAGGGGTTCCCATTTGGCATGATGAACTAGATAGTAATGATAGCTGCTCAACATGGTGAATGTACTTAATATCACCAAATTCTACACTTTAAAATGGTTCTAATGACAAATTTTACATAGTGTGTATTTTGTAAAAGATTTTATTTATTTATTCATGAGAGACGGAGAGAGAGAGAGAGAGAGAAGTAGACACACAAGCAGAGGGAGAAGCAGGCTCCCTGTGAAAAGCCTGATGTGGGACTCAATCCCAGGACCCTGGAATCATGACCTGAGCAGATGCTCAACCACTGAGCCCCCCAGGCATCCCACTTTGTGTGTATTTTATTTCAATAAAAGTAAATTCTTTAAAAATGCAGTGAGAGTGTGCTGATAAAGGTATTAAATTAGAAAGCTTCTTCCTTTCCTTTGCATCTTCCAACTTTTCATGTTTTTAAATTTTTAAAAATATTTTAATTCCAGTATGCTAACCCATAGTGTTTTATTAGCTTCAAGTGTACAATATACTGATCCAACTTTTTATGTTTTTAAATTTGCCTATTAATATCATTCTAAATAAAAACTAAAAGTTAAGTTGTTAGCATGATTTTTTCCATTTATCTTTATATTTTATAATACCAATTTTAAGTGCAAATACAAGTACCTCAACCCCAATGTGGAAACGAACTCAAATATGACCAATTATGAAATATAATTATTGCACAATTAGTATTTTATAGTTCATACATGTGTAGGTAGCATTCTTATCAGAACAGTGGAAATGCTACACAAAACAAACTTGATTGTTTTCATTTCACTTGATACACATAGATGTATTCATTTGTAGACAAAATATGCAGACATTGGACTCACTTTGAGTCTCACTGAACCCTCCTGTATATGCATTGTGGGTCTACCAAAATTCTGTAGTCATGGGATGGTACAAATAATATATGTAAATGGGGTATCAAGGAACTGTTGACATGCATATTATGTCTATCTCCTTTGTTTAACAACCAGGCTCCATTGTTCCATTTTGTTTCATTTACAAAACACAAACTCAAGTATTAAATTAAGAATTTCAAGATTGTGAAAACAGACCATACCAAGTATGGAGCCTTTCTGAATGTGGATCCTTTTTTCTTTTTTTTTTAAAGATTTTTATTTATTCATGAGAGACAGAGAGAGAGAGAGAGAGAGAGGCAGAGACACAGGAAGAGGGATGAGAAGCAGGCTCCATGCAGGGAGTCTGATGTGGGACTCAATCCTGAGACCCTGGGATCATGCCCTGAGCCAAATGCAGACTAAACCACTAAACCACCCAGGCATCCATGAATGTGGATCCTATGCAACTGCTAACATACCCATGAAGACAGCCTTGCTTCAAAGACATTACTTTAATCTGATTTTAATTCTTAGTTTCTCCTGTTAAAACTCTGTACTGCCAGAATATTATGTCCACTGTGTTAGATTTCATATAGGATCAGGATACTCTGTGAATCAGGTTGGAGCATATGAAGCTGACAACATTCAATCAACTTTTGATGGCAAGATGGTATATCCACATTTTCAAGGCATGGTTTTTCTCTTTATTTATTTGTTTCCACTCAAACTCTATTGGATTAATAAATTCTTTGTTAAGATTCTTCAGTGAGCTCAGAGCATTTGAGTTAGTGAAATTTCTGATTACCAGGTGCCTCCTAGAGACAAACACACTTCTAGAAGTTGCTTGTCATTTAAGGTTAAATTCCTAAACAACAAATGCTTCTTTTGAAGAGAAGTTTGCTTGTTTGTTTTCTATTCTTTCTTTCTTTCTTTCTTTCTTTCTTTCTTTCTTTCTTTCTTTCTTTCTTTTTCTTTCTTTCTTTCTTTTACTTTCTTTCTTCTTTTTCTTTCTTTCTCTCTCTCTCTCTTTTCCTTTTTTCTTTCTCTTTCTTTCCTATCTACTTTGTCTTTCTTAAGTTATAAATGTTTGGCCTTCTCTTTTCCTTATGGTAAAATATTCAAGTTTCATATTCTCTGTATATTTATTTTCTATGCTTTATTTCCTTTGATCCTTAATTGTGCTCATCATCCTGTGACAAGATTATTTCAATATGCTAATTTGACTTTTTGCCTCTAGTTTATATTAAATTCAATGTGTAGTCCACACTGTTGGCAAAGGGATTACTTAAAAATCGTTGCCTTATTTGAGTCACTTTCCTACTTCAAAATTTGATTTAGACTCTTACTGCCTGGTGCATAAATTCAGATTTGATGGGCATAATTTACCTAGTGTATGAAACACACAATTGAAAAGGCAGAATTGGTCACAGAGAAATTTAAAGGAAAGTCAATCTCTACAGAGTCTCTATAGATTCTAACCCTGTAGAAAGACAGTTAGCTAGTAGTCACTTCAATAATTTCAGTTAGAAAGCCAGGAGAAACAGTTACACTTAGTATTAGTGGTAAAATAAATGTGACAAAAGAGAAAATACCAGAAACACTAAAACACTTTCATTCTTGCCACTATAAATTTGAACATCACTAAAAACAGAAAATTATAACTAAGAAAATGGAAGTAATCAGTAAAGATTGTGTGGCATATACTCTTTTTCTGGCTACAGTTATCCTTCCTTTCAGGATCCTCTCCTCAGGGTGAAGGTGAAAAGTTACAAATATATTAGGTAAATCATAGTAAGAGTCAAAGTCAAATACACACCTGGAGTTACTTAGGATAAGATCTGTGCAGGACTCTGGAAGGGAACTATGCCTCGAATAAGTGATAAGCAAAAAAAAAATATCAGTTTTGTATGAAAAGTTAATTTGAAACTTCCACCTCCCAATATTTCTAGGCTCTCAAGACCCATTGCTTTTCCTGTTGAATTTGGTTAAGTCAATATATGGAATAGATTATGTAGTTGTATATTTATGTAGAATCACCTGTTCCATTTATCAATATTGCTGTCTGAAAGAAAAGTCAGGAAATCCAATGACTGACAATAAGCCAAAGCTTGTTCTCCAGGATGTCTTTGTCATTTGAGATAAGATTGGAGTGGCTATACTTACCAGCTTGTTATTTTGAACTCTGCTTTGCAACCTTCTAAAAACATTGAACCGACTCAGAGCATGGTAGGAACAGATGAAGAAGCCAAGACAAACCAGACTTGTAACATTTTTAAGAGAGTTTCCTCCAGTAGGAAAGATCTATTTGTATTATTTTCCTCCTATTGTTTCATTATCTAAAAAGTTTCATCTCATCCTTTAAGATTAATCCAACTTCATCTCCACTGTGAAGTCTTATTAAGAAACTGCCTGTCAGAAGGAATTATCCCCTCTATTGTACTATAACACTCGACATGCACCATACTTCTATTCTCACATTGTAGTGGTGTCCTATTGTATCTGTTCACCTGTCTCCAGTCGATTTCCATCTCCGGATAAAATTCAAAGTCCTTATGATAGATGTTAAGGCTCTGCATGATTTGGTTCCCTGCTTCTCCCTCTGATCTTTCTTTCCATGTTGCTCATGTGCAGGGTTTTGCAGGCACATTGATCTCTTTCTGCTATTCCAGGACTCTCTGCCTTACTGATTCCTTTGACTAAAAATCGTTTCCTTTAGACATATGATTGATCCATTCCTTTATTTACTTCTTTAAATTGTCTTATCAGAGATGTATTGACAACTTCAATACAGAGATGTTCTTGACAACTTCACCTAAAATAGACCCCTTCTGACCAAGTCCCTTTCCCTATGTTTACTATCTTTTAGTTTCCTTCATAGTATTTCTCTTATTGATTCAAAATATGTATTTATTGTTTGATGCTATTGTTTATCCACCCACCAATATGATATCTACTTCATGAGAGAAAGGAATTTTTTTGTTTACTGTGGGTATTCACTACCGGGACATTTTCTGGAGCACAATAGGTAATTGATAAATAGTTCCTCAGGGAATAAATATGTTGCAATCTCATCTAGAAAAAGATAGATCCCATAAAGGCAAGGACTGTACCACATTTTCTCAGTAATTGGGCCATTATCTTCCATAGTCATGAACACATAACGAGTACTTGTAAGCACTTACTGAAAGAATATTTTTCTTAGATTGTAAATCAAATATTACTCATAAGTGTAATGTACGTATGCCATAGATTTAAAAGACTAACAAAAATAAAAAAACTAGTTGGCAGAGTTTGTGCATTCAGTTTTTGTCGCTTCTCTTTTCTTTCTAGTCTCAGCTTCTCAAGCCCCCATCGACACAGTACATCCCTATTTCAATTTTTGCCTTCTAATCCCTATAGAATTATAAAATACATGTCGTTGTCTACCTTTTCATAGTCACTCCTGTATCTTTAAGCATCTTATCCTATGCTACTTAAGAAACCAGCAAATTCACTGACGGGCAATGTGGCACATGGAATGCTGGCCACACTTCAAAGAGTGCTGCATCCTTTTTATCTGACATCTTGACTTAGAAGTTCCCTGCTGCTTTCAACAAATTTTTGTAAAATATTTTAAAATTGTATCTATCTTTTCTAGTTGTTTTAAGAAAGAGCATTTGTCAGTGCAAGCTATTTTTTCATAACAAGACACAGAATCTAGATATTCCAATGCTTTAATTAAGCAAGTTTGACTATAGGCATGTGATTGGTTATAGATTTTTTCTAGGATGAATTGCCATATTATGACAGTAAAACCTACAAAGAAAAGCATGGTCTATGATGATACTCTGATAATATATAATTTTTTAAAAAATTGGAATTGAGGTAAATAATTCTTTCCATTTTTAACACAATCACCTTTCTGTCTTACAAGTTTTCAGTTAATAGAGATGGACCAATGAATGTATTAATAGAGTATTAGAAGCCTTCACCTAAACAATTTAAGAATTACTAAATATTAAGTGTACTGGAATGTGCAAAATTTAGCATCTACCAAATCCTGGCTATCAGACTAGAACTGAAGTCACACTGACCTACCTCTTTATTCCTCCTCTTCCTGCTACTCCAGACCAGGAACTATTATAATAACAATAATGCAATGGAAATAGTTGTTATAATTGTTCTAGTTAGAAATTATAAAATATTCAGTTTGATATTTGAGAAGAAATGAGTATGAGATATAACTAAGGAAGTATAATGCAAAAATGGGAAGATAACATCTATTTACACACATAAAAATATTAATCTGTCATAAGTTGGCATCATTTAAGTTGTGAGAAATCAATAAAATACAAGCTTCAACATTTTTATAGACATTTCATTCATGTATGCATTCATTCAGCCAATATTTGCTGAACTACTGAAGACATTTAGACAGGATTCAATAGACATCATTTGCTTCTGTAGAAGCTAAGAATCTATGGTGAAAACACAAATTAATTGGACAATCACATGAACATATTTATAATTGTTGATGCTATTGAAAGGCAAGAAAAATAGTTTTATTTTTTTGTTGTTTTTTTTTTTTTTGAAAAATAGTTTTATGAGCAAAAGGGAATACTACAGTTGCCTATCCAAAAGCGATCATTCCTTCTTCCTCTGTAACATAACCACACTTTTATGTGGTTAAAATCTTTTGCCGCATCTCCCTCTCTGCTGGGATATTCTTGAGTAAGGATGTGAAGCTTGGAGCTCTAGCATGTATCTTCCAAGGTAACCAAGATGAGAACTTGGGGATGGCAAGTAAAAAGTTTTATTTCTTGCCATTTTTGAGTCACTACATTCACCTCTTATGTGAAATTGATAGAATGAATACAACTATTTAGGAGTTTCAATTACATCAAAGCCCAGAATTTTCCCAATAAATCATGATAAATATATCATCATTTTGATATTTAATTGATTTGGCTATTGACTTATTAGGAAAATAGAAAACCATGAGAATCAATTAATTTTGGCCATAGAGTTAATGGGGGAGTAAACCATGAGAATCAATTAATTTTGGCCATAGAGTTAATGGGGGAGTAAAGAGTCTCATAACACATAATCACAGACAAATTTATTGTTGTCATGTTGATTTTTAACTTATTGTACCTTTCAAATAAACTTAAAGATAAATCTAAATATAACTGCTCAGGAGACTTTATGAAATCAAGTGTAGTATAATAATTACAAATATACTCTGCAACTTAGGAATTTTTTTCTTTTCCTGAGTAGAATAGAATTCATCATAAATTTATATCTTCACTAAGAAGCCATAGGAAATTTAACAATATAAAATTCATACATTTAAATATTGTAAGTTCTTAGTATAAGAAAAAGTATTTTTAAAAATGTAGACATTTATATACTTACATAAATACACATGTGCATAATTACTAGAACCAGGTCTGAATTACCTCCATTTGACTGTTCATATTTAGTAATATCATATTAGCTAATTATTTTAAATGGGTATTTCATTCAAAGAGTTTGATGTATATTAGAAAGAATTACAGGTTGACAGTATTTCTGTCTCCTGTATGCCTGAGTAGATGTACTTTTCCATCATTTCTATCATCATCCATAGAAATTTAGGCTATTGGTCTTCAAGATTTTAAAAACAATTTTTAATGAAATTCTGATTTTTCTGCCTAATACAACCTGTTAAAGCCAATAAAGCATTTGAGAACTGTTTAGGAGTAAGTGAACTCAAGGGAACAATGTTTTCCAGGGAAATGATAATGGGATACAGAGCCTTTCATTTCTGGGTCACTAGTTTGAAAGTAGCTCAGGTTGTAAGTGATGGAAAGTCATTACTGTTCAATGGCCTATGTGAAATTAGTTGGTGGTTTCAGTCCAGTTCTTAGTGAATAGGTGTTCACATCCCAATTGGCATTAATTGACATGCATGTTGACAGTTTTATTATGAGGAAGGACTACAGGCATTACAAACCTAATTTTAGAGCACATCACGCATACTAGTCAGCATGGCTGGGAGAAGGTACATCTCTAAGAATGTAGCCAGAGTGAGTCTGAAAATTGTTTCTCTTAGTAAGTTCCTTTGAAAGATTTCTTTGGTGCTCAGAATTTTTACATGGCAAAGGTGTATTGATAACATTGGTCTAGGGTATTTCTAAGATGGTTGTACATTCTTGGGATATGTTTTTTAAAATCCCTAATTATTGGAAGCATCTGTCTTAAAACCAATAATTGTTCCTTAGAATCCATCCAAATGGTAGTTCTTAATTTTCTTAAACCAATTAAATAAATAATCTCTTGGCTAGATCCAGTAATCCATATTGTTTATTTTTTCTCAATGATGATAATGATATTAATCAACTTTGGAAGTGAAATAGAATGTACCTTATAGAGGTTCAGCAAAATTCTATAATTCAAATGGTAATAAAATAAATGTTCTAATATAGGGAAATTTGCCTATGTCTTATCTTTCTTAATTATTTGACAGGTATGTTGCCATGATTAGATAAGAAGCCGATTAGATAAGAATCCCAGATATTCCATCAGGCAAGCAAATATGTACTAAACAAAGACAGTGCTTAGTGAATGTTTCATATGGGAGAAGTTGGATAGTATTATTCACTAAACATAATTCTCTCTGTCTCTCTCTTACACACACACACACACACACACCAATTAGAAACAAACAGGCAATTATTGAGTACCTATTATTTCATTTTTTTCCCAGGAACTCTAGGCTTCTTTGATATAATAGCTCATTTAATGGTGACAAAGATCATGAGGGTTGTCATTATTTCAATAATGTCATTATTTCCTTCATAAGTGAGGGAAGAGTCTTAGAAAAATAAAAGAGCTTATCTGCATTCCAGTGGCTAAATCATAGGGTCAGGTTTCATATTCTATGTTTTCTTGACTTCAAAAATCTGTGTTTTTTCCATTACATTAATATAGGAACCTGATTTCATTTTTTTTAAAGATTTTTATTTATTTTTACATGACAGACACAGAGAGAGAGAGGCAGAGGAGAAGCAGGCTCCATGCAGGGAGCATAATGTGGGACTGCATCCAAAGACTGTAGGATCATGCCCTGGGCGGAAGGCAGGCGCTAAACTGCTGAGCCACCCAGGGATCTGGGAACCTGATTTCAAATTATGATTTAGGAGTCCATAAGCAAGTCATTTATACTTAGATTTTCTTATATGTAAATAAGAGAGTTGAGTTAAATGCATTCCCAAATGCCTGGTAACTCAACTGTCATAAGATTCTAACAATGTCTTTTTTTTTTTTTTTTAAGATTTTTATTTATTCATGAGAGACACACAGAGAGAGGGAGACAGGCAGAGACATTGGCAGGGGGAGAAGCAGTCTCCATGCAGGAAGCCCGATGAAGGACTCAATCCCTCAACCCTGGGATCATGCTCTGAGCCAAAGGCAGATGCTGTACCACTGAGCCACCCAGTCGTCCCAAGATTCTGACAATATCTTAGTTTGATGACACAGACAATAATTGGAATCCTTATTCTATTTATAGTGCATCCTTTAAAAAAAAAGATTTTCTTTATTTATTTCAGAAAGCGAGAGAGAGAAAAGTAGTGGAAGGGGAGGGAGAGGGACAAGCAGACCCTGTGGCTGAGCACAGAGCCCAGTGTGGGGTTCTACCCCCAGAACCCGGAGATCATGATCTAAGGTGAAACTAAGAGTCGGATGGTTAACCGACTGAGCCACCCAGGTACCTCTATAGTGGATCTTAAATGGTAGGCCCATTCTTTAAATGATGAGAAACTTACATTAGTGACCATTGGGTAAAAACAAGTTTAATGTAAGAAACAGGTCAAGAATGGCAATGGACATTCATTGCTTTGCTAGGAGAAGAAATCAGTAAGCCAAACTCTAATAGGCAAAATGAGAATTTCAAATTCATTCCTGGTCAGAATTTGTTGTGACTACTTCCCATTTAGAAGTCTCTAGGCTCAGAATCCCAAGATATGATATACTATTTTTCTCTGATGTTATAGTAAAGAAAGACTACACTATCAGATTTACATATGAGGAAAGTATCATGAATGTGGTAGAAATCAGACTGTGTCTCCAAGAATAAAAGTATCTTCCTAAGGCATATGAAATAGTTTGGGTATTCCTACTCTTGTCACTCTGATTTCAGAATTACTGAAATTGCTGGTAAAAAAAAAAAAAAAAGTTTCTGCGTTGTTTTTTTTTGAAGTGAATTGCACTGGCTATAAGCAAATATAGTATATAAAAGAAATGAACTATTATTAAAATCAGCTACATAGAATGAATGTGAAATTTTCACATCTGACCAATCTGATTAGCCACAATGAAGGCTGCTACAATGTAAGACCTATGATACAAATTTTTATTAATCATATGGAGAATTGTAAAACGTTTAACTCTGTTCAATTTATTCACTTATAATTAAACACCAAAAAAATATTGGATTTGACCAAAAAACTTTTAAGCTTTTCTGCTAAAATTGCCTATAGAGTCTATCAAATGTTTCCTTAAGAATAATATTACTGATAGATAATTTTCATCCACTGAGGATGGATTTGGCTTGAGGAGACAATAACCAGGTATGGTGTATTAAATAAAAGATCATATGTGAAAAATACTATTTTTGATCAAGGTGACATGTGAATAAGAGATAGTATGAGTGATTTGTGTATCTGTGACTTATAAACTAGCACTGATAACAATTCCAAAGGAAGAAGACCAAAAAAAATTAAGTACTATTAGAATACAGAAGAGTTTCTGAAATCTTCTTTAAGTGGCTATTTTGAAAGAAGATTCAATCTATATTTCAGTTTTTACAATTTACAGATTTGTATGTTTTGCAGGCTTATTTTATACCACAGTCATATTAGATATAGAAAGCAAATACAATATACCCAAACTAGACATATTGAAATCTGTAATTATGTATAATAAATGAGAATGAGCTTTTTAAAAAATTCAATGTTTAGCCAAAATTATTACAATAGTGTTTCCACTGTTAGAAAAAAACACTAGACCAGATCATTGAAACCCTAAATTTTCTGTTTTGCACAGGACCCTAAGCAAGACGATGTCATCCTTAACATCTTCATTAACATCTTAATTTTTATAACATTAGTAATACTTAGACTTATTTTGAGGGTCAGCTATATATTGCATATGAGATTGGTTTGTCAAATGGAAAATGTTATAGGAAAATGAATATCTTAATTGTGTTCATCCTTTGATTGTTATTTTTGGTGCTATATAAGGTAGGTTGCTATACTCAGCCAATAATAAGAAGTCCATTTCAGAAGGGCATAAACAATAAATTTGTTGTCTCATGTAACAATAAACCCAAGGTATTCCAGCTTCAAGAATGATTTAATGACTCCATGATGTTGTCAACAATCCATCTTTCTTCCATTTTATCACCTTGCCATCCTTACGATGGTCATAAACCTCTTTGCCAGATGGCTACATTTTTTTCAAGCAAAATATCCAAATCTAACAATGCCCAGAAAGCTAGAAAATAATTTTCTCCTGTTGAAGAACAGGCCTCCATTATTCAGAAGTTCCCTACTCCTAAGTCAGGTTTTTTTCTCAGTCTTAAGGGATATATGTGGGTTACATGGCAAGACAAACCTAGAAACTGAGGAGTAAGATTATCACAAGGCATTAGGCTATTTATGATTTTCTCAGAACTGGGAAAAGGTCAAATTCCCAGAGAGGCGACTATCTAAACTAAACCATGGCTCTGTTAGAAAAGTATTCAACAATACTTATCATATATGCCTATTGGCTAAGGCTTTTGTTATTTTTGTCACTGGAAAATACTACGTCCTTATCTTTGATCCTGAGAGCATGGGAGATCCAGCAGTTGTGAAATTGTTTAATGTTCATACTTGTTATTCATTAAAAACTCCTACATCTTTGTAGTATGGGAGAGGAAGAATCAACTCCTTCCTACCCCCAATAATAGCCAAAGGGTAGCATTTGGACACACATTTTTATATAGTCCCAATCTACTACTTATATTTGATTGACCAAGCCAACTTGAACTTTTTGTCATAATTTTTTTATTTTAAAAATGCTAAGTGCAACATTTAGTAAGTTCTGACAAACATATAAGTTGAGTAACCACCATGTGATCATGGCATAGAACATTTTCCTCTTTCCCAACTCAGTGCTCTGTCAACCTCTGATCTACTTTTGGTAATTTTAGTTATGTACTCTCTAGAATTATGCAGTCTCTTGTGTCTGGTTCTTTCATTCTCCCATAATACTTATGTGATTATTGTATTATTGACAATTTGTTTCTTTTTATTACTGAATGTTGATGTGCCACACGTTAATCTTTTCATCAGTTGATGGATATTTATTATGAATAAAGTTACCTTGAATATTAAAGTTTACATCTTTGCATGGATGTATGTTTTCATTTCACTTGAGTAAATTCCTCAGAATGGGATTGTTGGATCAGAAGGTATAGAAGGCAAATTTATGTTTTCCTTAGTAAGTATACACCTAGCTTTCTAAGAAACTACTCTTTGGCTATCAAAAGGAGAGATCCAGTTATTTTTCTTGTGAATTCACTATTCAAATCATTTGCCCATTTTTATAGAGCTGTTTTCTTACTATTAAGTTATAACAGTTCTTTAAAATATGTAGGAAAAAAGTCCTTATTAAACATATGTATTTTGAATATTTTTTTCATAGTCTGTGCCTTGCCTTTGTGTTTATTTTCTCTACAGTGTCTTCCAGAGAATAAAAGTTATTTTTTCTTTTAGACTTCTTGATTTCTTGTGCATCCCACCTGAAAAAAATTGTCTAATATATGTTATAAGTATTTTTTCCTATGTTATATTCTAGGAATTTTATGGTTTTAGCTCTTTTTTTTTTTTTTTGGTTTTAGCTCTTACATTTAGGATTATATTGTATCTCAAGTTAATATTGGTTTATGATGTCAAAGTTTATTTTTTTATGTATAGATGTCCAGTTTTTCTAACACCATATATTGAAAACAGTATTCTTTATCTATGAAATTCCCTTTTCACTTTGCTAACAATTAACTGACTATATACATTGGGAGCTACTTTTAGCCACTGTTCTTTTCCATTCTTTCAACACCACACAATCTTAATATAGGTTTAATGTAAATCTTGAAATTGAAAAGTATATCTTTAAGGGTTTTCTTTGTTGCTGTTTTTAAAAATTGTCCAGTCTATATGAATTTCCGCATAACTTTTAGAACTATCTTGTTAATTTTAATAAAAATACTAGCTAGGATTTGTTGAGGATTGCTTTGAGCCCTTAAATTAATGTGTGAGGGATTGACATCTGAATAACATTGAATCTTCAGATTCATAAATATGTTGTATTTAAATGTCATTATAGTTTTAGTGTACAATTCGTACACATATGCTATTAAATAATTCCCAAATACTTCATATATTTGGTGCCATTAATAAATGGTACCAATTCTTTCAATTCCTAGTTTTTCATTACTATTGGGGGGAAAAAAGGATACTTAAAAGATTTATCTTGAATACTGTAAACTCTAATTTATTCCTAGCTTTGTTACATCCCTTAAGATAATCTACATAGAGAAAAATACCATCTGCAAATAAAGACTTTTTCATTTTCAATTTCTATGCCTCTTAGGTTTTTTCTTTGCATTACAGAAATCTAAGACCTCCAGTACAATAGTGAATAAAAGTGGTTAGTGGAAATCCTTGCTTCTTTTGAGATTGTGGGTTAAAACCTTCAGTGTCCCATTAAGTACAATATTAGTAGATATTTTGCAGCTGTCCTTCTGGTTAAAATATCTCTTTTATTCCTGGTTTGCTGAAAGTCTTTAATGTTGTAAGGAGACTGAATTTTGTCAATACTTTATTTATATGTTGGGGTAATATTTTTGTGTGTTTATTCTAAGAATATAGTTAACAATATTAATTTTTGCAGGTTAACCTTGCATCACTAAGATAAATCCAAATTGGTAATTATGTATTAGACTTTTTATAAATTGTTGAATTCAATTTGCTAAAATTTTGTTTAGGGTATTTTGCTTAAGGTCATAAGGGGTATCGAGCTGTATGGTTTCTTTTTCTTTTTTGTCCCCCAAGTATTTGCTGTTAATAAAAATTCTTTTTTTAAAAAAAGATTTTATTTATTTATTCATATGAGAGAGAGAGAGAGAGAGAGAGAGAGAGAGAGAGAGGCAGAGACACAGGCAGAGGGAGAAGCAGGCTCCATGCAGGGAGCCTGAAGTGGGACTGGATCCGGGACTCCAGGATCACGCCCTGGGTTGAAGGCAGCGCTAAACCACTGAACCACCCAGGGATACCCCAATAAAAATTCTAAATGAGTATGAAACTACTAAGTGAGCTTCAAAATAACTTATGTAAAAATGGACAGATCTAAAGAGAAATGAAAAAATCAATTACAGAGTTATATTTTAACAGGCCTCTTTCAGTAATAGATGGAAAAAGTAGAAAGAAAGTGTAGAAAATTCTAACAACTTTATCAACAATATTGACCAGAAATTTTTAAATAGTTCACCAAACAGGGCAGCCTGGGGGGCTCAGCAGTTTAGCGCCGCCTTCAGCCTAGGGTGTAATCTTGGAGACCCGGAATCGAGTCCCACGTTGGGCTCCCTGCATGCAGCCTGCTTCTCCCTCCGCCTGTGTCTCTGCCTCTCTCTCTCTCCTCTCTCTCTCTCTCTCTCTCTCTCTGTGTCTCTCATGAATAAGTAAATGAAATCTTAAAAAAAAAAAAAAATAGTTCACCAAACAATAATAAGCAATTTTTTCAAATGCTCAAAGAAATCTGGTAAAATAGACCATATTCTGAGCCATAGTACTAGTTCCAATAAATTTTAAAAATTGAAATGAACATATTATACATTTGGCTATATTTAATTAAATTGGAAATGTCTATGACAGAAAGGTATTTTATTATTTATTAAAGATTTTATTTATTTATTAATGAGACAGACAGATTGAGAGAGAGAGAGAGAGGCAGAGACACAGGCAGAGGGAGAACCAGGCTCCGTGCAGGGAGCCCAACATGGGACTTGATCCTGGGACTCTAGAATCACGCCCTGGGCGGAAGGCAGGTGCTAAATCGCTGAGCTACCCAGGGATCCCCAGACAGAAAGATATTTTAAAAATTCCTAAATATTTGGAAATTCAACAACATGCTTTTGAATAGTATGTTGATCAAAGAAGAAATCACATGCTAAATAAGAGAAATTATATTTAACTAAATGAGAGTAACATATCAATATTTACAGGATGGAGCTTCAACAGTGACTAGAGGGAAATATAGCCTATTAAACGCTTCTATTAAACAGTAGGTCAAGTTTCAAATGAATCATCTAGGCTTCTGCCTAAATAAACTAAAAACAACAATAACAAAACAAAATAAAGCAAACTAAACCTACAGCTAGTAGAAAAAGGGAAATAGAGGCACCCGTGTGGTTCAGTCAGTTAAACATTTGTCTTCAGCTTTGGTCAGAATCCCAGGGTCCTGAGATTGAGACCATATCAGGTTCCCTGCTCAGCAGGGAGCCTGCTTCTCCTTCTCCCTCTGCCTGCTCCTCCCCATGCTTATGCTTTCTCTGTCAAATAAATAAATAAAATCTTAAGAAAAAAAAGAAGAGTAAAAGGGAAATAAAGACAAGAGCAGAAACATTGAAACACTGAAAAAAGAATGACAATAAAAAAAATAATGAAACCAAAGGCTAGTAATTTGGAAGAGATCAAGTAAATTGCATTAAAGAGAAAGAGAGAAAACACAGATTACTAGTATCCAGAATAAATGAGGGACATCACAAAAGTTTCCATAGGCATTAAAAGTATATTCACATAGCATTAAACGAACTGTATGCCCCCACCTTCTAAGATGCAATGGGTAGATTCCTTGAAAGACTGCAACTGCCAAATTCATTCAAGGAGAAATTATTAGCTTGAATAGTCTACATCTATCAAAGAAATTGTATTCACAAGCAATATTCTCCTATAAATTTTTCAGTTGCACATATTTCCTAATATCAGTTGTCATCAGTATTAATTTTTCACTCAGTTATTCCGTAACTTTTTATGTAGTAAGGACAGCCCCCCACATACAGTGAGTGGTTTGACTTATGATTTTTTGACTTTACTAGGTGCAAGAGTGCATAATTTGAATTTTGAATTTTCATATTTTCTCAGGCTAATGATTTGTGGTCTGATATTCTCTTGCAGTGATCGGCATTTTTTATTTTCAGTACAGTATTCCATAAATCATCAGATATTCAACACTTTATTAGAAAATAGGTTTTGTGTTAGATGATTTTGCCCAACTGTAGGCTAATGTAAGTGTTCTGAACACTTTTAAGGTAGGCTAAACCAAACTATGATATTTGGTAAGTCATGTGTATTCAGTGTATTTTTGACTTAATGACACTCCAACTTAAGATGTGTTTACTGGAATGTAACCTCATTGCAAGTTGAGAAAGATTTGTATATTTTAATTCAAAGATGGTTAATTTTTTAAATTTAAATTCAATTTGCCAACATATAGTGTAACACCCAGCACTCTTACATCACGTGGCCTCCTTAGCACCTGTTACCCAGGTACCTCAGCCCTCACCCACCTCCCTTTCAGCAACCCTCAGTTTGTTTCCTAGAGTTAAGAGTCTCTCATGATTTGTCTTCCTCTCTAATTTTTCCCCATTCAGTTTCCCCTCCTTCCCTTATGGTCTTCTTACACATTCCACATATGAGTGAAACCATATACTTGCAAAGACAGCTAAAATTTACCTAATTGGCCAATATTATTTTTTTAAAGGTACTGTGACTTTATCAAATATCTTCCTTAACTTTGTTGGCTCAAAGACAATAATAGAATTCTTATTCATTTAATATGGCATAAACTATTTCAATTATTTGTAATATTAAAACTTTTTTTCATTCAATATCCTATCTCTTTTTTTTTTTTTTAAGATTACCGCTCATTTTTTTTTTTAACTTTTATTTATTTATGATAGGCACACAGTGAGAGAGAGAGGCAGAGACACAGACAGAGGGAGAAGCAGGCTCCATGCACCGGGAGCCTGACGTGGGATTCGATCCCGGGTCTCCAGGACCGCGCCCTGGGTCAAAGGCAGGCGCCAAACCGCTGCGCCACCCAGGGATCCCAATATCCTATCTCTTAATGCTAAATATTGACCTTGTCCTTATTTTTGTAACGAACATGATTTTTGATCTCATTTACTATACAGTATGCCATATTGAGCAAAACAATGCACTTCTTTGTAAATTGTCAAATCTATTTATGCCAAATGGCATATCTAATAGTTTCCCAAGTTCCTTTCCACTACCTAATATCTTAAATAAATTAATGAAAAAAGAGGATTTAACAGAACAGTGTTTTACTATTACAGAATGAATCTGGAACACAAAACATGATAAATGCAAGAGAACTTGTTCAAAATATGGGTATATTGCTATAGGCATATTGGACAGTAATTCAATAACAATTCTGGAAAAGGCATGTTTGAACTTTACTAAGTAGTGTTTTTTGAAAAGAAACAAATCTGCCTTTAAATTTGATTGAAAAATGCTTAACTACTCAATTTCTTCAACTAGCTTTGTTTGCATATAATTTAGTTCCACTGCTTTGTGACTGTACATTTGCATTTAAATAGATTCATCTTCAAATGATGTGCAACATACAATACAAATGTGGGAGTGTGAGTATATTTTGTAAAAGAAATTTTTACTGACCTGATAGTCCAAAATGCTATTAAGCTCTCTTTGACATTTTAAAAATTGTACAATGAATTTTATCACATCTATAACTCACAATGAAATTACAATTTGGAATGATTTCTCAATGTGTGCCTTGAATCTGACTCTTTCTGTCATTTTTCACCTCATTCTAATATAGATTGACAAAACTGAATGTCAGAGCCACTTCCCTAACCTCAAATCTGGGTAGGGGCCTATGCAATTTAAGATAACTCAAATGACATTATGTACTTTCATTGATTTTTCCTTCTGGGTAGCAGTGTCTAATTGAATTTTAATATCGGCAAGAAAATTCTTTCACATTATATATGATGAGTATGTTAAAGCTGCTCCCACTAAAGTATTAACAATATTTTAGAATTGAAGCACAGATAACAACATCTTAGAATACTTACTTTGACCTAAGCCTGCTCCACATTTTATATGCATGTGCCATAAATTACTTGTACCTGACTTGTATGCCTGCCGAAAAGCTAGCTTAAAAAGCTATTACAGGGGTACCTGGGTTGCTCGGTGGTCTGCCTTTGGCTCTGGTAGTGATCCAGGGGTAATGGGATCAAGTCCTACACTGGGCTCCCAACAGGGAGTCTGCTTCTCCCTCTGCCTATGTCTCTGCCTCTCTTTCTGTGTCTCTCATGAATAAATAAATAAGTAAAATCTTTTTTTAAAAGGCTATTACATAATACATTATATGAAGACTTCTAGAATATTCTTGATTTTGAGATGGTCAGTATTGGTTTATTTTATTTTTTTCTTTTAGGTCTCACCTGAATTGACATCTGTATAACAATGTGTTTAATTTTCTGCTTAGTATACAGTTTATGGTTTTTTTTTTTTTAGAAAATATTTATTTTTTGCATTTTAGAGGGGAAAAGAGTATGTGAGCAAGCGGAAGGACATAGGGAAAGGAAGAGAGAGAATCTTCAAGTAGACCCCTCACTGAGCGTGGAATTGTGGGGCTCTGTCCCAGGCCCCTGAGATCATGATCTGAGCCGAAATCAAGAGTCAGTCGCTCAACTGACTGAGCCACCTAGGCATCCCCAGTTTCTAACTTTTAAAAATGTTTTATTACTTGCCTCTCTCACTAGAGTAGGAACTACATGAATATATTATATTCAGTGTAGTTGGATTTATTCATTTGGAAACCACCTCTGTATGAAAGGTCTTTCTCTCTTTATTTCTTTCTTTCTTTTCTTCTTCTTCTTCTTCTTCTTCTTCTTCTTCTTCTTCTTCTTCTTCTTCTTCTTCTTTTTCTTCTTCTTCTTCTTTTTTTTGTAAGGTCTTTCTTTTGATGATCTCTACTAAACCTAGTGGTAGGCAATAGGACTTAGATATAACTTAATCTGTCAAATCCCAACCTCATGGCCAGAGCAATTAATTCAATAATGTAGGCTTCAGTTCGATGAATTCAAACTTGAGTGAAGCCCAAGAAGTAATTCCTACATGGAGCTCTCTTTACCCTTTGAAATAAATGAACAAGAACTGATGACAATCACCTTCAGACCAAGAACTGATGACAATCACCTTCAGACCAAAAGGAGAGAGCCTGTCTAGTAAGAAGGCCAATATCCAGAAACCTGAAAATGGAAGTGAACAAAAAGAACTCCCAACCTGGTCATATCAAAAGACTGTTGAATCAAACTGCACCTGAAGATGTGCTCTGGAAATGTATATTAATATGCTATAAGAAAATTATGCCTTGCTTGAGCTGCATGTGACTGGTATTGCCCTTTACATGCTAATAATTTCATAATTTACATATTTTCTCAAAGGAGATTATGCAGTGGTATGCTGACATATATTTAACAGCCTCAGATCTCTAAAAATAGGCCTGGATTTTAAATGTTTGCTGCTACCATCATGCTGTCATTGGACATGGAGTTAGGAAGAGATTGACATAATCAGCTGTCAGAAGTCAGTGGGAGCCACTACCATTGAGGCTAAGCCATAGCTGTATCATGAACTAGCTCCTAGTTTCAATAATTAGATGTGTTTGTGTGTATATGTGTGTGTGTGGGTGGGTGGCAAGGGAATCTAAATTGTGATAAAATGGTGAAAAATATTTGAAATATAGTATTTAAAGGTTTGTCTGCTATGCTTCATAATTTACAGGCTATTATTTGAATTGTGGAGAGTAAAGAGATACTTATTTTAGCAGGAAATCATGAATGAAGAGTGGACTATGGGCTGGAAAAGGAGATGCAGGGGCAGATACATGATAAAGCAAATTAAGCTTAAGTATCTGGAACCTTCATTTCCACATGTCTCTTCCTGGACAGGAGAATGACATGTGTATGCACATAATCATATGTTTCTATAAAATTACAAATGTTAAAATGTTTACCCAGTGTCATTCAAGACCACTTTTTATTTTTTATTTTTTGCAACTTCAATTTTCCTATACTTTCTGTGGTGTTAAATGCACTAAATGGCCACACACGTTTGCAGGTCCAGCTAAACTCTGAGTATATGAGGGGGCAATGGGCATATACATAGGGACAAAGGAGGGTGGTTGGTGCTGGCTATGTGATAATCAGTAGCATACAAATGTTTCTTGAACTCATGAAAAAGCCTAACAATCCAAGAAATATGTGCAAATTAAAAGATAGTGTCATTGAAACATTAGGGAGAAGGAACCAGGGAAGAAAACTATAGGAAGAAATATGGAACCCTACAGTGGTGTGGAAGTTACTGGAGGTTTGAGTTTTAAGAGGAAGGTAGACAGAATGACCTCATAAAAGAAGAGAACTGAAACAAGGCAATTAGATCTGGCTAATAAGAAATTAATAAAAATTTACCAATTCAACAGAGGTCTAGGAGAAGAAAATGGATGATAATAAGACAAGAAAGAAATAATAAGTGCTGCTCTGGAGAAAAGAAAAGTGGACAACATTTTCAAAATGTTTGAGTGAGATATAGAAATGTAATAGTTCCAAGATGATCCTCAAGGTTTAATATTAGATTTGAATATCCTACACACACACTCAAGAGTTAATCTATTTAATTACCTTGTATATGTACATATATAATGTGATGTGTATGATTACTTTGTCTCTAGGTACAAATCAAAGCAATACTAATTAGGATATTGTTAAAATCCTCATATTTAAGAGAATAAATATTTATAGATGAATTGAATAAGCACTCATCTAATGCTTAAGTTTCTGTCTTCCCTGTTTATCTTTTTATAAAATTTTGTTTTGCTAGTGTACATTTAGTTTCTTGAAGGAGGTGAAAAATGAAATGAAAATACAGGGAGTAAATTGCAATTGCTACGTGTTCAAGCCTAATGAAAGCTATGTAGGCCAGACAGTTTTAGAAAACTTTTTGCAAAGCTAAATTGTCCTAAACCCCCATGGTCTACTTGGCCTAGGAACAACTTTAATTCTAAAATTAAATATCCAAAAAAGAATTACTTGGTGCTCATTTATTAATATCTATTACTCTAACAACCTCTGCAGGATATATTATGTATCACTTTTCAATGTTTCCAAATTTCACTACTTCTGAAAAAATTTTAGATACATTTTTGCCACATTTACAAAACATAGAAGAAGAAGACTGTTTTGAAGTTGTGAGCGTTTTTCTTCATAAAGGATGCGACAAGGAACAGTTTTACTCAGCCTTATCTTCCACGGGTACAGTGCCAGCATATTGGGGATGGTACATTTTTTATTATTTCCATTACAGCCACTGTCAGTTTGGGAAATATTAATTTTGTCCAAATACACAGCTTGCACATTTTGAATCATCATTTCTGGAAATAACAAAAACACACTATCAGGCTTAATGTTATGTTACATATTATCTGAAAATAGAGTACTTGACCAATGGAATTCTGTTGGTTTCAGACTTTTTAAAGTGTGGACAATGCATTTTTTCACTTTATAAGCTGAATACATCAAGACTCTTACACTACCAAGCACTTTGGTACACTGAGGCAAGGAGAAGCCATGCAAGACACTGCTAACACAGGAAGTCTTCGCTCTGTAGGGGACTAAAATGGCAACCAAAAAGATACCACACTTGAACAATCTCATCACTAAGAGGCTGGGGTCAATGGTTGGATGCTAGAATCCAGAGTTTGGCCTGAACTTGAATCACTCTTTTGTCTGGCTGCTGACAAATAACTTCTAAAAAGTAAAGATTGTATTACAATATTCTGTAATCTTTCATCATTTCTTGTGAAAATCACATCAAAATATAATTATAAAGTGTTTGGCATTTTACCTGGAACATTATTGACAATTAGTCAATTTACTATTACAATTGTCTGAAGTAAAGGGACATGAAGAAGATAAATGGATTCTGGGACTGAGGAAAAAAAGCAAACAAAAGATTTGTATAAATACTTTAATAATCTACACATAATTGTGGGATCTCTAGAAATTTGGGAAGGTCTAATACATAAAAGTGAGGACAACGATCTTAAACATCACTTAAGAACATTGACAAAGCATGAGTAGTAACTGTTGAGGTCAATGTCTAGACTAAATTATACCTTGAATGTTTAGTTCTTCTCTTTAGGCTACCCACTGCATGCTGGATACACTAACTAGATTTTTCTAGTTCATTTAAAAGATTTTTTTTTTAAGAGAGGGAGAAGTGGGAGCAGATGTAGAAAGAGAATCTTAAGCAGGCTTCACACTCAGCACAGAGCCCATTGTTTGGCTTGGTCTTACAACCCTGAGATCATGACCTGAGCCAAAATCAAGAGTTGGATGACCTGGGCAGCCCAGGTGGCTCAGTGGTTTAGTGCCACCTTCCGCCCAGGGCATGATCCTGGGGACCTGGATCGAGTCCCATGTTGGGCTCTCTGCATGGAGCCTGCTTTTCCCTCTGCCTGTGTCTCTGCCTTTCTCTCTGCGTCTCTCATGAATGAATAAATAAAATCTTTATTAAAAAAAAAAAAAAAAAGAGTTGGATGACCTGAGCTGAATTCAAGAGTCAGGTGCTTAACTGACTGAGCCATCTAGGAACTCCTCTAATTTGTTTAATTAAATGCACTTTAATGCATTTTACACTTTAATGCACTTTTAACGCACTTCAAAAAAGTTTTTTTGTGAGGATTTAAGGATGCCAAATAGTGCCAAATAATGAAATATGAAATGTGCTACAGGAGCTAGAACTTTAAAGACAATATTTATAATCACCTACTAACAAAAGTCCCTAAGATCTGTACATATTCTCTACAAATCAGTTTTGTAAAATATTAGATCTGAGCAATAGATGATCCACCTTAAACTAACCATAAGTTACTGTTTAAAAATTATAGAACTCATTAAATATGTATATATGTGTATATGTTTTTCTGTATTGAGAAAAATGCAGCTAAGTCTAGGGATTTGCTTACCAATTCATTTGAGATAAACAATCTCTCTCAAACCAGTTAATTGTTCAAAAATTTTTAATTAATAATTCTATTTCTTTAATTTTCCCATCTTTAATATGATAGATGTCAGTAGTAAATACCTAACAGAACTTTTGTGAGAACTAGATGAGAGAATGAATGGGAAGCAGATACCACAGTGCCTGATAAATAGCAAATCAAGTAAATCTGAGTTATTCTTATTGTTGGAAGTATTTGTATAAATACTAAATTGTGAGATCTTAGAAACTTACCTACACAACTGGTCCATTCTGTAAGTATGCATGTTTTCTATAAGTGCTTTAGTAAAGAAAGAAGAGAGGAGGAAAAAAAAATAATAACAGAAGAGAAAAATATCTAAATAGATTCTTTAGAATCTTAGTTCCTTTGCTAAGTAAAAACATTTAGAACATTCAGTCTCTTAAAATTGTCCACCTGTCCTGGATTTCACATTAAATTTGAGTTGCATGTGAGGGACATTTTGTCTAGATTATGAAAAATACCCAAAATATAATTTTGTTATAATATTTGAACTTCAAATAGCTGAATTTGAACTCGCTGTACTAGGCAAATCACATAAAGGTATTCCTTCTACCTAACATTTTTCAGCTAAACCTAACAGTTCAAACCTCATGAATCTTGGTCTTTATATAAACTGTCATTTGGCATCCCCACCATAAACTTCCTAGGATCCGTAGTGTCATACCAAACTAACAAAAGACTATGATTTACTCTCATTTCTTTCCACCTAAGAGAATTTTGTTGGGATGGTATAAAATATTTCAAAAAACTTTGAGCAAGAGGTAAATATTCCAAATGATTTATTTCTCTCTCCAGCTTCTAGCATCCCTATCTGACTTTCTTACCTCCTGCCTAAATATCTGCACATTCTCTTTAGTCTTCAGTGAAATATTCTGATGAAGACTTGAGCAATTCACATTTGAAATTTGGAGAACTTTTCTTTACCTTAATTTTTTTCTACATGTTCAGAAAGATTTACCTATTGAAATATCAGCTATATTTGTCCCCTATATTCCAACAATATCCACCCTTTACTGGGATGCAAATTTACCCACCGATGGTGCAAATCATATGTTGTTGACTTGCTGGTGCTAAGATTTATGCTTCCAAAATGAAAGTGAACAATTCTATATTCTTTACCTCACTGGAATATATATTGCAGATCTTTTTATGTGGGAAATATTATTAACTAGATGTTTTGTCTGTGTCAGCCTTACTTTCTTGAATTTCATGACCTTTTTTCCTTTTTGACAACTCCACAGTGCCCAGACCTTTCCAGCTCCCTAAACTGGGGAGATCTATATTTAGTCTACTAGCCAAATGTATTAGCTAATCCATTTGAATGTTATTATTCACAGATAAACGGAGAACATTTACATCTTCTATTGTATCAAGAATCAAAGGGAAGTACATGATTATAGAAATGTGAACAAAAGCAAGGAAGGTATTTGGGCGATGTATTATTGATAAAATATCCATCCCTTTTTATAACTAAAGCCTATACCATAAAAATACAGATCTCATCTATATCACATAAACCATAAAACGTAATAAACTGGGCTCAGTCATCATAAAATGTCTGGGTTCATTTTCCAATTAATCCACTTAACTAAGTTACTTCAACCATGCCCTACTCTTTTTCTAAACTTTAGCTTTCTTTATGAAAAAAGCTTAAGGGTTTATCAGCTTTATCAGCTTAAGGGTTCCTGGGTGGCTCAGTCGGTTAAGTGTCCAACTCTTAGTTTCGGCTCAGGTCATTATCTCAGGATTATGAGATCAAGTGCTATGTTGGGCTCAGTGTGGAGGATGCTTGAGATTCTCTGCTTCTCCCTCTTCCTTTCCCTTCCTCACCTTCCCAAATAAATAAACAAAATATTTTTAAAAAATCAGTTGAAGATTAAAAGAGACAATCATGATGTAAGAATACTTAATAACAGCCACCCAGAGAGAAGGATAATCTAAATGAAGATATGATGATGATGATGTTTCTTTTGATTACTTCTTATTCCTCTCCACTCCTATTTGTCTATAATCAGTTTAAGCTGTCAAATCCTGAATACCTGAGTGTTAACTTTCCTATAGTTCTTGTTCTCTGTATCATCTAAATTACTCAGGGCTTATCTGTATTTTTTCTTATTATGTGTTTTATGTTCATGGAGGTTCCATCAAATCTTCAGAAAAATGAGGCAATTCATACAAAAGAATATATATGTATGTAAAATGGAATTATATATAAATAAAATCACATCAACTTTAGGTTTTGATGCCTGTATGCATAGGCAGAATAGATGTTCTACTAATTTATTCAGTATGTATTTTTTGGATTTGTTATCGGGCACTGAGTAATTACTAGGCATTTTGTTGTCCTTGAAAGCACAAGTCACTGAAAACCTGTATGTGATGTTTTTGCTGTGTCTTCTAACTGTTCTGTAAACCTAAACTCTGAATATAGATTACTATTAAAAATATAGGGTATTTTATGGACTCCTACACAATCTTGTGGTTGGAGTTTCTCAGAAGAACTATTCTAATATTCTACCTCAAACAAGAAGTTTCTCTAGAAAAGTACCACAATTACAATATCCAGGCTTCCCGCAAAGAAAATTACAGAAGTTTTCTACCTCAAAAAGCAGTCCACAACTTTATTTTTCTGATTACTGAAAAATACTTCCTCTTATTAGATGTAGTATCTGCTTCCCTGGACCTTCCGATGGGAGGTATTAGTTCTGCTCCCTCGAGCTCTACAGTACAAGTTGAATCCATCTTCCACATGACAGCTCTTCACATATTTGAAGGCAGCTTGCACTGCCCCGATAAGTCCTTAATCTATACATTCCTGTGGTTCAACTATATTTTTGTTAACTCCAGTTATTCCCTCTTCTTTTGTGGTTATTTTCTGTCATACTTTGGCTTCATTTTTGTCAGAGCTTAGTTTCAAGATATTCCTCTGCTGGATTAATCCTCAAAAGCATGAGCATAATAACATTAAATAGGAGTTATTAAAATGTTGGGAAGACCTCCAAAACTCAAATATCACTTCCTGATGCTTTAGTTATCAATAGCTTATGTCACAAATGGTTCCAAACTACAGCATTACATAACCATCATTTTATGAAGTTTATGATTCTGTGAGTGAGAAATTCAGAGAGGGCATAAGGTGGGTTAGCTCTGCTTCATGATCTCTGGAGCCTCTGCTGAGCGAATTAAACAGCGGGATAGCACAAATGAATGGTGCCTGAAGTCATTTGGAGGCTTCTTTATTAACCTATCTGCACCTGAGCTGGGAGGTCTCCAAGACTTCAGCTGAGGATGGAATATGGAACACCGAAATGTGGTCTCTCCACATGGTTTGAATATCTTATATCGTCTTGCAGCTCAGTTCTTAAAGGGAGAAATGAGAGAGAGAGAGAGTTAGAGAGAGAACATGCAAAACAAAAGAAAACAAGCAGAAGCTAAAAAGCTTCTTTTGACCTAGCCTCCAAAGACCTGCAGGTTCACTTTGACTACTTCTCATGTATTATAAGCTTCTAAGTAAAGCCCACATTCAAATGAAAGGTTATTGTCCTCTTGGTGGAGGAGTGGTAAGATCATATGGCAGAGGATCATGTGGGATGGCAGATACTGTTGGCATCATCTTTGGAAAATACAATTGGTTCCAGTATGCCTTCTGGCGAAAATCCACACCCTCCATATGCAGAATATACTCATTCACTTCAGAAGACTCCAAATATCTCATCACATCTCATCACATAAGTAACCAAAAGTCCAGGATCTCACTATTATAGTCCAGACCAGGTACAGAGGAGTCTCTTCCAGCTGTTGCTCTCAAGTGGCTTACCTCCATTTAAAAGCTTGTAAACTAAAGAGATCAGTTATCTTTATCCTACAGACTTGAGATATAATGTCCAATCAGACATAAAATCATTATAATAGACATTACCATAGAAAGGCGAGTCAATGAGGGGCGCTGGGGTGGTTCAGTTGGTTAAGTATCTGCCTTGATTTCTGCTCAGGTACTGATCTCAGGGGTCCTGGGATGGAGCTCTGAGTTGGACTCTGAATTTAGCCCAGAGGCTGCTGGAGATTCTTTCCCTCTACCCCTCCCCCCACCCAGGTGCACATTCTCTAAAATAAATCTTCTGGCAGCCCGGGTGGCTCAGCAGTTTAGCGCCACCTTCAGCCCAGGGAGAAGCCCAGCTTCTCCCTCTGCCTGTGTCTCTACCCCAGCTCTCTCTCTCTCTGTCTCTCATGAATAAATAAATAAAATCTTTAAAAAAATTAAATTTGTAGGAAGAAAGCTCTTTGTCTCCTTTAGTAAAGAAACTTAGGCAGAACATGAACTTTATTGTGACAAGTCGCAGAACATATAAAGCTTTAACTAAAATTTTTGGTAACAGATGTGAATATTCATTCATTTCCTTTCTTATCTTTCTAAACAAAAGTTAGTAACTAGTCCAGAGTTCAACATTATCACAGCACTTAGTCATCAGCTTATTTAGTTAGTTTCTCACTAGGATTTTTCATTAATTGAAGGTTGAACCCCGTGGCTTCTAGGTATAGCCATGATTTTAATCAAGCCAAAATCGAATCTATTCAGGACACATAATTATATCACAAATTGTCTTCTTTTTTTTCCTCCCAGCAATATTAAACTGATCAGTGGAAGACATAGAGTAGGAAGATAGTTGTCTTTAACGATAACGGAAATGTTTCCAAGTCAGCATAACAGAGGTAGGGGGGAATCATAAAGACTATGACAGTTTGTAAAGGTGCTTATTATAATGAAGACTCATGGAATATTAACTGTGTAATTAGGATATGAAGAGCTGATAGTGATAGTCCATGGACTGGAGATAACAGAAAATTTTAAGAATTATTTTGATAGGACTAAGCAAGCTGGAACATTAGGCGTTAAATGACTGGGCTCTGGTCACACGTTGTTCTGAACTCATAGGGCTTTTTGGATCACATGGATGTCTTGGTCAAATGGGTTTTTAGTCCAAATTAGAGGACTGGTCATACAATGGGGCTGGTTATATACACCATGAGACCAAATGTCCCATACTTTTGTCAGTACCCTACATAATTTATCCAGGTTACCCTCAGGTGACCTGGTCTCTCACAAGAAGTAGACAGCATCAAAAACAAACTTGTTATCTCATAATTTGGTCAAGGTTCACATTGCTAATACCAAATCCATTTAAATAGAATTTAACATGGAAATATTTTATTTATTTTATTTTTTATTTTTTTTAACATGGAAATATTAAATGAAAAGAGTTTTATGGAAGTTATTTTTGTTCATCAGATACATGTAACAAAGCCTTTAATCTTTCCTTTACAGATCCTGTTTTTTTATTCAAAAAATAATTTGAATAATAATTCGAATTCCAGAGTATGTTCACAAAGAATCTCATAATGAAGTCAATTCAAGAATAGGACCTTTTCCCCCCAAATAATATATAGTAGCCAACATGGAGATAAGTTGCATATTAATGATTACAGGTGTGGCAAATTTTTTTTTTAGGTGTGGCAAATTTTATTTGACAAAGATAACTATAATACTATCTCTCACTCTATAAACTCTTCTGTATATTGTGTCCTTTCTGTTCACCTAATCAAAAACTGGAGCCAAAACCCTTAAATTCTGAATTGGCTCTAGTGACTCACTTATAATCAACAGAATGAGGCTAGAGTGACACAGGCTGACTTCTGAGTTGTACATGTTAGTCTTTTATTTCTTTTTAAGATTTTATTTATTTATTCATGAGAGACACACAGAGAGAGGCAGGGACATAGGCAGAGGGAGAAGCTGGCTCCCCGTGGGGAGCCCAATGCAGGACTTGATCCCAGCACCCCAGAATCATGACCTGAGCCAAAGGCAGACACTCAACCACTGAGCCACCCAGGCATCCCTGTTTTAGTCTTTTAAAACACTTGCTCTCTATATGTTCACTTTCTGGAGTCCTTAAAAGTCAGCTGCTATGCATTGAGAACCCCATGAAGAAATCATGTGTGGGTGTTCCAATCTACAATCTTTAGTTGAGCACAGCTTTCAGTCATCCTAGCCTAAACACAGATGCATGAAGAAGCCTTCAGAGGGGCATCTGGATGGCCCAGTCAGTTAAGTGTCCAAATCGATTTTGGCTCAGATCATGATCTTGGGGTTCTGGGAGGGAGCCCTACATTGGACTCCATGCTCTATGGAGAGTCTGCTTATGGATTCTCTCCCTACCCCTGCCCCTCATTCACTCTCTCTCTCTCTATAATAAATAAATCTTTTAGAAAGAAAGAAAGAAAGAAAGAAAGAAAGAAAGAAAGAAAGAAAGAAAGAAAGAAAGAAAGAAAGAAAAGAAAGAAAAGAAAAAAGAAAGAAAAGAAAAGAAAAGAAAAGAAAAGAAAAGAAAAAGAAAAAGGAAGAAAGGAAGAAAGAAAAAGAAATTCATTCTATGGTTCTCCTGGGTGGATCTGTTGGTTAAGTGTCTGCCTTCAGCTCAGGTTATGACCTCAGAGTCCCAGGATTGAGCCCCAAACTGAGTTCCCTGTTCAGCAGGGAGTCTGCTTCTTCATCTCCCTTTGCCCCTTCCCTGTTTGTGTGCTTGCTATCTCTAATGAATAAATAAAATCTTTAAAATAAATAAGAAAGAAATTCTAGCCCATAGTCATTTAAGTCGCTGTAGCTGTTTGATTCTTCCCAATTGAGTCCCCAGACATGATGGAGGAAACCAAGTCATCTCTCCTGTACCTGTCCTAATTTCTGATTCACAAAATCAGTTAGCATATATAACTTTTTGTTTTACACAAATAATTTGAGGTAGTTTGTTGTGCATCAGGAGGTAATTGAAGTAGAATTTGGTATCTCAAAATATGGTATTGATGTAACAAAACTGAAAACATCTGGCCTTGGCTTTGGGACTAGGTTGCAAATATCAGCCTGGCAGGCCGTAAATATGTTATCAGTGAAGGCTTAAAGGAAAGTGAAAAAATATCACTCAGGCAGAGGAGAAAGGATCCTTGTTATATAGTGGCAGAAAATTTGGCTATACTGTCACCTGCAGTAACATGAAAAATGGAAAATACATCTAATAAACTAATTGAATTTGCCAAGGATATTTCCATGTTGAATTTTTAAAGTGCCACCAGGTTCCTTTTAGTTATGGATGATAGAATACAAATAGAAATCAGCTAAAAAGGAATTATTCAGTTTTCAAGCAAACTTTAGAAAAAGTTTATAAAAGAGACAAGACTTGCTAAAGTTTGGGAAAAAAACAAAACAAAACAAAACTACTTTTTATTCCCAGCCTCTTCAGAATGCAAAAGAATTTCAAAATAGTAAAGAGACTCAGGGCAAATAATTAGATCTGCAAAGTTGTCAGGAAAATGTGGCCTCAGAGTAAATGTAAAGCCAAGGGTGTGATTGAAAATCTCTTTGTTAAAGTCTCCAAAAAAATTTTAAGTGATGCCTCATAGACCCTTTAAGACAGACAGAGGTTTACTAAAGTTCTTTAGTGTGTGCCCCTGAGGTACTCTCTGGTAAAAAGTAGACTTCTATGAAGTCTAACAGATGAGGTTCCACAGCTGTCTCACAGGAAGTCCAAAGTTGAAAGAATTTATCACAGTGATTAGTGCACGTGGATTTCTTTTAATGAGTAGATTATAAACTGGTACGTAAGAAACCCAGAGGTTTGTTTTTTCTTTTTTAAAGAATTTTATTCCCTTGGACTACAAGTGACAAATGCAAAGCAAGATAAAGAGGCTTCTGGAACTAGCAACATATCCAGTTAGACTGCAAAATTGCTACAGAGCAGTGGCTGCTGCGTACCTTTCAATGACCCTACGTTCTTTTTTTTTTTTTTCTTGAAGATTTATTTATTTATTTATAAGAATTTATTTATTTATTTATTTATTTATTTATTTATTTATTTATGAATGAGAGAGAGAGAGAGAGAGTCAGGGAGAGGGAGAAGCAGGCTCCATGCAGGGAGCCTGATGTGGGACTCGATCCTGGATATCCAGGATCACACCCCGGGCTGAAAGTGGCACTAAACCGCTGAGCCAGTTGGGCTGCCCCCTCATCCAAGGTTTTAAGCTATTTTTCGTACTGGAGCATAGTTTTACTGAAAATAATTGGCCATTGAGTATGACTTTGCTGACCTACTGCAAAACATATAGCATTTCTAAATAGGTTAGAATATCTAAAGGTGCCCCCCCAAAACGATTTGCATTTAAAATAATGAATCTAACACTTGTCTTCTTAATCTATATCTCAGCAGAATTCAAAGACTTACCAGTCCCCCCATACTTAAGTATTATATTATTTTAGCTCTGATACAACTACATTTTACTGGTTATTTTTTTCTGTGACTAAGTGTATACACTGTATTATTATATTTCCCCTCAATCTACCAATATAATTTCTTATCTTGAGAAGATTAAAGTTTATGTACCTAAAGTTACATGAACTAGGGTAGACTTGATTAAATGAAGTAGACTCAAAGTTAAAGCATAAAGCAATTTCACCCACTCTCATATGTAAACCTTCTAACTGCTTTGTTGAATTGTTCATCTCTCTCACTTTAGAAAATATTGAGTAAATCCCTAAGCTTTTATAATCACATTCTAGTATTTAAAAGTCCTGTCTGGTCTAATGACAAAACTTTATTCTCTCATTTGATTCAAACTATTCTTTTTCCAGGCAGCTTTGACCTGAATCTGTCAGAGCAGCTTTCAAATACTTCATGTACAGTTTCTTTCTTGTGTTTGCTTTATCTCCTCTTCTACATTTCAGTTGACTAGTACATCTATTCCCAGACTTATGTGCAGGGTAATGGGCTATAGGAAACAACCATAATGTTATGCAGTCAGTATAACTGTAGTACGACATCAAGATCACCTTTGTGTTAACTGCTGAAATAAAGTACCTTGGCTCATCAAAGAATATTTTGGGAGTACCTCCAAGATAACCATCACTGAAAGCCACTTTTCCTTTAGCTCCCTGATGAAAATGAAGCTTCTTCCAATTAGGCTTTTATGACTTGCTCTCTAAGCCTCTAGCTTCTTTTTTTTTTTTTTTTAAGATTTTATTTATTTATTAGAGAGAGAAAATTTGAGCTCTAGGAGGAGGAGAGACAGAGGGACAAATAGACTTCTCTGAGAGTGGAGTCCAATGTGGAGCTTGATCCCAGGACCCTGAGATCATTACCTGAGCGGAAGTCAGATGCTTCAGCAACTGAGCCACTTAGGTGCCCTTCAGCCTCTAGCTAGCTGTCTATACCAAACACATTCTCTTGAGATCACTTTCTCCATGCTTCCTTCCACAAGGTTCAACTCTAGCCCAGAGGAAACTGCCCTGTAGGATTTAAGTTCTGTTCTTTTCCCATGCAGCTCATGTCACTCTCCTGCCACAGGCTACTAAAACCTGTAGACAGGGCTTAAATCAGAAAATGCTTCTTGTATCCTTAAACATTTAAAGGACACAAATATCATCTCTGAATAGTACTCTTAACTTTACTTCACATAACTTGCCCAATAACAGCTCTCTCTCCAAATAAATTCCCAATTTGTAGGGTTTGTTTTTGTTTTTGTTTCACCATTGCTCTCTTTTATCAGCATATAGGCTGGAGTTGGATAAATAACTAGTTTTACAGTATCTTACTATGTTCTGCTTATGATCTAGCACCTAGTGTTGCCTAAGGGAACCACTCCCCAAAGCAAAGAATCTCCAACATAATAGGAAAAGTTCCATTTGGCACTGTGTTGCAAAGAGTCATTTCCTAAAGATAACTTGAGACCTTTAATTCTAATTCTGTATCTCCAAAAAGTTCATGAAAAACTCAAGAAAACTAAGATTAAAGACCAATGACTGCTTTTAATTACAATAATAATTTTCATACTTTTGATATTTTGTGGTACACTTTTTAAGTAATCATGTCTATATCAATAAGTTTTTAAACTATTTATGGTATATATAATTAGGAGAAGAAACTAGACTCATTTGTACAAAACCTATCTCTAGATACTTAGGAATAAGTTTAAAATTATTAAAAGTAGGTTATATTAAACACACTGAAATAGGTTGATTAAAATGCAACTTTATATTTCTGAGCTATTTAAAGTCTTGCTAAATAGACAAGGTCCCTTCAGGTATGACTATCACATTGGATTATGTCTTTCCTACAAACATCCAGTAACCCTCCCTTGCTTATGACGTTAACCTCACTACTGTTCCTTTTATACATGTTTCCTAGTTCTCCAACAAACCTATCTCACTTCACCTCCACACTTATTATTCCCTTTTGCTCATCCATGTATACTTCATGACATAAGAAACTCATTACTCAATTCCCCGAGGTGTCTTCTTCCCTGAGTCTCTCTAGTTAAAGTCCTATGCCCCAAATTGTACTAACTTACTTAGATGTTTCTACTTAGACTAAATGCAGATATGTATGTGAGGTTTACTTCAACTAGATTTTAAATTACTCAATCCTAAACCTTTTTTTGTTTACTCTTCAGTGCCTCAGATAGGACAGTATATAAACAGAGCAGGCTGGCCACACATTCCATTGGTGATAATTTATTATGCAACCAAATATAAAACTCTACTATAGAGTGGAGCTCTTAAATTTCACCAGAGAAAAACAGAGTGATATGACTGTCGATATAAGTTATGCGGTAGCACACCATGGCCTGATTTATTTGTTATGCATATCCTTGATTATCAAGTTATGCATATACTTGATTTCTGATATGTCTACAAAGATATAAACTGATAAAATGCCTCAGAAGGGCATTGTTTATATTTTAATCATATACGTATACATGTACTGGATAGGTTTGATATGTGTATCTCATATATGAAATATATATGTAGGTGTATGCAAACAGAATGTATACTACAGAATGTAAACATCCTAGCTGACTGTGCCCATCATGCCTCCAAATAACTGCAGTGATCAGCTAAGCCACTCCAGAAGAGGAGAGCCGTGAGGTTGACCCACAAAATCATGAATTAAATAATTGGCTACTGTGAAACCCCTAGATTTTGGGGTAGTTCATTACATATTTTAAGCAGTAGTTAGAACTAGGTACTTATCCAAAGGATACAAACAATGATTTGAAGGGGCACTTGCACCAATGTTTATAGCACCAATGTCCACAGTAGTCAAACTATGGAAAGAGCCTGGATGTCCTTCGACGAACAGATAAGAAAGATATGATATATATATATCATAAATATATATATATATATCATGTCCTTCGACGAACAGATAAGAAAGATATATATATATCTCATATATATATATCATGGAATATTATTCAGATATTATCAGACGAACAGATAAGATATGATATATATATCATATATATATATATGATATATATATCATGGAATATTATTCAGCCATTAAAAAAAGAAATCTTACCATTTTCAACAATGTGGATAGGACTAGAGGGTATTATGCTAAGCAAATTAAGTCCATCAGAGAAAGACAAGTATATGATTTCACTCATATGTGGAATTTAAGGAAGAAAACAGATGAACATAGGAGAAAGGAGAGAAAAATAAAATAAGACAAAATCACAGAGGGAGACAAACCATAAGAGACTGTTAACTATAGGAAACAAACTAAGGGTTGCTGGAGGGGAGGTGAGTGGGAGGAGGGAATAACTGGGTGATGGGTATTGAGGAGGGCACTTAATGATGAGCACTGGATGTTATATGCAACTGATGAATCACTAAACTCTACCTCTGAAACTAATAATACACTATATGTCAATTGCTTTTAAATAAAAAATAAATAAAATAGATACAATTGCATATTTATTGAGAATACGAAATGAATTACATTACAATAATGTATTATGCTGATGCATATATTTTAATCCACAATAATTTGATCATGATCTCAATTTTACCAAATGTGTAAACTTGAATTTACACCTGATGTCTTTGGAAACTTGAATTTCTCTTCTTGCTTATAAAATAGACCACAGATTTTGGTGGGTAGACATACTGAGAGTTTAGATGGTCCCACAGAGAATAGCTATAAGATCACAGGTAATAAATGCAGCTCTGCAAACAATTGCCAGCAAAACAACATTCAGCCAATAGAATAAAGGAGAACAAGAATGAGAGCTCAGGGACTTACCTCATTAGTGCTTCACATTCATTTTACTAATGAGTTTGATGTGATAGATAAATGAAATACTTTAGCTGGCAAAAACCATTTGAACTTCATAACATTCTAATGGTAATTCACATTTTTTTAACCTTTGTATAAAAACAAATTAAAAAACCCAAGATTCCTATCCACAAAGTTACAGCACAATCAGATCAAATGAAATACTATAATAAAATTTTCCTTAACTTATATTCCAAACATCTGATTTTTTTTAATATGAAAGGATTTCAAGCTAAGGAAATTGTATGCATATATGTAAAAATAAGGAAGGCAATTCTATGAGTATATTTCATATCTTATGAACTATTATTTTTTCTTCATATTATTTCATTCAAATGGCCATTACTGGGCTAAAAACGTAGGATGTTAAGATGAGGCACTTAGCTTAATACTATTCCAATGCATGTGTATATCACATTTTCTTAACGCATTTCATCTTTTGATGGTCACTTGGATTGTTTCTGTCTCTAGTCTACTGTGAATAGTGCTGCAATGAACATGAGGGATATAGATATCTCTTTATGTTGATTTCAATTCTTTTGGGTATATTTCCCAAACTGGAATTGCTATATCATGTAGTTCTATCTTTATTTTTTCATTATTTTAAGATTTTATTTGATAGAGAAAAATAGCGAGAGAGAGCACAAGCAGGAGGCAGGGAAAAGAAGAAGCAGGCTCCCCACTGAGCAGGGAGCCTTACATGGGGCTTGATCCCAGGACCCTGGGATCATGACCTGAAATAAAAGCAGATGCTTAATGGACTGAGCCATCTAGGTACCCCACATAGTTCTATTTTTAATTTTTTAAGGAATCTCCCTTCTATTTTCCACACCTGTTGTACTATTTTACACTCCCACCAACATTATTACAAGAGTTCCAATTTCTCTACAACCTCACCAACACTTGCTATCTTTATTTTATTTTGTTTTTTTTATTTATTTATTTATTTATTTATTTATTATTTATGTTTGTTTGTTTGTTTTTAAATTCAAGTTGTCCTAATAGGTTTGAGATATCTCATTATAGTTTTAATTTGCATTTCTCTGATAATGATATACATTTCATATACATCTTGGCCATTTGTATGTTGTCTTTGGAGAAATACCAATTTGAGTCTTTTGCCCATTTTCTAATTGGGTTACCACAAAAAAGGTGGGCACAAGAAAACTCTGGAAAATGTTGGATAGAAATATCACCTTGATTGTGGTGATGGTAACATGTATGTTTGCATATGTCCATACTTATCAAATTGTATACATTAAGTATCTACAGCTCTTTATTACTTATACCTCAATAAAGCCCATGAAAAAATAAAGATGAACTTAACCTCAGAGAATATACCTAATGCCTAAGAAAAACAAGGTCCTATTTACTATTCATCAGGCCCTGCTCTAAGTGCTTTAAGTACACAGCATTAACTCTTGCTGCTGCTGGAACTCTTGATGCTGCACACCAGCCCAATGAAATAGTTACTGTTATCATACATCAGGAAGCTGAGCCAGAGAAAAGTGCCATTGCCACTAGGTAAAAAGTAGAGAAGGGACAAAAGTCCTGGCAGTCTGCTCTTTTCAAATTGATACCCAACTTCCTCTGCCTTGCCTGATGAACTGAGCTGGGAATTAGCTATTGAAGATCGAATAGCAAGTGAACTCAAGCAGTAAGTATTTGATTCCTTAAAATGACAGTTAAGGGCAACAGAATCTGATACAGTTTTCAGTCTTCCATCATACTGGCCTCAAGAAGTTTGAATAAAATCAGCCAAAGATAAATTTACCAGAGGTTGGAAACTCATCTGCTTAATTCCCAGTTTTTGAAGACAGCAGCCAAAACACACCCGCACATCTGCAGTGAAATCTTTACCACAACATCCCTGTGAGAAGGCAGAGATGTTACCAATTTACAGCTAAGGAAGACAAAGCTCAGAGGGGTTGAAATATTTGCTACATGTCCCCTGTTTGTAAGCAGATTTTCTTCCTTCAATTGCATCATTCCTTTCCTTATGTCACATATTTATGATCTCAGCTTATAAGTAAGTCAAAGAACTCATGCAATATCAGATCATCTGGCAAGTCCCCAGTACCCCTTCTCTTTTTTTTTTTTACCCTGAAACTAGAGGCATGGATATCTGACTCTTGTTTTTACAATTAACTGTAACCATAGGGAAAAATACAAGGTATGACTTTCATGTAAAATATTAATAAGTAAATTTACATGGATTGAAATTTCTCTTCTTCCTTTATAGATTAAGCTACTTGCCTCCAAGCAGTATTACTCCTAATTATACTAATAAGAGTGATCAAATTAAGTTCCGTGATATTAGCACTGGAAATTGACTTTCCTTGTTTGCAATCACTGAAGTCCATATAACTGATTTGGTCTCAATTCTCTGGAGCTTCTTGAAAATGACCTCTAGCTCTTTGTATAAATTATTTTTTTTAAATGCTTTTACATTTGGAGAACAGGGTTGAGACCTGTAGGTCAAGGATAAAGAAAATTAAACTTTTAACGTTTCAGATTTTCTTTTCTTCCTGTGGTTATTAAATTTGTAAATAAATTTTTTGTGAATAAGGATTGTTTTGTTGTTTTTTTAATGCAGTCTATTTTAAAAGTGGCTTGGATACTGTACATAAAAGAAATACATTAAGGATGAATTAAAGTAGGTTTCGAGTGATGAAGCCTCGTCGTATTTTAGTCCAAAATAGCAATGGTAGCAGTTTTTTCTGCATAAGTCTACAATTTAATGACCAGAGATTTAATGAGAGCACATCCTTCAAAAATATGCAGGAAACAATTAGCCATTGTGTAAAGGCAGTATTTGAAAAATGATACATGAAATATACAAAGCAAGTGAAATAGGAAGACAGAAGAAAGAAACAAATTATTTGGTGAAGGATGAGAGAACACTTCGTGAAAGGAGAATTGTAGCTTAGTTTAAGAGTAGATTGGAAGTTTCTTCTGGAAAGAAAATTTAATTCAGGTTGAGGAAAGAACAACAATATGGCACAAATGTAACACAGTTCTTGGTAGAATAGGACAGTGCTTGATGTGTATTTGCTGTGGTTATATCTGGACTGAGAGTTCTCAACAGACTCTTTCAAATACCTGCCAAATCTAGGAAATGGAATTGCCATAGTACAGACATCTATTGCATGGAAGTCATGGAAGCTGTGGGTAGTTAAACCTCTTTCAATCTGTGAGCATTGTAGCACCTGACAATTAGAAAATGATAATTTTTTGTCAATTTTTGTAATTGGAGTAAGGCCTAAGATGAACTAAAGTTTACTCTAAAACTAATTTTAGAGACAAATTCTAAGAAAAAACTGAAAATAAAACAGAAGCATAGAGTCAATGAAGCTATGTTTAAAATTCTTCAGGGAAATCTCAAATAACCATTTAATCAAAAGTCTAATGTGGTAATTGCCAGCAATCTAATCTATTCATTAAAGCATCATCACTAATGACTAAACTTGTAAACACTGTTTGCCAAAGTTACAAATACATTCTTATTTTTAAAATTTTATGACTGAAATATAAATTCTTCATTTTGGTTTTTCCACATTTAGTCTGAATGATGGAGACTTACTGAATGTGTTCTACTTTATTGCTGTGTGTGACAGATTTTCTGAATAGTGGTACTGGAAATTAACATTTTTCAATTTGAGAAATGCAGTCACATAATACTAAAACTTCTAGGATAAAACAATGTTGAGTTTTTTTTTTGTATTCATTCTACATATGACATATGTAGGTCAAATTAACTCATGAGAGGTACTTTAAAACCATCTTGGAGCACCTTTGTGGTTCAGTGGGTTAAGTGTCCAACTCTTAATTATGGCTCAGGGTCATAATCTCATGGCTGTGAGATAGAGCCCCATGTCAGACTCGGCGCTGGGCATGGAGTCTGCTGCTTAAGATTCTCTCTTAAGCCCTGCATTCTGCCCCTCCCCTCTGCATTCTCTCTTTCTCAAATAAATAAATAAATCTTTTATTTTTAAGCTACTTCTTATTGTAATTAGAGGTAAGTGTTACAATAGTGGCTTATGCAAGGTATAAATGGAAGGAGAAAAGGTAGAGCTAACTGCCAGAGGTATGAAGGTAAGGTATCTACTACCACGGCAATGCCATTGAAGGAAGGGAAGGCAAAAGAAGGATGGCAATATTTCATCATTGAAAAGCAAATACAAAGGCATAGGAGCATGGACAGTCACTGGGAAAAAAGCAAGCAGTTTGGTGTACTAGTATGCAGTATATTTGTAGGATCAGTTGGGAAAGTGAAGGAGATTTGCAGAAAATGTAGAAGATGGAAGTATGCTAAAAAGATTTCAGTTTACTGTAAATGCTGTTGAACATGGGATTGACAAGCATTGAATTTTCTTAATACAATTAATGTCAGCTTAAATTTGGGGTATTTAGGGCACCTAGGTGGCTCAGTGGTTTAGTGCCTGCCTTTGGCTAAGGTTGTGATTCCAGGGTCTGGGGATTGAGTCCTACATCATGCTCCCTGCAGGGAGCCTGTTTCTCCCTCTGCCTATGTCTCTGCCTCTCTGTCTCTGTGTCTCTCATAAATGAATAAATAAAATCTTTAAAAAAAAGTTTGGTGTACTCAATTTAGGAATCAGGAAAAGGGATGCTTAGAGAAAAAGAAGAGGAAAAAACAGCTGGAAAATATTGTAATATCTGAGTTGAAAGAGAAACTGAAGTCCTACATTCTCAAACTCAGTCTTATTTCAGATGTTGAAATATTGATTATTTATCACAATGATTAACTCAGACTTGTTTATTTATTTATTTATTCATTCATTCATTCATTCATTCAATCATGAGAAACACAGACAGAGAGAGAGAGGCAGAGACACAGGCAGAAAGAGAAGCAGGCTCCATGCAGGGAGCCCGACGTGAGACTCGATCCTGAGACCCCAGGATCATACCTTGGGCCGAAGGCAGATGCTCAACTGCTGAGCCACCCAGACGTCCCTAATTTAGGCTTTTTTATATGAGACTTACATCTAATAATTCAAGTGCCATCCCACATTAGATTCTAGAAAAGCAAAACAGTTAGGACATAGCCCCTGACCTGGTAGAAATCATGGTATCATGGGATACAAATAGGAATAGAGCTAGCTATACAAAGCCAGGGATTACAGAAATATAAATTATAATTACAGGGGATAAATCTATGCACAGGATGAAAGAATTGTGAGGATTATTTCATACCTCAACTTCTGAGATCTATATCTTAAAGTATAACCATGTTTACTCTCAAATTCTGGATAGTATTTCTCTTTGTTTCAACTAATTCTGTTAGAAGCATTAATCTTTATAGAAATCTATGTTAATTATGCAAAACAAGCAATGTATAGATTAGATTGCATATAGTCAAAGGAAAATATTTTTTGGGGGGAGGTCATTAGAAAAATCATTTCTATATTTCTAATCATTTAAAAAATTTAAACATACAATTACTATCTTGGGATATCATAGGAGGTAAAGTATATATCTATATCTATCTATATTATGGCAATGTTAAACTTGTAGAGTCAAAAGGAGGAGAGACGATATCAGAGGGAAAAAAAAAAGAAACTGAGAACAAAAAAGAGTATAACAGAGCCTACTCCCATACCTGGAGTCCTACTAGGTGCTTAATAAATGATAATTTAAAAACAGATGTTTGACTTGATTTTTCAAAGAAATGTTTAAATCATTATTTTCCATTTTAAGTTTAAATATAATTTGTAATTAAATTCTAATTTTTTATTTAAAAATTTTAATATTTAGCTTTATTTTTTCTCATGAATCATTAACTTTCTCAAAAAGCTTATTGCTTGTCAAATTCAATTATAGCCCTTACTAAAATAATAAATATAAAGAAAAGTTTAAGATCTAAATATAAAAATTGAAATTATTTTCCAGAAATGTTTCCAAATTGATATTCTGTTGGAATACTTAAGACAAATAATTTTTTCACTTAAAGATGAGTGATTAGGGCAGCCCCGGTGGCCCAGCGGTTTAGCGCCACCTTCACCCCGGGGTGTGATCCTGGAGACCCAGACCGAGTCCCACATGGGGCTCCCTGCATGGAGCCTGCTTCTCCCTCTGCCGGTGTCTCTACCTCTCTCTCTGTGTCTGTCATGAATAAATAAATAAAATCTTAAGAAAAAAAAAAAAAGAGTGATTAGTTTAAGAAAATGAGGATATAAATTGAGATTTTAATTTATTATTTTTACTTTCCAATAGTAAATCAGGCCTACTGTCATTTATCATTATAGCAACATGTACATGAAGAATGGCCACTGGATTACATCTGCTGAAAGTGATATAAAAAGGATAGGATGGAAAAAAGAAAAAAGAAATTCTGTTCTTTCAACTTTATTACATGTGAATTAGCTCTAGATTATTTATCATCTGTTCCAAGACTTTCATAGAAAGTGTTGGGATTATACAACATACAGCTTTGAAGTTTACAATTTCTATATCATATAGATTATTCATTTGAGTAATTTGCCAAATAGGGGAATAATAGAAGGGAAAAATGAAGCTGTAAGCATGTCTCTCCTCCTACAGCTCTCTATAACTTTGCTTCTGTCCTATGTATTTAAGAGTTCTTTTTCAGGATTTAATTCTAGTCTCTTTTCTGGATCAGTTTAGATAAAGAGATACAGAGAAAACACACACATACATAATATTTTTTTCTGTTATACATGTACTATATGAAGAAGCTCTTTGATTACTCCTCTCTCAGGAGTGTTATAAAAGTCCCAAGGCCCCAGAAGAATTCACTGCCCCCTTCTTGTCTCTGAGATATTTCTTCTCATCCAATACCATCATTGCACTATAGAGCACATCTAGAGCACATCTAGAGCCTTCCACACTTCAATGTATCATCTGACAGAGGGTGCCACCACTCCCGCATTCATTTTTGGAGATATAATTTTGACTACAGTGTGTAAAAAGCAAAACAAAACATAAAACACCAGGTAATTATTTATTAAAAGTTTCCTTCAAAGATAAGTAATAAAATTGGTTGTACCAGGAACAAAATAAAATAAGCACATTTTGGAGATGGATTAGATAAAGCTATTACAAAAAGAATTGTTTGAATATTGTAGAGTCTGTTTATGGGGTTAACACAAACCAATAAAACTTAATAATCAGTTAGTGGGGACTTTCCCCATAAGACAGTTAAAAAAAATGTAAAATGTCTCTATGAAAACAATAGAAAAATTGAACATAGCAGAGAGTTTCAAGAGATAGATAGGATTTAACTTATGATAAAAGTGACATTTATCTTCCATAAGACTAGATTATTCCCTCTAAGCAAAATTATGGGAAAAATAGCTCATCCTCTGGATGAAAATTAAATTATACTCTGCTTTACATTATATAGAAAAAAATTCTTAGTGAATTGGAAGTATAACAAGGGACTCCTGGGTGGCTCCAGTAGTTGAGCATCTGCCTTTGGCTCAGGGTGTGATCCTGGAGTCCTGGGATTGAGTCCCACATCTGGCTCCCTATGAGGAGCCGGCTTTTCCCTCTGTATATGTCTCTGCCTCTCTCTCCATGTCTCTCATAAAGATATAAATAAAATCTTAAAAAGAAAAAGAAATCCAACAATTTTTTTTAATTGCAGACTGGTATTATCACTTTTAATTCAGGGATAAAGAAAACAACATTTGAAAGAAGTGACCCAGTGGTTGCTGGAGGGAGGGAACTATGTGGGTAGTGTGAGAAGGAATGAGCCTTTAGGAATAGAGACCAGCCACTGGTCTTCAAGTCTCATTAATCAGATTGATATGAAGTCTCCTGAAGTTTAACTTTCCCTTAGGGTTTTATGCTTTGATTCCTGATGTATGACTTTTTTAACCACAGCCTTAACATTCAGAACAGTTGTAGAGTTATTTCATTCTTTTGGGTCACCATTGCAAAGCTAACTGGTGTTTAATAGTATGTATTATAGTATCACAAGCCCTATTAAATTGATACCAAACATCATTAGGACATCAGATATGGTAACACCCTATATGTTAATGCCTCCATACATTCTATCATTTATCTATCTACCTATCTATCTATCTAGGCCAATTGAGATGAGAAATTTTGTTCAGTTACAGCCCAATTCAAATTTTAAGGAGTTAAAATATTCATTTTTTTCCGATCTTATCGGAGAGAGTCTATGACTAAGTTTATATTAAAAGAAGTCAATGTTGCAACTATATTATACTCAGTTTAATCTATTTTTTAAATCTTTTTTAAAATTTATTTATTCATGAGAGACACAGAGAGGACTGAGGCAGACAGGCAGAGGGAGAAGCAGGGTCCATGCAGGAAGCCTGATGTGGGACTTGATCCTGGGACCCCGGGATCACGCCCTGAGCCAAAGGCAGATGCTCAACCGCTGAGCCACCCAGGTGTCCCTCAGTTTAATCTAAATAGCTCCACTTTAATCAATGTTCATCAATGTGAGTCTGACAAACATTGTAAGGCAGAAAATAATACATAAGGAAAAACTTCAAAGCCCAATGAAAAAGTAAAATAAGATAATTTTTTTTTTGTGCTAAGGTCTTGTGCCTTGAGCTATTCTTTTCAATTATTAAATAGCGACATAATATGCCTGGGGTGGGGGAGGAGAATATATATATATATTCTCAGAAGTCAAAGAAATATGCTCTGAAATAATGTCATGGATATGCATTCATAAAAAATAAAAGTACCTCATAAAATCTAAAGGTAAAATAGTAGAGCTAAGTTGCATCTGGCAATTAAGTTGAACTTCTTGGAAAAAAATCAAACTCAATATCATATAAGAGTATTTTTATTGATAGAGGTATTATTTTTCTGCATCATCTCTGCATGTTGCATAATTTATAAATTGTGTCTTATGTTTGTGGTCAACATGATCTTCTTAAAGGACAGGTAGTTCTAACATTCTATACAGCATCTATATGGTTTTTGTGAAAAATCAATGCCACTGGCATTCAGGTCAAGTTGGAGCATGAAGTTCATGCTTTGATCACTCTCTCTGTTCTAAACACACAGTAATGATTGATAAAATATTAAAAAAAGAAAATCTAAAAGTTACTGCTGAGCTCAAATACAAGATAAAAAATCTCTGTGAGCCAGAAATAGAATAAAAACATGCACTAATGAGCCAGGCTGAAGCTGTGGGCTCACTGAATTTTAGGTGTAAAAGAAGACACTGTTGGCCAGGAGTTTAGTTCTGCAGAATAAAAAGTACTAGAATTGTTTCACGTAAGATGGTGACTCTGAACCAGAGTAACTACATGAAGCCAGTGAATGAAATTTGGTTCCCTATACCACAAACTTTGTAAATGGAGAAACTATATTATATAATAGAAGTGACAAAATGCCATCAGTCATTGTCTGGATCTATAAATCCTAGAAAGTTTCAGAGATGAGTGGACAAACCTCTGAATGGAGCTGAACCAAATCACTGTCTGTGTCCATGTCCATACTTGCCATATTGCTAATATAACTGTAGGGAAAAAAACCCTAAAATTTATAAAGATTTGGCCTATAGGGTTAAATGAATGTAGGTAACTGAAACATTGTTACAAACTAAAATATGATCTGAAAATGTCAGGAAGAGGGAACCCATACTTCAAATTCCCAAAATTCCAAATATTCCACTCAAGATTACATCTGAAACTAATCTAATGCCATATATATATGATGGAATATAAAAACTTTCCACTTGGATTTTATAACAGATTCTTTTTTTTTTTTTTAAAGACACATTTATTCAGCATCACGATCAGACTATTAACATTTAGCAATCAACAGCATGGGTACAAAAAAAAAATCTACATTAAAACCCTTTGTTGGGGGGATCCCTGGGTGGCTCAGTGGTTTAGCGCCTGCCTTTGGCCCAGGGCGCCGTCCTGGAGTCCCAGGATGGAGTCCCGCATCAAGCTCCCAGCATGGAGCCTGCTTCTCCCTCTGCCTGTGTCTCTGCCTCTCTCTCTCTCTATGTCTATCATGAATAAATAAATAAAATACTTAAAAAAAATAAAAAAATAAAGCCCTTTGTTGGAATGCTTTACACTTTCCACAGAACATAAACTAAAATAACCTGTTATACAATTAGTCACAAATACAGTCCTCGAGTTTTTTGCCCATATACATGAGTATTGTCTAAAATGTGTCCTCTTTGTAGCAGCTAGGCCCTGCTGCCACTGTGCTTGGCTGAGTTCACAAATCTGTTGTAACCTGTAGCTTTCCTGTCACTTCTCTGGCTCTACTCTCCTGCTAAGCTTTGTTTACTGTCAGTAATTAAAACCTCTGCCACTGCCATAGCTGCTGCTGCTGCTGGAACCGCCAAAGCCACCTTGGTTTCGTGGTTTGGCAAAGTATTGGCCTCCATCACCATAGGGGCCAGAGCTTCTGCCTCCAAAATTTCCTCCTTTTGTGGGTCCAAAATTTGAGGATTGATTGTTGTAATTGCCAAAATCGTTATAGCTTCCGCCACCTCCAAAGTTGCTTCCATCATTACCGAATTCATTATAGCCATCCCCACTGCCACCGTATCCACCATCACCTCGATTGCCACTGAAGCTACCTTGACCACTGAAGTTTCCTCCCATGACCAAAGTTGTCATTCCCACCAAAACCACCTTCACAACCACCACCAAAGTTTCCAGAACCACTTAGGCCTCTTTGGCTGGATGAAGCACTAGCCATCTCTTGCTCCGATAGGGCTTTCCTTACTTCACAATTGTGGCCATTCACAGTATGGTATTTTTGAATGACAATTTTGTCTACAGAGTCACGGTCATCAAATGTCACAAAAGCCACTTTTTTGCCACTGCCTCGGTCAGTTATGATCTCAATCACTTCAATTTTTCCATACTGTTCAAAATAATCTCTTAGATGATGTTCTTCAATTTCTTCTTTAATGCCACCAACAAAAATATTTTTCACAGTTAAGTGGGCACCAGGTCTTTGATAATTGTGGAGGCCGAAAAAAATTAAGGCCATTCCACCTCAAGTTTACCATTAGCACAAGTACAGCCATCTTAGGCCTCTGTGAATAAGAGCTGAACTTTACAGGAAAAACTGCAGAATGTCCTCAGCAAGGAATTCCATATCAGAAAGACAACAGAGCTCAGAATTGCCCTTGGCAGAGAATCCCATCTTAGAATGAGAACAGAGCTCAATGCCCTTGAAAGCCCCATTTCAGAATGTAAACAGAACTTGAAAAATTCCTCTACCCCTTCTGAAAATCCCCTAGACCAGCCTATAAAAAACCCAGCTGTAACCCACTTCAGGGTCCAAGTCCCTGCTCTGCTATGTTGGGTATACTTGGACCCAAGCTTGAGCTTGCTAATAAACCCTTGTGGGCTTGCATGGCTGTTGGTTCCTTGGTGGTTTCTCAGATTCGCAATCTTGAGCACAAAAAGAATCTTCTCTTGAGACCACCCTCTTTGGTTCCACAACTCTTCCATCCACCTTATGTGGCCTTGCATTCATGGTTTCATCCACCTCCTCCACAGTGGCATACATGACAAACCCAAAGCCTCTGGAGCGCTTGGTGTTTGGATCTCTCTTTACCACATAGCCCATAAGCATTCCCCATTGCTCAAAATGGTTCCTCAGACTCTCATCAGTTGTTTCAAAGTTCAAACCACTGATGAAGAGCTTCCACAGCTGCTCAGGCTCTTTGGGAGACTCTGACTTAGACATGATGGAGGTGGGAGGGGAGACTTTAATGATGCTTACTCAGTGGTGTCCAGGGGCAGAAAGTTATGACAGATTCTTACAAAGATTTTAATTAGATTAAAATATTCAAAGAGAAATATGAGTGTATAAATTCTAGTTTAAAAAAGAAGTGTCTTTTAAAGAAAAACAAACAAAAACAACATGAGAAAAAAATTATATAGGAAAGCTGAAAAAGGAATTAGTTACTGAAATGCGACATGTGGGAAAACTTCCAGACTTAACACATTTAATAAAAGATCAGTGAATGGTAAGATAGTATGGAGAAATTCACACAGTATACAGCAGAGAGATAAAAGGTAATTTAAATACAAATATGAATAAATAGTTAAGAATGTTGGAGATACAGTGAAAAATTCAATTTTTAAGTAATAGTTGTTACAGAAGAAAACAGGTAATAACAGAAAAAGTAATATTTGAAGTATTATGAAAAAATATTTTTCCGGTTTCTTTTTTTTTTTAAGATTTTATTTATTCATGAGAGTCACAGAGAGAGAGAGAGTGAGAGAGGCAGAGACACAGGCAGAGGGAGAAGCAGGCTCCATGCAGGGAGCTGGATGTGGGACTCGATCCTGGGTCTTCAGGATCACACCCTGGGCTGAAGGTGGCACTAAACTGCTGAGCCAACTGGGTTGCCCCATTTCTCAGGTTTGAATTAAGATATAAATTCCTATTTTGAAAGTACAGAGTAATTAATAATATAAATAAAAGAAAATCTAAGTCCATTAATATTGTAATGAAACAGTAAAACATCAAAGAAAAATGAACAGTACAGAGAGCTACAAAATAAGAGTGTTTATGAAGAAAGAGTCATTAAATTCATCTTAGATATCTGAACTTCAACAGTCAATTCCAGAAAACAGTATGGTTGTATCTTCAGAATGCTCTAGAAATAAAATGAACTCAGAAGTGTATACCCAGCTGAACACTCATTCAGTAGGAAGAACATTAAGATACATTCAGAAGCAAAAATTAGTTATTAGTGAATATTCGTGATTATTGGAACGTTAGTAAGTCTTAGTACCTAAAGACTCTCACTAAAGTGACATAAAATGCCAACCTTTGGTGAGAAGTAAATTGAGAGATAAGAGAAAAATGAGAACATAAGACAAAAAAATAAGCAAGAGTAAATCCATAAAAAAGGAAACATTTACATAAACTATGTTAACAATGGTCTTTAAAAATATTAATATATTATAAAAGAATAACCTAAGACTAAGCACAAATAGTCCTAGTGGGTAAATATTCCATGGGCATTTAACTAAGTCTCTTGTCATAATCAAGAGGAGTATACAAATACTGAATGTATAGAGTAGATTCAGGGATCCCTAAAGTTTTGATACTTTTCAAGCTCCCTGAAACATTAAAATCAAGAGATTCTCAGAAGCTTATCTATGGCAGATCCAAAATATGAAGAAATCTAGCCAATGATTTTATACAAGACTGGGTACCTGTACTTTGGTTTTGAGACTAATATTAATAAGTAACTGATAGAATAATACATACTATTGCAAGAGAAAGGCAGATGGCCAGGAAGTACTGAGGTGATAAATGACTAGCTAGGTACTATAGCTGAAGTGACTTCATAGCACAGCTTTTGCTTCATCATAAGCTAATTGGTACTAAACATTTCTGGTTTTTCCCTGAAGACTTTTCCCAATTCAAAAGAAATGGCTGTAAAAAATATGCTGTGGTCTTGATAGAATAGCAGGGTAGAAGGAATGTAAGGCAAAGAACTAACACAAGGTAATGTAGTTTGATAACTTCCCCACATTTATAACTGAAACTTAAAAGGAAAACTGAAATACAAAAAATGAACGTACAGTAATGTGAACCAGAAATCAAACAGTACCGGCCTGAAACTACAATCTAAGTTAGCATCACCACAATGGTCCAGAGCATCAAAGGGCATGAATGTGCAATATAGTAGTTTCTAACTTTTAAATGATCTTTGAAAAAAAAAAAAAAAAGACAAAATACATATAAAGTAAAAATCAAGAGAAGTCAAAATAAAAGTAGAAAAATGAAGATTTATAATTAGAGATTTTAACATAATTCTGTTGGTAGCAGATAAATAAACAGGAAAATAAAATGGTAAGGTTAAGATTTGAACACTACACATAAGTTTGACATAGCTGATATGTAGAAACTGTGGTATCCCCAAATTGAAGCCATACATTATTTTCAACAGCAATTCTTGATGAAAATTGACCTTAAGCTGGACTGTACACGAATCTATTCTAGGCTCCAAATATTTCTCCTATTTAAAAAGTGCAATATCTAGTACACAGACAAGAATTGTCGGACACAAATGGTTAAAAAAAAAATCATTAGTGAGAAAGACCAGAATTAGATAGCAGAAACAGACTCAAAGGGACCCTGATGTTGGCAATGTTCAAATATAGACTGAAAAATGACTAGAGCAACTGTATCTAAGATGACAAAAGACAGTGAAAATGTCCAGAGGAACTGAAAATAAGACATGTGGCAGAGCAGATTTAAATATGAAACCAAAAAATCGCTAACTACAGAAAATAAGAACTTGGGAAAATGAGGTTGACATTGGATCAAATACATAAGAAGACGGAATTAGTGAACTGGGCTATAGGTTAGAAGATAATTATCTAAGACAAAAAAAAAACAATAAATAGTTGATAATGAGACACATAAAGGGTCAAGTCAGAAAGTCCAACACAAAAGTGTCAAGCGAGAGACAGAGAAAGGAGGAGAGGACATTGAAAAGGAGGAAGAAGCAATACTGGGAGCTTGAATTTTTGTTTTTTTTATTTTTTTTTCTTTCTCTCTTTTTTTTGAGTTTTATTTTATTTTATTTTTTTTGAATTTTTGTTTTTTTAATGAAATATCCCAAATCAAAGATTCAAGAAATGCTATAAATTCTTAAAAGAATAAGTTAAAAAAAATCCCTACCAGAACACAGTAGAGATAAACTAAAGAAAAGCAAAGATAAAAAGAAATTTTAAAATGGAAGGTGGCAATAATATCACAGAGACCTCTCTGTGCAAGATGGAAGGCAGCACTCAACATAAAGATATTTTCACTATGAGGAAAGAAATTAACTGCTATGTAGAAGTTGAGATTCAGAAAAAAATATGTTTTAAGGATGAAGGCTAAATTCAGATGAACAGGGATACCTGGGTGGCTCAGCGGTTGAACCTCTGCCTTTGGCTCAGGATGTGATCCTGGAGTTCTAGAATCGAGTTCCACATCAGGCTCCTGCATGGAGCCTGCTTCTCCTCCCTCTGCCTGTGTCTCTGCCCCTCTGTGTGCATGTCTCTCATGATTAAATAAATAAAATCTTAAAAAAAAAATTCAGATGAACAAAACTGAAGAGTTTTCCAGTAACTGACACATAATAAGGAAACATTTAAAGGATGTGCTCTAGTCAGAAAAGAAAATTATCTAATAGAAAAATACAGAGGGAATGAAAGAATTTGCAAGAAAAAAGAATATATATGTAGAAATATATATACACACTAAATATTTATGTATAGCAATTTCTTTGCAAACTAATAATTATGATGGTTTGTGAAGTTTCAAATATATACATATGAATCTGTGTTTGCATACATATTGAGAAGCTAAAGATGGAATTAATGGATATTTACTATTTTTAGCTAATTAAGGACTCATGCTTTAATTTGGAAGGTAGCTACTACAAAAAGAAAGTAACAACACTAAACTAATCTACATTGGGGAAGGCAAACATGGATTGCCAAAAAATATAGAATATGCCTAAAAGAAGAAAAGAAACAGGGAAAAATAAATTTATAGCAGAGAGGATAGGGAGAAAGCTCATAATAAAATGTTAGATATGAACTTAACTATATTAGCGTTAAAGTACATTTAAGTAGATTAATTGCTTTCTCTTTTCTAGCCAAAAGAGAAAACATTTAAATGTAAGTACACATAAAGAATAAAAATTAAGAAATGATCCAACATGCAAAACTATCCCAAAGAAATTTTGTGTAATTATCCTAGCATCAAAGGGGAATTTTTAAAAAGGATTTCCAGATATAGAGAGATCCTTTCAGGGATCCCTGGGTGGCGCAGTGGTTTAGCGCCTGCCTTTGGCCCAGGGCGTGATCCTGGAGACCCGGGATTGGATCCCACGTCGGGCTCCCGGTGCATGGAGCCTGCTTCTCCCTCTGCCTGTGTCTCTGCCTCTCTCTCTCTCTCTGTGTGACTATCATGAATAAATAAAATCTTAAAAAAAAAAAAAAAAAGAGAGAGAGAGAGAGATCCTTTCAAAAAACTTCTAATTTTCTCAGAAAATATAATAAATCTAAATTTATATAAGTGTAACTATATAGCAGTGTAGTTCAATAGAACTTTCTGGGATAAAAGAAATATTCTGTATCTGCACTGGACAATATAAGAGCTACAGTCCAATATGTAGCTATTGAACATTTGAAATGCAGCTATTGTGACTAAGTCACTGAAGTTTCATTGAATTTAAATTTACATAGGTACATGTGCCTAGTGATTACTGTACTGGACAGAGATTTCATGTATCATCAAAATACATATAAAGTAAAAATCAAGAGAAGTCAAAATAGAAGTAGAAAAATGAAGATTTATAATTGGAATTAGAATTAACATAATTCTATTGGTAGCAGATAAATAAACAGGAAAATAAAATGGTAAGGTTAAGATTTGAACACTACACATAAGTTTGGCATAGCTGATATGTAGAAACTGTGGTATCCCCAAATTGGAGCCATACATTATTTTCAAGAGCAATTCTTTATGAAAATTGACCTTAAGCTGGACTATACACAAATTTCAGCACACATGAAAGAAATGAAATCATACAGAATATGTAGGAGGGAACTGGAGATCTAGAGAGATTTAAGGGGCGAAATGAAGTCATATAATAAAATATTTTATTTTGACACAAACTCCTAAATAAAAGATAGACTCAAGAAAAATTTAAAAAGGATTTAAGAAAATATTTTCAACAGACATATGGTATAACAAAAGTAAAGTATATTAATATGCAATGCAGCTACGTTTTGCTAACAGAAAAAATTTTAGCCTTACATGTGCATAGTAAAAAATAAGAATGGCAGAAAATCAAAATGCTAAGTATTCATTTAACAAAAATTGAAAAAGAATGTATATTAACCAAAAGAAAATTAAGGAAAATAATAGTGAATGGAGAAATCAGATGCAATTAAATAGAAGATAAAACTATAAAGAAGGGATGCCTGGGTGGCTCAGCGGTTAAGTGTCTGCCTTTGGCTCAGGGTGTGATCCTGGAGACAGGGGATCGAGTCCTACATCAGACTCCCTGCATGGAGCCTGCTTCTCCTTCTGCCTATCTCTCTCTGTGTCTCTCATGAATAAATAAAATCTTAAAAAAAAAAAAAACTATAAAGAAAATTGAAGGAGCAAAAGCAGTTTTGATAAGACTCATTTAACTTAGGATAATTACCAAAACATGTTAAGAAAGCAAAAGGGGAAAAGAAACACAAGTAACTAGTTTGGGGAATATAAAGGAGAATAGCATGAAAAAGTTGGTATTATTCAAAAGGACTTAAAAATTTCTTACATAACTTTATACCTAATATTTAGAAAATTTCAAAAAATGGGTAAGTTCTAGAAAAATGTAAATGATCTAAATGGACACAAGAAAAAATCAAATTCTAAATCGTCCTATATTATTTAAAAAGTGAAATCCATAATTAAATATTTTGATTTAGCAAATGTAAGACCTGTCATGTCTTGTCTCTAATTTACAGAATACTGAGCTGTGTGTTTGTTACTATGAGGACACAGAGGTAGAGGTCAGGGAATGATGGCTGAGCTGAGAGAAGTTATAGAGGCAGTGTATATTCCAACTATTTGCATGATAAGGATATAAACTTTTCCTACAGGTAAGCAGCTCTTAAGGGTTAAACTGTCTTCAAGTTACCCCATAAAGGCCAACCTTTTGGGGTGGCAGCCCTCATAAGCAAAAATCTATGGGATGGACCTCTTTTTCTTTCCTTCTTTCCTTCTTCCCTTCTTCCCTTCCCTTCCCTTCCTCAAGGTTGAGTGGGGAAGAATGAGTTTGAACCATGAGAGACTCCTAACTCTGGAAAACAAACCAAGGGTTGCAGAAGGGGAGGAGAGTGGGGATGGGATGACTGGGTGACAGGCACTGAGGAGGGCACTTAATGGGATGAGCACTGGGTGTTATACTATATGTTGGCAAATTGAATTTAAATTTTTAAAAGGGGAGACAAATGAACTAATCTTAGATGCCAGAAACTATATGCTTAAAGTCTTTGTAGAACTACACTTTCAGCAAAGACCCAAGGGCATCTTGATACAGATTTCTGGCGTTCTTTTTTCTGCACACCTCTCTTTCCTGGAATTCTCCTTCACAATGGTCAGTCATCTCAGACTTCCTGAACTCCATCTCTGCATCTGTTTTCACAGCTCAGCAGTAATGCTGTGGAATCTTGACACCATTCTGCGGATGAAAGGTGCCACCAGACAGCAAGCCATGCCTTCACTGCCCTTGACCGACAGAACACAGTCTAGCACTTCTTGTTGTTAAATGTCTGAAAACAATCATTTCACATATCTTTTCCTCGATCTAGTTGTTTAAGGTAAGAATTTGCTATTACAACATCACGGCTAAAAACAAAAGTCAATATAAGCTCTATCATCTAAAATAATAATATATCATTTAATACTGGTACATTTTTTCCTGATAAAATCATAGAAAAGGTGTTTGAAAAAGTATGTTTTTGCTTGGGGCAATGAATTCTTCATTCTTTTATTAGGTGTAATAAATAAATTATAATATGTATATAAAGCTAAAGAGAATGAATGGAACATTAATTTTGGATATTTTTAAGAGCAATTTATATAAAGTTTAAAATAATATTAGATTTATGACTGTGCAATGATATAGTTGAAGAACATATTACTTTTAGCAAAGATAATTAAAAAGTATTGATATGCATGCAGTAACACATTGCTTACTAAAAAACGAATGTATTTTCTCCAAGATACATGGAAATGAAAGAAAAAAATGCAAATTGCTTTTCTGAAAAAAGTATCTTAAAGTTTTGATAGCTCCAAGGGATACTTTTGATTAGCTATAAATATAATTTGAATGTTATTACTATGTTTTGTGACCTTTCTGCTTTTATTCTTTATTTTTCTCATTTTTTAGAAGAAATAAAGTTGAAGATGGGAACAAAAAGAAACTTGAAATGTCTACAAGAAAATGTTAAATATGATAAATATCCAGATTATTATATGTGTGGAAATGTTTACATTGTTGGTGTTGAAGTAACAAAGGAAAAATAATATTAATAGCAATATTGAAACCAATAAACTTAGCCATAGATTCATTTGTATTTTTTAATATTTATAGAAACTAAAGTTGATATGACTTTTAAGATTAATAAGAAAGAAATTTACATTTTTCTCTGAAAAAGGTGGCACTGGGTCATTAGTTTTAATGTTTCTATGATTTTTAAAAGAAAGTAATTTCATTTTATCTAAACAAATATAAAAATGTAATACATAGCTGATAAAATTTTGCACTTCTCTAAGCAAGTAATTTGGTTCATTTTCTTTTTATTGCACTTATTTTACATATTCACAGAGAAAGGAAAACTTGATTTTATTCCTCAATAATATTTCTATGAAGATCATCATTCCAAAAGACTTTAACTTAGAGTTAAAAATACTCCTTTCATAGAGTGTATACTTTCGGAGTTTTTATTTTTTATTTTTATTTTTTTAATTTTTTATTTGTTTATGATAGTCACAGAGAGAGAGAGAGAGGCAGAGACCCAGGCAGAGGGAGAAGCAGGCTCCATGCACCGGGAGCCCGACGTGGGATTCAATCCCGGGTCTCCAGGATCGCGCCCTGGGCCAAAGGCAGGCGCCAAACCGCTGCGCCACCCAGGGATCCCACTTTCAGAGTTTTTAGAAACAAAGTTTTTCTTTAATGAGAAATAGATTTCTTCTGTGTCAATTCCTTGGGGTAGGGGGTCAGATGAAACTCTTACCTTAGGACTGACTGGTTTCAATCATGGGAGATTTTTCATATGAACTTCCCCAACATTTTAGCCCCTGAGGAGGGGGCTTACTCCGTTAAATATTTTACCTTGTCATAAAGTGGTGTCTTTCCCGCTCCTCTAAGGGACATTTCTACTTTGCCGTGGAGAGTTTCTGCCTTTGTTCTGCGTTGCTTGTGAGTGACATTTTAGTGAACCTGATGCTAGGGTTACATCAGAAGGCACGGTAGCTCACATGGTAAGCTCTATCTTCTAACCATGCCTATTTCGGCATGCTAATCATCATCTTCATTCCTTGGTTTATTCTCAGTGTATTCAGAATCAGGCTAGAAAAAAGGGACATTATTTAATGATGACCACTCTAAAGAATCCAGCAAGAATAATAGTTAAAAATAGAAAACCAGGGAGGCCTGGGTGGCTCAGCGGTTGAACATCTGCCTTCTGCGCAGGGCATGATCCTGGAGACCCGGGATGGAGTCCCACCTCGGGCTCCCTGCGTGGAGCCTGCTTCTCCCTCTGCCTGTGTCTCTGCCTTTCCCTCTGTGTCTCCCATGAATAAATAAATAAAATCTTTTTTTAAAAAAACAGAAAACCAAACCATGGAGACCTGAGTTTGAATCTCATCTTTATGTCTTAGGTGTTGTATTATACCGTGCAAGCCACCTCCTCAGAACTTCAGTTTTCTTAAATGAGACTAAGATATATTGTTTAAGAATTTGGTGAACTACTGGTTTTACTTGTATTCCTATTTTTTCTTATATTTGTATAAATATAAGTATTTAATAATATATTTACTGTTGTGAGAAGTAATTTATTTTTATATAGACATATGATAAAATATTTAACAGGAAATAAATTGGAGATATTTAAAGTTATTATATTTATGACACACAAGGTAGGAAATCTTAGCATGATAATTTATACATAAGAGACCTCACAGAATATCAACTATCAATCACTTGAGGGAATAATGGGAAAAAGGTTTTCGAATAGAAGAGAAAAAGAGGTTCTTGAATATTGTAAGCCTTACTTTTTTGCTAAACACGTTCTTTGAATATTCTAGTCATCAGTAAAGAAAAATAAAGAAGGAAGGGTATAATTCTCTTTTTATTCATAATGTCATTTTCTTTCAGTGTTTCTTACAGTTGCCATTCTTTTCCTTTTTTAGGAGGTAACATTTTATATTGCAATTTCTCATGTATTTGGTTTTACTACTATAGATTAATTTGTTGTTTGCTGTAATATGGTCATTAGCTATGAATATTGGGATAGTTATTGGTTCTTATAAATAACCTATTTGACTTTTTATTTATCCAAAATGAGATGGAACCTCTATGTACACAGGTGATCTTGAAAAATTAGCAACTTTTTTTTTATAGAACTGAAGGACTAGGGGAGATATCCTTCCTCTATTTTGAAAGTTAAAAAGGACAACAAATATCTAGGTCCAACTGCAGCAGGAGAAATCAAGGTGGAACCCCAGACAGTTCAGAAACAGCAAATCTACTTAAAGAAATGAATTCTGTTATGTGGCTCATCTAATGGAGAACATAAAAAAAATTAACATTGCATAAATTGCAGGACAGTTCCTTGTATATATGTGAGTGTGAACATGTCCCTAGATGGCAAGTAACAAATTAATATTTCCTAACTATCCACTGTATCTTTTATGCACCATTGACGCCATATGTTTCCTAAGAGAAACATTCATCTAAGGGAAACAGACGCAATGATTGATAATTTAACACCTTCAACATGCCCCATTTTCTACCTCATTACTACATTTATTTTTTTCTCTTTGGTTACCTTGTATCATACCACACTCCAGTGGTGGTGCTGAAACAAGCAAAAAATAGTAATCTACACTAAGAAATGTGACAAAGATACAACCTCACATGGGTGAAGAAAATACTTTATCAAACGTAGAATAGCCATTCAAAGCATGTAGTGCTTTTAGTTAATTATACATATTATCATATCATCAAGGAACTTAGTACTTATCAGAGCTAATAAAAGAAGATATGATTAAACAATATACGAATGCTTACAATCCAAAAGATTCATAGAAATAAAATGCAAAAATCAGGAAAACATGACTATCAAATGGGGCTTTTCAAAAACTATTGGATGGTAGATTATATGATAAACACGATTCATAGCTGAAAGGATTTTAAAGATGAAAGATAATAAACTTTATGAATTTAGTATATTTAAAATATGAAATTCTCTAAGATAAAAATAAAAACCTAAAATATGTATTTTGAAAACTGTCATATGCATATTTTATTAGCACTCAAACCTAAGTACATATATATGCATATATACAAAGTATGTGTGTACATGTTTGTAAAAACATATCTATTCACATGCAATAAGTATATGTGTATTTAATATATATCATATATGATATATAGATATTATATATAAAGGAAAATGCTTTATATAGAGAGAGAAATACACATCCAATAATGATGTGATATAAGGATATATAGAGATCACATAGAGATAGGGATGCAAAGATTATACACAAATACACACAATGAAAAAATAAATGTGCTTTGGGGATATTACTCTGAGAAACTTCCTCTTTATTAGACATTTTACAGGAGTTAATCTGCTATCCCAAATTATATCTGTTTTTTACAAATACGAGGAGATCTAATTACCACAAATCCTTTCTTATTAGGGTAAACAACAGCTAATTGTGCTACACTGCTAATTCAGTATGATAGAAAGCATATAATAAAATAAGACTTTCAAATCACATTAGTGTACAAATACTATGCTTCATGATCATTATCAACAGCATTATATTTGGTGGTTAATGGCTTACATGTCCGAGAGAGAGAACAGATTTTATTTGATCAGGTAAGTTACAAACTGACAAAACAGTGCAGTCCTGAGACTCTCGGTTGCTGAGCACATTCTTGTTAATTCTGGTTATTTAAGGATAACTTTACTGATTTCTTTAGAGATTAATTGGAAATGAATGAGCTCTCAGAGTTTATCAATTTAAGAAGGAGCATAAATCATCCTAGTCCATATACTCTTCACAATGCCAGTGGGTGGTAGTGTAGGGATACAATTTAACAGAGCCAATTCATAATCACAGTCAAACATATTTTGTGATGGTGTCTGATTTTCCAAGTAGGAGTCAGTTGTTTAGAATCTGCACTATTTCTGCAAGTCAGTTCTTTATTTTTTAAATAAATGATAACCCTTAATTAACTAACATAGAACTGGAATCCTACTGTTTAAACCACATGAGATACTCAGTTTAAAAAGTTTAAATGACCAGTATTTGTGGCAACATTCACCCAAGACTCCTGAAAGAGAGTCACCTCCAAAACAAACCTAAAGTTCCTTGAGGTAGCTGAAAATTTGCACTTCTGAAAGTAGTATGTTTAGAAACTTAAATATTATATTCATGTCAATTATAGAATCACTTTTTTCTGTGTGAATTTTCCACATTGGTTCAGATTTTTTCTGAAAAAATAAATAAAACTAATTCATTTTATTTTTTACTGAGTTTATGTGTATTTCCTTTGAAGCAGGTTCAGTTTTTGAAATAGAGGATATAAATAGTTTTATATGAGAAACGATGGGAAAAATCAGTTTCCACACTGGGTATTTGTTTTATTTTTTTAACTGAGCTTCAGTGTTTGTGTGAACCCCTGAAGCTGTATGCAGAGGATTCACTTATGTGTATTTTTTGGAAATGTTTCTATAGCTTTCATAAAATTATTAGATAATGTTCCTTATTTTTAAAGATTTTATTTATTTATCTATTTATTTGAGAGGAAGATCATGAGCAGAGGGGAGGGACTGAGAGACAAGCAGAATCTTCTCATGAGTGGGGAATCCACCTCAGGGCTCCATCCCAGGACTCTGAGATCATCACCCGAGTGGAAGCCAGATGCTTATTCAACTGAGCCACCCAGGTATGCCTAAGGTTCTTTATAGTTGAGGATCAAAAACCTAACTTTAGAATCGCCCTAACTTTTCACATATTAATAGATCAATTTTGATGGTAACATATCTGTAAATCGAGAATGTGTTCTGGATGCTTATCTAGAGTCTCTCAAATGACAGCAGCATCAACATTCTGACAGAGATTTCTTCTAGGACTCCATTTATGTTCGATTTTCATTTCACTTCAAGCATTACAACTTTTTATTTCTTTCCTGTACTTTCATCTTTGTTGACCAATTCCCTTTCTTGATTACTCATTTTTATAGACTGTCCTAGGGGTATCACTAAGAGAAAAGAAAGTGACACAATGTCTTGCTTTGCTCCCTGTGCTTTCAGTGAATAATAGAGATGCAGTAATCAATCACTGAATGACTTTCAAACAAGCAGTGTGACTTGCTAATCATGATATGCATCTGACACTTGGTGATTTGTGGACTAAGAACCAGCAGGATTTTCCATACCATACTGTACTTTATGCAATTATCACTGCTAATACACCATGGTAACTGAAATTTGAACCATGTTTTGGGGGATTGATATTATTTAACCATAGTAACAGAAACTCAAGCATATCAAAATTGCATAAAGTGAGTACTAGCTGTATTTAATATCCAGTGAAAATATTCAAGTATGAAATGTTTCTTCAGATCAATAAAAGCTGTGAGAATTTGTGACCACCATATCCCAACTCTTTAGAAATACAGAGGAACTTCTTTAGGCTAAATGGAAATGATAGCACTATAAGTGAAGAGACACATGCACTTACAGGAAAGCAAGGGTAACACCAGAAGGAAGGTCTACCTGATTAAAGATCATATAAATGCTTTCTTTTCTTCATTTACCTAACAGTTGACAGGCTAAAACTCTCTATTCGTGAATTTTAACATATGTAATTGAAAAAATATATAGAAACAATGTTATCAAGAGTGCAGCAGTGTGAAGGGAATTATTCAAGGTTCTTATATTCTACATAAAGTGTGACATTTCCTCCATGTAGATTCTGATGAGAGATAAAGTACTATAATTTCTGCATTAACAACAACAACAAAAATAGATGGATATAAACACCAAGAGAAATTAAAATAGAATGCTAAGTTTTTTTGATTAATTCAAAAGTAAACAGAAAATCTGAACAGTTCAAATGAGAAAAATTTAACAGTGGAAGCTCCACATCTACCTACATCACTAATTCCACTAAATATAAGTTAACTAAATATCTGTATTAAAAGTAAATGTCCTTCTTATTAAGGTCCATTTTAAAACCTTGGTATTAGCTATAATGCCTTCTAATTTCAAAAATAGCTTTCTTTTAAAAAAATATTTATTTGAGAGAGAGAGCATGAGTGGGAGAAGAGGGGCAGAGAGAGAGAGAGAGAGACAGACTCCACAGAGAAAATAGGCTGTCCTAATTACATATAGTCTAAAAGAGATTTTTTTCTTGAAATATAAAGTCCTACTATGCTTTGAAAAAGAAAGGATGAAAAAAGTAATCTATTCATAAAGTAAACACAAAAAGGCCGCTTTATCTATATTAATACCAATGTGGATCTCAAAATAATGAGTCTCAGCAGAAATAGAAGATAATTCAATAATAACTAAAGGTAAAATTATTAGGAACATATAACAATCACAAATGTGTTTAATCGAAGAGCTTCAAAATAAACAAAAAAAATTAACTGAAAAATAAAGGGAGACATAGACAAATCCAGAAATACAGTTGGAGATTTAACACATACTACATTTGTGACTTTAGAGATGCTACTGAGTCTCCTAAAGCTTATCTCCTGGTCTGTTAAATAAGCATAATTTCTATCTTCAAAGATGAAACTTAAATGTGATAGTATATGTAGGGGCAGATGGGTGGCTCAGTTAAATGCATGATTCTTGATTCAGGCTCAGGTCATGATCTCAAGGTCCTGGGATCGATCCCCATTTTGGGCTCTGCTCTCAGTGGGGTGTCTGCTTGAGGATTGTCTCCTGCTACTACTCTTCTCATTCTCTCATTGTCTCTTTAAAATAATAAATCTTCTTAAAAAATGTGTTAGTACATGTAAAATGTTTATTACAGGGCTATTGAGTACATAAGATATCTGTGAAGAATAGATGCTAGTGTTTCTTGAAATTTATAGTATTTCAACATTATAAAGAAGTAAGGTCCATTTTAAAACCTTGGTATTAGCTATAATGCCTTCTAATTTCAAAAATAGCTTTCTTTTTAAAAAAATATTTATTTGAGAGAGCATGAGTGGGAGAAGAGGGGCAGAGAGAGAGAAAGAGAGAGAGAGACAGACTCCACAAGCATCCCAAAGTGGGGCTTGATCCTGGGACCCTAGGACCATGACCCAAACTGAAGGCAGATGTTTAACTGATTGAGCCACCCAGGTGCCCCCAAAACAACTTTATTCTGCATTACCATAGTTGGTGTTTCTGATTGTTAAAACTGGCATCTTTCCCCAATAATCCTTATACATTAATACTTTGCACTTTCAATTCTGGCCCTTCCATTCTACAGAAATTGGTATTTCAAAGGTTGTCATCCCCTTCTAGACAAAATAAATTGCATCTTCTTAGATTCTTCTTTGATGTGCTATTCACAACTGTAGAAACTGAATAACCTCTCCTCTATTGAAATGCTATTTTTGAGGCACCTAGATGGCTCAGAGAGTTAAGTATCTGCCTTCAGCTCAAGTCATGATTGTGGGGTCCTGAAATTGAGCCCCACATAAGGCTTGCTCAGCCAGGAGCCTGCTTCTCTCTCTTCCTCTGCCTGTTGCTTCCCTTGTTTGTGCTCAGTCTCTCTGTCAAATAAATAAATAAAATCGTTTTTAAAAATGCTGTTCTCGGGATCCCTGGGTGGCGCTGCAGGTTAGCGCCTGCCTCTGGCCCAGGGTGTGATCCTGGAGACCTGGGATCGAATCCCACATCGGGCTTTCGGTGCATGGAGCCTGCTTCTCCCTCTGCCTGTGTCTCTGCTTCTCTCTCTCTCTCTCTCTATCATAAATAAATAAAAATTTTAAAAAAATGTTTAAAAATGCTGTTCTCATTCTGACTCCATATCATGTAACTCTGAAATTCTCACATGTCTGTGATTTACTCATCTAAGAGTTTATTATTCTTGTCTTGGGATGGTATCTCTTAATGGTCTGATTATTTCTATGTGCCCTCTTTCTTTCAAGATATATGTTTGAGTGACTTATTCTTAGCAAGTGATCACTTCATTTTTGAAGATTATAATATACACTTTCAGCCCCAAAATAACAATTTATTCATCTTAAATTTAAAATAATGACTTGTTGATACTATGATTCACTAAGTAAGAAGTTGTTATTTCTCTTTGTTCATAACAAATTTGAATTTCATATTAAAAATTTTTTACACATAATTTTTTAATTCTACAATTCTCTACCTAGGTAATTAGACATTGGCTATCTTGACCATGATAAACACAAGCCCAAAAAACCCAGAATAGTTATGCTTTGCTTTAATCTCCAAGACTACAGAGGATGTTACCCTTTTTTTTTTCTAATTTTCTCAGATGTAAGTCATTAGCAATCCCTAGTTAGCTCTGATATGCTATGCAGTGTTTAGAAAAGTAACCGTAATACAGTAGTAAAGAAATTTGGTGGTTCGGTACAATGGATTATTTGAATGTCAATATTTAGTTCTACAAAACACTTTTAAAAGTGTTCCAGTAAAAGGATTCACTTCACCATGTTTGGAAAATAGATAATCATACTTTCCTATAAAGAGAGATTTGGTCAAAGATCCTTATCAGGTATTTCTCTGGGTGACTGGATGAATGGGAACCCATAAGTGACTATGCAGAAGGTGCAGATAAATAAAATGTGGGGGAAAAAAATCCAAGGTAATCAACCAAAAAACCCTTGATTACTTACTGGCATAACTCAAAGGTATTGTCAGTTTGGCTCTAGACTACTCACAATAAAGCAAGTTAAATGATTTTTTTTTTTTGGTTTCCCAACATATATAAAAGTTATGTTTATACTATACCATAGTTTCTTAAGTGTGCAATAGTATGTCTTAAAAACAATGTACATACTACATTTTAATTAAAATTATTTATTGCAAAAAATCAGTTTATTGCAAAAAATGCTAACCATCATCTGAACTTTCAATAAGTCCTAATCTTTTTTGCTGATGAGGGGTCTTGCTTTGATGTTGATGGCTGCTGACTGATTAGAATAGTGGTTATTGAAGGTTGGGGTGGCTGTGGCATATTCTTAAAATAGGACAACAATGAAGTTTGCGATAGCAATTGACTGTTCCTTACATGAAGGATTTTTCTGTAGCATGTGATGTGTTTGAAAGCATTTTAACTATAATAGGCCTTCCTTCCTTTAAAAATTGGAGTGAATCCTCTTGAAAGCTGCTGTTGGTTTATGAACTGAGTTCATGCAATATCCTAAATCCTCTGTTGTCATTTCAATTATCTTCACAGCATCTTCATCAATTGATTCCAACTCAAACAAACAAACCAGGGGGTCGGGTCAAGATGGCAGAGGAGTAGGGTCCCCAAGGCACCTGTCCCCACCAACTTACCTAGATAACTTTCAAATCATCCTGAAAACCTACGAATTCAACCTGAGATTTAAAGAGAGAACAGCTGGGACGCTACAGAGAGAAGAGTTTGTGCTTCTAACAAGTACAACTCATTTTTAGCCACTCTGCACTGAGCAAAATGACTAGAAAGAAGAACTCACCACAAAACAAAGAATCAGAAACAGTACTCTCTGCCACAGAGTTACAGAATTTGGATTACAATTCAATGTCAGAAAGCCAATTCAGAGGCACAATTATAAAACTACTGGTGGCTCTGGAAAAAAGCATAAAGGATTCAAGAGACTTCATGACTGCAGAATTTAGATCTCAGGCCGAAGTCAAAAGTCAATTAAATAAGATGCAATCCAAATTGGAGGTCCTAATGACAAGGGTTAATGAAGTAGAAGAAAGTGTGAGTGACATAGAAGACAAGTTGATGGTAAGGAAGGAAGCTGAGGAAAAAAGAGAAAAACAATGAAAACACCATAAGGAAAGGTTAAGGGAAGTAAATCACAGCCTCAGAAGGAAAAATCTACATTTATTGGGGTTCCAGAGGGCGTCAAAAGGGATAGAGGACCAGAAAGTGTACTTGAACAAAAATCATAGTGAGAACTTCCCTAATTTGGGGAGGGAAACAGGCATTTAGATCCAGGAGCTAGAGAGATTTTGCCCCTAAAATCAATAAAAACCATTCAACACCTCAACATTTAATAGTGAAACTTGAAAATTCCAAAGATAAAGAGAAAACCCCTAAAGCAGCAAGAGACAAGAGATCGCTAACTTATATGGGGAGAAAGATTAACAGCAGACCTTTCCACAGAGACCTGGCAGGCCAGAAAGGGCTGGCAGGATATATTCAGGGTACTAAATGAGAAGAACATGCAGCCAAGAATACTCTATCCACCAAGGCTCTTAGAATAGAAAGAGAGATAAAGAGCTTCCAAAATAGGCAGAAACTGGGAGAATATGTGACCTCCAAACCAGCTCTGCAAGAAATATTAAGGGGAACTCTGTAAAAGAAAGAGGAAGTCCAAAGAAATAATCCACAAAAACAGGGACTGAATACGTATTATGATGACACTAAATTCATATCTTTCAATAGTAACTCTGAACGTAAATGGGCTTAATGATCCCATCAAAAGACGCAGGGTTTCAGACTGGATAAAAAAGCAAGACCCATCTATTTGTTGTCTACAAGAGACTCATCTTAGACCCAAGGACACCTCCAGCCTGAAAATGAAAGGTTGGAGAACCATTTACCATTCAAATGGTCTTTAAAAGAAAGCTCGGGTAGCAATCCTCATATCAGATTAATTACAGTTTATTCCAAAGACTGTAGTAAGAGATGAAGAGGGACACTATATCATAGTTAAAGGATCTATCCAACAAGAGGACCTAACAATTATGAATATTCATGCCGAGCTGCCAAGTATATCAATCAATTAATAACCGAAGTGAAGACATATGTAGATATTACTCTAATACTGGGAGATGTCAACACGGCACTTTCTGCAAATGACAGATCTTCTAAGCACAATATCTCCAAAAAAACAAGAGCTTTAAATGATACACTGGACCAGATGGATTTCACAGATATTTACAGAACTTTACATCCAAATGCAACTGAATACACATTCTTCTCAAGTACACATGGAACTTTCTCCAGAATAGACCACATACTGGGTCACAAATCAAGTCATAACTGATACCAAAAAATTGGGATTATCCCCTGCCTATTTTCAGACCATAATGTTTGAAACTTGAACTCAATCACAAGAAGAAATTTGGAAGAAACTCAAACACATGGAGGTTAAAGAGCATCCTGCTACAAGATGAAAGGGTCAACCAGGGAATTAGAGAAGAATTAAAAGCACTCATGGAAACTAATGAGAATGAAGATACAACTGTTCAAAATCTTTGGGATACAGCAAAAGTGGTCCTGAGAGAGAAAGACATCACAATACAAGCATCCCTCAAAAAATTGGAAAAAACTCAAATACGCAAGCTAACCTTGCACTTAAAGGAACTGGAGAAAGAACAGCAAATCAAACCTACACCCAGCAGAAAAAGAGAGTTAATAAAGATTTGAGCAGAAGTCAATGAAATAGAGACCAGAAGAACTGGGGAACAGATCAACAAAACCAGGAGTTGGTTCTTTGAAAGAATTAATAAGATAGATAAACCATTAGCCAGCCTTATTAAAAACAAAAGAGAAAAGACTCTAATTAATAAAATCATGAATGAAAAAGGAGAGATTACAACCAATATCAAGGAAATGCAAACGACTTTCAAAACATATTATGAGCAGCTATATGCCAATAAATTAGGCAATCTAGAAGAAGAAATGGACGCATTTCTGGAAAACCAGAAACTACCAAGACTGGAACCGGAAGAAATAGAAGATCTGAACAGGCCAATAACCAGGGAGGAAATTGAAGCAGTCATCATAAACCTCCCAAGACACAAAAGTCCAGGGTCAGATGGCTTGCCAGGGGAATTCTATCAAATGTTTAAAGAAGTAATATCTATTCTACTAAAGCTGTTCCAAAAGATAGAAAGGGATGGAATGCTTTCCAACCCATTTTATGAGGTCAGCATCACTTTGATTCCAAAATCAGACAAAGACCCCACCAAAAAGGAGAATTATAGACCAAAAACCCTGATGAATATGGATGCAAAAACTCTCACCAAGATACTAGCCAATAGGATCCAACATTACATTAAGAAGATTATTCACCATGACCAAGTGGGATTTATCCTGGGATGCAAGGTTGTTCAACACTCGTAAAACAATCAACGTGATAGATCCTATCAACAAGAGAAAGAACAAGAATGATATGCTCCTCTCAATAGATTCAGTCAAAGCATTTGACAAAATACAGCATCCATTCCTGATCAAAACTCTTCAAGTGTAGGTATAGAACATTCTTCAGCATCTTAAAAGCCATCTATGAAAAGCGCAAGGCAAATATCATTCTCAATGGGGAAACACTGGGAGCTTTTCCCTAAGATCAGGAACACGACAGGGATGTCCACTTTCACCACAGCTATTCAACATAGTACTAGAAGTCCTAGCCTCAGCAATCAGGCAAAACAAAGAAATAAAAGGCATTCAAATTGGCAAAGAAGAAGTCAAACTCTCCCTCTTTGCAGATGACATGACACTGTACATAGAAAACTCAAAAGACTCCACCCCAAGATTGCTAGAACTCATACAGCAATTTTGCAGTGTGGCAGGATACAAAATCAATGCCCAGAAATCCGTGGCATTTCTATACACTAACAATGAGACTGAAGAAAGAGAAATTAAGGAGTCAATCCCATTTACAATTGCACCCAAAAGCATAAGATACCTAGGAATAAACCTAACCAAAGGGGTAAAGGATCTATACCCTAAAAACTACAGAACACTTCGGAAAGAAATTGAGGAAGACACAAAGAGATGGAAAAATATTACATGCTCATAGATTGGAAGAATTAATATTGTGAAAATGTCAATTCTACCCAGGGCAATTTAAATATTTTATGCAATCACTATCAAAATACCATGGACTTTTTTCAGAGAGTTGGAACAAATCATCTTAAGATTTGTGTGGAATCAGAAAAGAGCCCAAATAGCCAGGGGAATATTGAAAAAGAAAACCAGAGCCAGGGGCATCACAAAGGCAGATTTCAAGTTGTACTACAAAGATGTGATCATCAAGACAGTGTGGTACTGGCACAAAAACAGACACATAGATCAATGGAACAGAATAGAGAATCCAGAAATGGGCCCTCAGCTGTATGGTCAACTAATATTTGACAAAGCAGGAAAGACTATCCACTGGAAAAAGGACAGTCTCTTCAATAAATGGTGCTGAGAAAATTGGACAGCCACGTGCAGAAGAATGAAACTAGACCATTCTCTTACACCATACACAAAGCTAAACTCAAAATGGATGAAAGATCTAAATGTGAGACAGGAATCCATCAAAATCCTAGAGGAGAACACAGGCAACACCCTTTTTGAACTCAGCCACAGTAACTTCTTGCAAGATACATCTATGAAGGTAAGGGAAACAAAAGCAAAAATGAACTATTGGGACTTCATCAAGATAAGAAGCTTTCGCACAGCAAAGGATACAGTCAACAAAACTAAAAGACAACCTACAGAATGGGAGAAGATATTTGCTAATGACCTATCAGATAAAGGCCTAGTACCCAAGATCTATAAAGAAGTTCTTAAACTCAACACCAAAGAAACAATCCAATCATGAAATGGGCAAAAGACATGAAGAGAAATCTCACAGAGGAAGACATAGACATGGCCAACAAGCACATAAGAAAATGCTCTGCATCACTTGCCATCAGGGAAATACAAATCAAAACCGCAATGAGATACCACCTCACACCAGGGAAAATGGGGAAAATTAACAAGGCAGGAAACCACAAATGTTGGAGAGGATGCGGAGAAAGGGGAACCCTCTTGCACTGTTGGTGGGAATGTGAACTGGTGCAGCCACTCTGGAAAACTGTGTGGAGGTTCCTCAAAGAGTGAAAAATAGATCTGCCCTACGACCCAGCAATTGCACTGTTGGGGATTTACCCCAAAGATACAGATGCAATGAAACGCAGGGACACCTGCACCCCAATGTTTATAGCAGCAATGTCCACAATAGCCAAACTGTGGAAGGAGCCTCGGTGTCCATCGAAAGATGACTGAATAAAGAAGATGTGGTTTATGTATACAATGGAATATTACTCAGCTATTAGAAATGACAAATACCCACCATTTGCTTCGACGTGGATGGAACTGGAGGGTATTATGCTGAGTAAAGTAAGTCAGTCAGAGAAGGACAAACATTATATGGTCTCATTTTATATTTGTGGAATATAAAAAATAGTGAAAGGGAATAAAGGGTAAAGGAGAGAAAATTAGTGGGAAATATTAGCAAGGATGATAGAACATGAGAGACTCCTAACTCTGGGAAACGAACAAGGGGTAGTGGAAAGGGGGAGGTGGGCTGGGGGTTGGGGTCACTGGGTGATGAGCACTGGGTTTTATGCCAATTTGATTTGCCAACAAATCGAACTCCAATAAAAAAAATACAAAAAAAAAAAACCCCACCATTTTCATTGTGCATCCACAGATAGCAATGTCTTATTTAATCAAGTTTTAACATGTGATTGCAGTAATTCAATCACATCTTCAGGCTCTGCTTTGAATTTTAGTTCTTTTGCTATTTCCACTACATCTGCAGTTAATTTCTCCACTGAATGCTGAATTTGAACACCCCCCAGAGATCTATGATTAGAATCAGCTTCTTCCAAATCCGTATTCATATTGATATTTTGACCCCTTGTTGTCAATCACAAATGTTCTTCCATCCAAGTACTAACCAGGCACAACCCTGCTTAGCTTCCGAGATCAGACGAGATCGGGCACATTCAGGGTGGTATGGCCGTAGACACAAATGTTCTTAAAGGCATCTAGAATAATGAATCCCTTCCCAGATTTTCAATTTACTTTGCCCACATCTATCAGAGGAATCTATTGCAGTTGTAGCTTTACGACCAGTACTCTTTAAATAATAAGACTTGCAAGTAGAAATGACTCCCTGATTCATGGGCTGCAGAACGGATGTTGTGTTAGTGAGCATGAAAATAACATTTATCTCATACATCTCCATCAGAGCAATGGGTAACCACATACCTTGTCTTTGAACTATAATATTTTGAAAGGAATCCTTTTTTTTTCTGAGTAGTTCTTAACAGCTGGCTTAAAATATTCAATAAACCATGTGATAAATAGATATATTATGATTCAGGCTTTGTTGTTTCGTATAGAGCATGGACAGAGTAGATTCAGCATAATTCTTAAGAGTCCTAGGAGTTTTGGGATAGTAAATAAACATTGGCTTCAACTTTACCAGCTTCTCCCCTAACAGGAGAGTCAGCCTATCTTTTGAAGCCAGGCATAGACTTCTCTTCCCTAGCTGTTTAAGTACTAGATGGTACCTTCTTCAAATAGAAGGCTGTTTTATCTGCATTGAATATCTGTTGTTAATATAGTCACCTTCACTATTTATCTTAGCTGGATCTCCTGGAGAACTTGCAGCAGCTTCTATACCAGCACTTGCTGCTTCACCTTGCACTTTTATGTTATGGTTTCCTGAAGCCAAATGAAGCAATCTCTGCTAGTTCCCAACTTCTATTTTGCAGTTTCTTCACCTCTCTCACAATTGAATAAAGTTAGGACCTTGCTCTAGATTAGGCTTTGGTTTAAGGAAATGTTGTGACCAGTTTGATCTTCCATTCAGAGCAGTAAAACTTTTGCCACAGCAGCAATATAGCTGTCCCGCATTCTTATCATTTATCTACTCCCTGGAGTAGCACTTTTCATTTCCTTCAAGAACTTTTCCTTTGCATTTACAAACTGCCTAAATGTTGGCACCAGAAGTCTAGCTTTCAGGCTACTTAGGCTGGCTTTTGACATGCCTTGCTTACTGAGATTAATCATCTCTAGTTTTTTATGTATTTTTTAAAAATATTTTATTTATTTATTCATGAGAGAGAGAGAGTCAGAGACACAGGCAAAGGGAGAAGCAGGCTCCACCCAGGGAGCCCAATGCTGGACTCAATCCTGGGTTCCCAGGATCACACCCTGGGCTGAAAGAGGTGCTAAACCGCTGAGCCACCAGGGCTGCCCTCCTCTTGTTTTGTTTTTTTTTTTTTAATTTATTTTTTATTGGTGTTCAATTTACCAACATACAGAATAACCCCCAGTGCCCGTCACCCATTCACTCCCACCCCCGCCCTCCTCCCCTTCTACCACCCCTAGTTCGTTTCCCAGAGTTAGCAGTCTTTACGTTCTGTCTCCCTTTCTGATATTTCCCACACATTTCTTCTCCCTTCCCTTATATTCCCTTTCACTATTATTTATATTCCCCAAATGAATGAGAACATATAATGTTTGTCCTTCTCCGACTGACTTACTTCACTCAGCATAATACCCTCCAGTTCCATCCACGTTGAAGCAAATGGTGGGTATTTGTCATTTCTAATAGCTGAGTAATATTCCATTGTATACATAAACCACATCTTCTTTATCCATTCATCTTTCGTTGGACACCGAGGCTCCTTCCACAGTTTGGCTATCGTGGCCATTGCTGCTAGAAACATCGGGGTGCAGGTGTCCCGGCGTTTCATTGCATTTGTATCTTTGGGGTAAATCCCCAACAGTGCAATTGCTGGGTCGTAGGGCAGGTATATTTTTAACTGTTTGAGGAACCTCCACACAGTTTTCCAGAGTGGCTGCACCAGTTCACATTCCCACCAACAGTGTAAGAGGGTTCCCTTTTCTCCGCATCCTCTCCAACATTTGTGGTTTCCTGCCTTGTTAATTTTCCCCATTCTCACTGGTGTGAGGTGGTATCTCATTGTAGTTTTGATTTGTATTTCCCTGATGGCAAGTGATGCAGAGCATTTTCTCATATGCATGTTGGCCATGTCTATGTCTTCCTCTGTGAGATTTCTGTTCATGTCTTTTGCCCATTTCATGATTGGATTGTTTGTTTCTTTGGTGTTGAGTTTAATAAGTTCTTTATAGATCTTGGAAACTAGCCCTTTATCTGATATGTCATTTGCAAATATCTTCTCCCATTCTGTAGGTTGTCTTTGAGTTTTGTTGACTGTATCCTTTGCTGTGCAAAAGCTTCTTATCTTGATGAAGTCCCAATAGTTCATTTTTGCTTTTGTTTCTTTTGCCTTCGTGGATGTATCTTGCAAGAAGTTACTATGGCCGAGTTCAAAAAGGGTGTTGCCTGTGTTCTTCTCTAGGATTTTGATGGAATCTTGTCTCACATTTAGATTTTTCATCCATTTTGAGTTTATCTTTGTGTATGGTGAAAGAGAGTGGTCTAGTTTCATTCTTCTGCATGTGGATGTCCAATTTTCCCAGCACCATTTATTGAAGAGACTGTCTTTCTTCCAATGGATAGTCTTTCCTCCTTTATCGAATATTAGTTGCCCATAAAGTTCAGGGTCCACTTCTGGATTCTCTATTCTGTTCCACTGATCTATGTGTCTGTTTTTGTGCCAGTACCACACTGTCTTGATGACCACAGCTTTGTAGTACAACCTGAAATCTGGCATTGTGATGCCCCCAGATATGGTTTTCTTTTTTAAAATTCCCCTGGCTATTCGGGGTCTTTTCTGATTCCACACAAATCTTAAAATAATTTGTTCTAACTCTCTGAAGAAAGTCCATGGTATTTTGATAGGGATTGCATAAAACGTGTATATTGCCCTGGGTAACATTGACATTTTCACAATATTAATTCTGCCAATCCATGAGCATGGAATATTTTTCCATCTCTTTGTGTCTTCCTCAATTTCTTTCAGAAGTGTTCTATAGTTTTGAGGGTATAGATCCTTTACATCTTTGGTGAGGTTTATTCCTATGTATCTTATGCTTTTGGGTGCAATTGTAAATGGGATTGACTCCTTAATTTCTCTTTCTTCAGTCTCATTGTTAGTGTATAGAAATGCCACTGACTTCTGGGCATTGATTTTGTATCCTGCCACGCTACCGAATTGCTGTATGAGTTCTAGCAATCTTGGGGTGGAGACTTTTGGGTTTTCTATGTAGAGTATCATGTCATCGGCGAAGAGGGAGAGTTTGACTTCTTCTTTGCCAATTTGAATGCCTTTAATGTCTTTTTGTTGTCTGATTGCTGAGGCTAGGACTTCCAGTACTATGTTGAATAGCAGTGGTGAGAGTGGACATCCCTGTCTTGTTCCTGATCTTAGGGGAAAGGCTCCCAGTGCTTCCCCATTGAGAATGATATTTGCTGTGGGCTTTTCATAGATGGCTTTTAAGATGTCGAGGAATGTTCCCTCTATCCCTACACTCTGAAGAGTTTTGATCAGGAATGGATGCTGTATTTTGTCAAATGCTTTCTCTGCATCCAATGAGAGGATCATATGGTTCTTGGTTTTTCTCTTGCTGATATGATGAATCACATTGATTGTTTTACGGGTGTTGAACCAGCCTTGTGTCCCGGGGATAAATCCTACTTGGTCATGGTGAATAATTTTCTTAATGTACTGTTGGATCCTATTGGCCAGTATCTTGTTGAGAATTTTTGCATCCATGTTCATCAGGGATATTGGTCTGTAATTCTCCTTTTTGGCGGGGTCTTTGTCTGGCTTTGGAATTAAGGTGATGCTGGCTTCATAGAACGAATTTGGAAGTACTCCATCTCTTTCTATCTTTCCAAACAGCTTTAGGAGAATAGGTATGATTTCTTCTTTAAACGTTTGATAAAATTCTCCTGGGAAGCCATCTGGCCCTGGACTCTTGTGTCTTGGGAGGTTTTTGATGACTGCTTCAATTTCCTCCCTGGTTATTGGCCTGTTCAGGTTTTCTATTTCTTCCTGTTCCAGTTTTGGTAGTTTGTGGCTTTCCAGGAATGCGTCCATTTCTTCTAGATTCCCTAATTTATTGGCGTATAGCTGTTCATAATATGTTTTTAAAATCGTTTGTATTTCCTTGGTGTTGGTAGTGATCTCTCGTTTATCATTCATGATTTTATTAATTTGAGTCTTCTCTCTCTTCTTTTTATAAGGCTGGCTAATGGTTTATCTATCTTATTAATTCTTTCAAAGAACCAACTCCTGGTTCTGTTGATCTGTTCCACAGTTCTTCTGGTCTCGATTTCGTTGAGTTCTGCTCGAATCTTTATTAGCTCCCTTCTTCTCTTGGGTGTAGGATCTATTTGCTGTTTTTTCTCTAGCTCCTTTATGTGTAAGGTTAGCTTTTGTATTTGAGTTCTTTCCAGTTTTTGAATGGATGCTTGTATTGCGATGTATTTCCCCCTTAGGACTGCTTTTGCTGCATCCCAAAGATTTTGAACGGTTGTATCTTCATTCTCATTAGTTTCCATGAATCTTTTTAATTCTTCCTTAATTTCCTGGTTGACCCTTTTATCTTTTAGCAGGATGGTCCTTAACCTCCGTGTGTTTGAGGTCCTTCCAAACTTCTTGTTGTGATTTAGTTCTAATTTCAAGGCATTATGGTCTCAGAATATGCAGGGGACGATCCAATCTTTTGGTATCGGTTCAGACCCGATTTGTGACCCAGTATGTGGTCTATTCTGGAGAAAGTTCCATGTGCACTTGAGAAGAATGTGTATTCAGTTGAGTTTGGATGTAAAGTTCTGTAGATATCTGTGAAATCCATCTGGTCCAGTGTATCATTTAAAGCTCTCGTTTCTTTGGAGATGTTGTGCTTAGAAGACCTATCGAGTATAGAAAGAGCTAGATTGAAGTCACCAAGTTTAAGTGTATTATTATCTAAGTATTTCTTCACTTTGGTTATTAATTGATTTATATATTTGGCAGCTCCCACATTCGGAGCATATATATTGAGGATTGTTAAGTCCTCTTATTGGATAGATCCTTTAAGTATGATATAGTGTCCCTCTTCATCTCTCACTACAGTCTTCAGGGTAAATTTTAGTTTATCTGATATAAGGATGGCTACCCCTGCTTTCTTTTGAGGACCATTCGAATGGTAAATGGTTCTCCAGCCTTTTATTTTCAGGCTGTAGGTGTCCTTCTGTCTAAAATGAGTCTCTTGTAGACAGCAAATAGATGGGTCCTGCTTTTTTATCCAGTCTGAAACCCTGCGCCTTTTGATGGGGTCATTAAGTCCGTTCACGTTCAGAGTTACTATTGAGAGATATGAGTTTAGTGTCATCATGGTATCTATTCAGTCCTTGTTTTTGTGGACTGTTCCACTGAACTTCTTCTTAAAGGGGAATTTTAAGAGGCCCCCTTAAAATTTCTTGCAGAGCTGGTTTGGAGGTCACTTATTCTTTCAGTTCCTGCCTATCTTGGAAGCTCTTTATCTCTCCTTTCATTTTGAACGAGAGCCTTGCTGGATAAAGTATTCTTGGCTGCATGTTCTTCTCATTTAGGACCCTGAATATATCCTGCCAGCCCTTTCTGGCCTGCCAGGTCTCTGTGGAGAGGTCTGCTGTTACCCTAACACTCTTCCCCATAAAAGTCAGGGATTTCTTGTCTCTTGCTGCTTTAAGGATCTTCTCTTTATCTTTGGAATTTGCAAGCTTCACTATTAAATGTCGAGGTGTTGAACGGTTTTTATTGATTTTAGGGGGGGATCTCTCTATTTCCTGGATCTGAATGCCTGTTTCCCTTCCCAGATTAGGAAAGTTTTCAGCTAGAATTTGTTCAAATACATATTCTGGCCCTCTGTCCCTTTCGGCGCCCTCGGGAACACCAATTAAACGTAGGTTTTTCTTTCTCAGGCTGTCGTTTATTTCCCTTAATCTATCTTCATGGTCTTTTAATTGTTTGTCTCTTTTTTCCTCAGTTTCCCTCTTTGCCATCAACTTGTCTTCTATGTCACTCACTCGTTCTTCCACCTCATTAACCCTCGTCGTTAGGACTTCTAGTTTGGATTGCATCTCATTCAATTGATTTTTAATTTCTGCCTGATTAGATCTAAATTCTGGGGTCATGAAGTCTCTTGAGTCCTTTATGCTTTTTTCTAGAGCCACCAGTAGCTGTATAATAGTGCTTCTGAATTGGCTTTCTGACATTGAATTGTAATCCAGATTTTGTAACTCTGGGAGAGAGGACTGTTTCTGATTCTTTCTTTTGAGGTGAAGTTTTCCTTCTAGTCACTTTGCTCAGTGCAGAGTTGCCAAAAAGCAAGTTGTATTGGGAAAAGGAGAAAAAGAGAGGAGAGAAAGAAGGAAAGAAAAGAGAAGGAGAAAAAAAAGGAAGAAAAAAAGAAAAAAAGAAAAAGAAGAAAAAGAGAAAGAAAAAGAAAGGGAAAAAAGGGGTGGGGGAAGCAAACAAATCAAAAAGCAAAACAAAAAAAAAAAACAAAACAAAACAAAACAAAAAAAAACCAAAAACCCACGGGGGAGTATCTTCTGATTCTGTGTACTTTAAGTCCCTTGACTTCCCCTGGAACTTGTCCGTCCAGCTGGTCTTCTGGGGGAGGGGCCTGCTGTGCTGATTTTCAGGTGTTAGCACTTGGGGGAGCTGCTGTGCCCCTGCCTGGTGCAGGGCTCAGTGGGGGTTGTTTACCCCGTGAGGCCGCAGGAGGAACAGCCCCAGTGGCGGAGCAGCTCTGGAAACCTGGATTCAGCTCCGGCAGGAACTCCGTCTGCAGGGCCTGGAGGCTCCGGGGCGGGGCCGCTGATCTGCTCAGCTGGGGCAGGAGCGTCCTTGCTGTCCTGGGCCCTCCCGGCCTCTGCCTGTCCCGGGGGAGGCCGGATCCTGGGCTGTGTCCCGGCGCCCTGTGCTCCGGAGCCTGCGCTGTTGGATTCGCGCTCCCGGGCCGCAGCCCCCTCCGGGGAGCCTCCTCCTCCGCCCGAGCACCCCCGAGCTGCTCCCGCCCCGCAGCCCCCTCTGCGGAGCCTCTTCCTCCGCCCGAGCCCCCCGAGCTGCTCCCGCCCCGCAGCCCCCTCCGCGGAGCCGCCCCCGAGCCCCTCTGAGCTGCTCCGGGTCCCGCCGTGCGCGCTGCAGCCCTTAGGGAGCTCGGCGCACTCTCCTGGGTGCGCAGTTGCTGTTACTGTCCCCGGGAGCCCGAGGGCATCCCCGCCCTCCTGGGTCCTGCTCCACCTCCCTGCGAGCCCCTTTCCCCCGGGAAGGTTGGTGCAGCTCCTGCTCCTCCGGGACGGGGCTCTCCTGTCCTGGGGACACTCGCCCCGGCCTCAGCCCGGCTCCTCGCGGGGCCCCTCCCCCTTGGAGGCCTTTTGTGTCTTTATTTCTTTTTCCCCGTCTTCCTACCTTGATAGAAGCGCGAACTCTTCTCACTGGAGCATTCCAGGTGTTCTCTTTAATTCTTAGGCCGAATTCATAGATTTTCAGGATAATTTGAAGTTTTTCTAAGTAATTTGGTTGGGACTGATGATTTGGGGACCCTACTCTTCTGCCATCTCGCCCCTCCCTCCCCTCTTGTTTTAGATATAAGGAGGCAAACTTCCTTTCGAGAAATCTGAATATTTAGTTGATTTCTATTAGCCCAGGGATATATCAACTCCTTAAACCAAGACTTGAAAAGCGTTACTTTTAAAATGTCCCAGAAGCATTATTCACATGAGACTTCCAAATGTAGACTACATTGCTTCAGACTACCTTTCCGGTCTCAAAACTTCTGCTCTACTCCAACCATGACTTACATTATCATTAATACACATTAAAGGATGACTGTGTAGAAAGTATTGTGGTCTACAGTTATTTGACCTCCCTTCATGATAGAAAAAAAAAGTTGCATTTTAAAACAAGTCATGGGTCTTCATCTTTCTTTTCACTTTCCAGGCAGTTCCACAGGTAATTTTTCTTTTACCATTTGTCTAGAATTTGTCAGCACTGACTCACTGCTCTGCTCATCATCATGATTCTATGAGAGTAGTTCCTTTACAGAACTCTAAATCATTCTCCCCATTTTCCTTCTAATCCGTCCTGAAAACTGTAACCACCTCAGGCTTCCTTAAGCAATAGCACCTACCTCAGAGTACTAGCCTCCCTGATAAACTACAATGGTTGCAAAATTAACGTTTATCTGATGTTCTTGGCTTTTCATCATCTGACACCCCCTTCGTTAACCCAATCTGTTTTAATCTCTCCTTTCAAATGCATGTTGACACTGCTATTCCTGGTAAATCACACATCTCTGTTTTCCTGTGAACCATCCCTCCCCATGATGCTTTGTCCTGGCTTATACTAAATTTTGTAGCCCACCTTAGAAGGCTTCTGTTGCTCTTTCATCTTTAGTTTAGGGTCACCTCTTGTGAGAAGTTTTGCTTATTTTACTGTACTTCATTCCCCTACATTTATGCTGTGCCAGTTAATAAACTATTGTTTTTCAGGTTAGAACTCATTCTCCCATGCTCAGCAAGGACTCTGTAAATTGTATTTCAGTTTTGTTAGCTGGCTTCCTACTAGCATGTGCCACTGGAGGCAAGAGAGGAAGGCTAGGAAGTTGGAGGAAAGATAAGGGTTTTGATTGTCTTGTTTAGGTTTGTTTTGTTTGTTTTTTTTTTTTCCTGTCAGCATCACCACAACAGCGCACCTTGATTTCGGCAGTGACCATTCACTTAATAATGACAGTTGATTTCAGTATCCAGTTTTTCCAACACTCCTATAACCAGGCTAATTGTGATGCCTTGGAGACACTAGAACCATCCTGTGGGCAGCTATCCTTCCAGATCTGAGTCCTGGCTTCATGAGGTCATTCCTCTGAGGTCTTTAGATGTCTACTAGGTGTTCAGTGTGTCTTCCTTAGAAGTTAGACCTCCAGCTCCATGAAGCCTCTCCTCTGGCCCTTTACACTTGAATAATTTCAACCTCTTTTCTGTTAGCTCAGCCTAAGCTTTCTGTAGTTATGACCACTATGATAATTTAATGTTCCTGTTTGCCAGAACAATTCTCCAATGCTGTTAATAAACATTTTTATTAAAATATTCCTGCTAAAATAACTGAGTGGTATTTTTCTAACTGGATCCTGTTTAGTAGATCTCTCCTCTGAGCCACCTCTCCTTCCCATATGCTCCATTATGATATCAGTCAATTTAAGGTATTTGCTTTATTTTTGTTTTATCCCAAAGAAGACTGAGTTTCTTGAAGGCAAGAGACTTTTCTTTGTGCACTCTAGGAACCCACAGCCGGATGCACAATGTATATTTGTTAAGTGAACAGACGAATAAATGACAGTATTGAATTACTCCAAGTCTCAGTTTCTGTCATGTGGTGATGAAACATTCTGGAAGCCTGGCTTTGTAAGCTACACATCAGACCAGAATAGGAAGCTGTCAAGCCAGAGGCTATGAGTAACATCAACTTATCAATCAATGACTTACCACTTACCCAGGGTTTCATCACCATGCAGGTAGGAATAGAACAATCCTTTTTTTCTGAGAGTTGTATGCTCCATAAACCCTTTTGAGGTAGAGGTTACATCGAAATTTCTCTCCAAAACCTCTATATGTTACGCTATATTTTTAAACTCTCTTTTAAGATTAGGAAATATGGAAATTATAAGTGCCATATTGACATTTAAGTAATAGAAATTATACTCAATTGGTATTCATATTAATTGGGTAATGAAAAATTAACATTGCTATGTATCATTCTAATTATTTTTTAATTGTCATTTGCCTTTCTTGAGATTAATAGAACACACCCTACCGATTTAGTAGCCATATATGAGAATACTCATTCTGAATTTATTTTAAGCATTTTAATATTTTTAAAATCTTGTTTTCTAAGAAGACATTATAAAACCTGTTCTTTTCATATTTGTCTAAAATTTACTTGAAATTGCTTTTGGATTATAATAAAACAAAAAATATGTCTCAGCTATTTGTACCACATCGCCTGCCTAAATAAAACATTTATGTGCCATTTTCACCAAGCAAATCTCTCAGTTTAAATTAATAGTAGAGACTCAAGATAATGAAGAAAAATAAAAGCATGATGTTTAAAAATCTATTTAATATATGCACATAGTCATGTGAATGAAATAAGTTCATGCTTTTCTAGGCATGTTAATTCAAAAAGATTATTAAGGCATATGTATGGGGCATTCTTACTATAATTATTTTATTTATAATATGTCACTATTTTTTCTATCCTAATTTTTTTTAAGATGGCTTCTCTTTAATCTTTTTCATAATGCCTGTGGTGAATAATCAACCTAAGATTATTTGTCAATCTCATTTAAATTGGATCTTACAAAGTGGAAGAAAGTGTCATTTTAGTATGTAGAAAAAACATTTTGTTTACACATGGTCAATTCTAAAAAGCTTTTTTCAGAACATGAAAAACTGAGTGTACATTCTCTTCATTCCACAATCAACTGATTCATCTTTCCCCCCTCACAAGGGATGATAGCTTATGTAATTCATCCTCTGTTTTTTTACGGGTACAACACCACCTTTTTAGGAGCAAGGGCTCAATCAATATCTGGACCCAAGAGTTCAGAATGTCTTTTCACCCGAAACAACTGACTACAGTTATATATAATATATACTCTGTTTTCCATTGATGTGATCTCCTTCGGAAGACTAGGCTCACACAGGATTCAGCAAGGTCAACAATTAAGCATCTTTAGTTCATCTAGCAGGCCACAAGATCGTGACTTGACTAAACAGTGAGGCATAAAATACACATTAAGAGCCTAGAAAGGTCGAGAATATAAAAAGGAAAGATACAAATTACAAAACCTGTACAAATCAATGGGACTGTTTAAAGGAAAAAAAAAAAATCAGGCAGCACAGTGGCTACGAAAATAACATTCATTCCCAGGGGTTGATAAGTGTAGCATAATGAGTACAACCTTTATAGCCAGCAATTAGTCTGCCATGCAAGGCCTTCAGCAGAAAATGGAATTACCAACAAGATCCATCCTGATCAAAAAGCCACATATGCCACTAATGAGCAGGCTTAATCTTTTCTTTCTTATTGCCTTTACAAATTTAAGAGCCGCCCAAGTTGAGTTATGTGAGAAAGGAGGGAGGTGTTGCCTCTACTTGGAGAAAGGGAGAAAAGTCAGTTGTATCCATATTGCTAAGTTGTTCTAATAGCTGATAAACTTTAATTTTAGATACATGTTCAGTTCACGAGAAAATACTTTGAAAATTTAAAAGTAAAATATATTTCCAAATCTAAGAGTTAATGTTTATGAGGTCATTTGGGCCAATCTGGTTTAAAATGAAGCTCTTCCTTTGTGAGCAAGGACAGAACAAATCACAATCGGAAGATGAAGAAATAGCCTCTTGCTATACACTTTTCTTTCTTCAAGGCTTCATTTATAGGACAGATACCAGTGTTTTCATCCTACTGTGATAGAAATGACGTGAGAGATGAAAAGTAAATTCATTCATACTGTAATACTAATAGGCAGTTATGCATGGCAATACCCTAATCATTAATTTTCCATGTTTTGCATTCATTGTTCCACTTTTTTTTTTTTTTTAGAATGTTCACTCTTGTATTATGTACTTGAGAAAAAAAAAATTCATCCTTCACGTCTCATGTCTTATGTGCTTGGGGAAAAAAAATCATCCTTCATGTCTCAGCTCAAAGTTCAACTATCTTTGACCCCTGTCCCTGGTTCAAGTACAGAGAGGTGCTTGCATCTATTTCAGCACCTTCGGTATATTGTGCTTTCATTTTAACACTTAGTACTTATAGTTTTTGAATTGCTTTTATCTATTTGTCTTTTATTTTTGTATGTATCAGCCATACACAGTGCCTGGTATATAGTAAGCCCTTAAAAAATCCACTCAAGGTCTCATTTGTTAATTACGGATTAACAATATTTTGTGTGAAATTACTTTGTCACTTGCATATTCAAAAGAGACAAAGAGATTTTAGAATTTTAGCCAACAGAACTCTTAATGGATCAAATATTTTGGGACAAGGGGCATCTTCCATGCATTCCTGACATTTAAGCTTCCTCCTATGATTTTTCATTTTTTGTGTTATTATTTCCTTTCCTGTGAATTCTGATAGCTTGCAATAGAACATTACGGCCTTTCTCCTGCCCTGGTCACTAAATTGAATTTGTTCTTAGTTCACTTTTCCAGGACACAGTTCTAGTGCTTCTGGGGAGCTCAGCAGCCCTCCTCTGACTGTCCAGATCTAGGCTCTAGTGTTCCTAGTGACTTGATTGATGCTCTGGGCTTCTGTGATTAGCATGCTGTAATTTCCTACTCTAGGAACTTATAAGTGAAGGTAATCTTTCTTTACTATCACTTATTCTCTCCCTAGAGCAGTATTTATGAATATTTAAATTGTAATTTGATTTTTATTGCTATGTATCATTTTGTGTCTTCCTGTTAGGTTATTTCTATCTGGGGAGACACCCAGCTTCTCCTAATAATCATAGTATTTAGCTTTTTCAAGTACAATAACTGGCACGGGCAATTTGTCATGGAGATTGGGCCTTGCTTGGCATACTGAATAACTCCTGTCAGTTTGTCTGATAATTATCCCCCTCCTGGAGAGGGCAAGTCTCATGACAGGTCCTGGAACCTTCCACTCTCATCTGGGCCCCATGACAGGCTCTGAACACTTCCATCAACAGAGACTAAGAATCATTCAGGTGAGAAATAGTAACAAGGGAAGAGAACATTTAGTTAGGAAGCAAATCTAAGTTTTCTTTCTGCAGATGATGAACTCTATTAGGGCAAGGAACATACCTCATTATTATTTTTTTTTTTGCAACTCCTGTTCTAATAAATATCTGAAAAAGTATCAGACTATTTAAACCCAAATTTTGATTTTTACATTGACATAATCTATGACTTTCAGTATTTTTAACTTCAATAGTTTCACAATTTTTATCATCTTTATATCTGTTAATAATCATCAATATATACCTGAATATGATAACTTTAAACAAGTATGGCTAGTTCACTAAACACAGGCAATATATATTATCATGAAATAGTTAATACCCTATCTAGGAAAATTTGCTATTCACTGATTCTACTCTTGATTGTAGTAACTGCCATTTTCTTTTCACTGATTCAAGGATTATTCTTTGGAGGTCTATAATCACCCAAGGGCTTCACATAGTAAATCTGGGGAGTCCATAAATGGGAAGAAAAAAATCATGTTTTTATGTTCAGTAACAAATTAAACGTTTTCTTCAAATTCCTCATGATTATAGGCAACAGACTAGATGGTATTAGTAACTATGGCTTGGTCACCAAAAGATATTGGAGAAATATCCATTCCACATTGGAGTTGTTGCTTTCTTTTGTAATCTTCTGGAATATGTGTGTATTTAAACTTTTCTGGTAGGTGTATCCGTGGGCTTCATCAGCTACCCAAAGGAGTACACAGAACAGAAAGTATTAAAAACATCTGCTCTAATGCTTTTTTGTCAATGCTTATGTAGCAAATAATCCCCGTGCATCAAAACTTCTTTCGAATACCCTGAATGCTTCCTCCTAGAAAACTCTCAAGACCCAGATCAGTACAATTTGACACTGATTTCTTTATGCTTTCCAGATGTTCTAGTGAAGTAGAATATGTTATGAGGTTATATACAGAATGACATTCCATGGCATTATAGTTAGTATTTCAAAATCACACTTAGGAAAAATGTCATCCATCTATTGAAACCACATGTCTTTATTACACGTGTATTTTTTATTTATATGCTTTATAAAGTTTATTTACACTGTCTCTCTCTTGCTTATACACACACACACAGGAGGCAAATCATATATATATATGAATATATATGCAATATGTATTTACAGTAGAGTTTTGTTTTTAAAGATTTTATTTATTTATTCACGAGAGACACCGAGAGAGAGAGAGAGAGAGAGAGAGAGAGAGAGAGGCAGAGACACAGCCAGAGGGAGAAGCAGGCTCCCTGCAGGGAGCCCAGGGTAGGGACTCAATCCCAGGGCTTCAGGATCACACCCTGAGCCGAAGGCAGATGCTCAACTACCAAGCCACCCAAGCATCCCCACAGTAGAGTTTTTAATTGCAGCACATAATCTGACAGTTTTTATGCCTTCTCTCACAGCTCCAGCAAACTGGTTAGTAGACAACACTGCCTCACTATAGTGTTCTGGGACTTCTATGAACTGGCCTGTTATTGGGATTGAAAGAGGAGTATCAAACTACCAACCAAACAACAAAATCAAAATGGCAATAGATAATAGAAACGTATCATGTTATCAAAGCTACAGCTGAGTGTTGATATCCTTCTAGAAAAATTAAATCCTCAATAAATTAAGATTTTAGTCAGTTTATATTTAGGAGCTGAAAATCTGGTCTTAAAATTATGTGGCAATGTAAATGATCTAGGACAGTCCAAATGATTTCTAAAGGTAATCTACAAATCAATGGAGAAAGTCTCTTCCAACAAATGATGCTCAGAACTCTGTATTACCACATGAAATACAATGAAAAGACTCTTACCTTATTTATAATGAAAAATGAACTCTAAATTACAAACTTAAATGTAAAAGCTAAAATTATAAAGGTTTTATTTTTTATTTTTTATTTTTTTAAAATTATAAAGGTTTTAAAAGAAAACATAGGGGAAGATCTTTGGAACCTAGAATAGGTAAAAATTTCTTTTATCTTTCTTTTCTTCCTTTCTTCCTTTCTTCCTTTCTCCCTTTCTCCCTTCCCTTCCCTTCCCTTCCCTTCAGATTTATTCACTCATGAGAGACACGGAGAGAGAGAGACAGGCACATAGGCAGAAGGAGAAGCAGGCTCCCTGTGGGGAGTTTGTTCTGGGACTCAATCCCAGGACCCCAGGATCATACCCTAAGGCAAAGGCAGACATCCAACCACTGAGACACCCATGTGTCCCTAGGTAAAAATTTACTAGGACAAAGAGAGAGAGAGAGAGAGAGAGAGAGAGAGAGAGAGAGAATGAACTATAAAAACCTAAGTGTCAGTTAACTAAAATTAAAAACTTGAAAGTTTCTGCTGGGCAAACAAGAAAAAAGGTACAGAATGGGACAAAGTATTTTCAATAAATATATTTGACAAAGAAATGACCAAAGATAAAAAAAAAAACTCCTAAGATGAAGGAGTTCTGAGAGGGAAGAGGCCCACTAATTTGAGAAATGCACAATTTATTGTCATATTTTCATGATTTTTACATCTTACCTCTTAGAATATTTTGGATTATTGGAAGTTGTACATTTAAACATTCAATCATTTTTTAAAGTTCTAATAATCAGGAAGTTTGTTACTGCATGGGATGATATGTATAATGCACTAAGTGTAAAACCTACATGCTTATTCCATTATAAGAATTTTTTTTTAAGATTCTATTTATTTATTCATGAAAGACACACAGAGAGAGGCAGAGACATAGGTAGAGAGAGAAGCAGGCTCCCTGTGGGGAGCCCTATGATAGTCTCAATCCCCAGGATCACACCCTGAGCCAAAGACAGATGCTCAGCCACTGAGCCACCGAGGCATCCCTGAATTGTAAGAATTCTTTATATAATCTGGATATAAGTATTTTACAAATAGACTTATTGTGAATAATAGTAGCCACATTTTTGTGAAGATTCTGATGACAGGAGTAAAATAATATAGGACATATACTGCAGACTAATATAGCTAACACCTAGAGTAACACAGAACAATTCAAAATTTGAGTATTATACATGTTAAAATATTCTAGTTCATATGTTGTGCTAGGGAATTCTTAATGATCCTTTCTTCTTTGAGGGTCAGTACCTACTATTGTGCTTAGACTCTTTTCCTCTAAAAGCTGGGTCATTTTTTTCTTCATGGATTCTTCACAGAAAAAGGAATTATTTTTATTCCAAAGAGAAATTTAGATTCTCCGCTTCCTACTTCTCACCAGTATTATCCATATTCTAGAGGTTATGACAACAAGAATGTATAAAAGTTTTATTGAAAGTACTTTTTTTTTAAAGGAAATTTTGCCAGTTCTTAAACTTTTTATTTATTTCCATTACACACATAATGGCATGAACACCAATTAATCAAAAGAGATACTGGTAATGAACAACTAACAAGCATAGAAGGGAAGGTGCTGAGTCTCCGCTCTCAACTGTACAGCAGACACTGTTCTATGTACTTCTCCTGGACTGGCTCCATTAATCCTTTATCAATTTGCCTGTATAGGTACCATTATTTTACCATTTTAAAGATGATAAATTAAAGCACAGGGAAAGGAAATAACTTTTGTAAGTCATACAAGAAGTAAATTCCAATTAAACCCAGGCAACTAGATTTCAAGCCTTCCCTCTTAATTCCTCAATGTGCTAACATTTATACATACACTATTTAATTTAAAACTCATTTTTTTAAGGAAGTGCATATTGCCCTTCCTCAATTTTTAAGGGTGAACAGACAAAAATTAAGATATTTATGTAATTTGAGTAACTTAGTTCAGGGTATATTTTTACTCTGGGATAGAGAATATAATCCTGGGTTGAGTTTCAGAGGGTTAATTCACTCAAAGTTTGAAATTGTATAGAAAATAAAATATAAGAGTATTCTCCTGGAAAACAATTTCATGAACAATTTTAGAGCATTGAATTTTTTTACTTGTAATATTATCAAATACATAGGCTATCTTAAAGCATTTCAAAAATATGAATAAAAAGGTGTCAGTATGCATAATTCAAATTATAAGACTTCAATTCGAACGGGATAACACTTCAATATTCATATATGAAGTTCCTGATTATGATTTAAAAAGCAACAACAAAAGAATATCCTAGTTTATTACAAGATGGACAGTTTTTAAATGGCTCCATAACCCATGACTTATCTCTTTTTTAATGTAAACTTTTCATATTCATCTATTTGCGATCGTGTTACGTAATATATGCATAATATGTTCCATGTTAGACTGAGGAGCTAGGCTAAGCTAAAAATGAAAACTAGTTTTAACTTTTTAGAACTAACTTTGGTCAACTATAAGCTCCAATGTGTAAATTTTAACCAATTTAATTTGGTTCATATTTCAAGAAGAAAGCTTTTTGCTTATAGCTTTGCTTAAAGTATCAGAAGATTATAAAAAATATTTTTAGTAAATGGCCACAATTTTCTTTGAAAATTTCATTCAATTATGTATAATTATACTCTCTCAATTACCTCTGACTACCTAGTGTGGCTATTTTCATTCCATCGTCAGCTATGGACTACAAGAACCCCTGAAGTTCTGACTGTGCAGTGAAATCTGAAGGATTCTATTTAGGATACTGAGGTCAGCTTTCATTGGGAAAGATCTTCTGATGATTCTGTTTCTGGCATTACTAACATTCCAGAGAAAGTATAGTACTTACAAAATAGTTCTTTTACTACTTTTTCTCTTTTTTCCCCCCTCTATCCTGTAGCTTTTAGAAGAGAGCTCCAGTCTAGCATAAGGGAAAAAGAAAAACACTTTTTGATAAGACTGAGTGGTTCTAAATAATTTATTGCAGCAATCAATATCTGAATGGAGGCAAATGGAATCCTCTTTTTGATATCTGACATATAACTATTTTATAAGGATTAAGTCAAGATTATCCTTATGCTAAAAATACATTATGGACAGTAGGACAACACTGACAAAACTCCAGAATCTTTCATTCACTCAGCAAAGTAGGTTTTAACTGTCAAAAATAATGAGGATAGCTTAATCTAGGATTAAAATCTTATTATTAAATATTAATTTATTGAAAATTAGAATGTTATTGTGCACATTGACATGAATATACTTCTACTTATAATGAAACACATAGGCAGAAACATTCTTCTGAAATCTATTCTCATCAATAATATTGTGTCTGTACACAACTCACCTAGGAGACAGCTTCTATTTTTAAAAATTGGCAGCTTTTTTCTTCTTTTGAGCTTAAACAGGAGAACTTTTACAGAAGCATTAAGCTAATTAAGATATGAAGAAAACATAGGCATACTCATTTCTATTAATTCTCCTTTTATAAGGGAGAGAATAAACCGTGGAGCTACTTAGTTGATCATATAGAGAATACTAAACACAGTTTTCATGTAAAATTCAAATCAATAGTTTTATTATTCTGAACTTGGTACCTAAATTTAAGAAAGCCATTGAATACAGAAAAGAGCTGTCAAAGGACACTGTTTATTATATATATATGTACACATAAGTTATAGGTGAATGATCCTGAGAAATGATTATAGACTCGATTTAGAACAATAATTAAACACAGGAACAACTGAGAAAAATTATGGGGAAATCTATTTTTTTAAGAGTATCTAATTTTTTGTCAAAAATTATTCAGGGTCATGCCAAAGTCTCGTAAGTTAACCAGCCCCCAGCAAGTATTTTCTCATCAAGGTAAATGTAAAGAATATCTTTTTAATGCTTCTTGTGAAGAGCAGACTGGATACGCAACGTTAATTTTTCTTCTGAATATCATTTTTCTCATTCTTATTAATATATTTTCCTTAATAATGCTAATAGATTGTAATATAAATGTGCATGGATGGATTCAGATGACAGTATATTAATTTCATCAGTATCTTATATAATCTCTTGTGCTTTCATCTTAGTGGGAGTGTTATAAAGTGTCAATAAGAATTATAAAGACAGGATATATAAATAAAACTAGGCTTAGTTACTTTTGAGTTTCCTTCTCATGAATTATAATCTTCACAGGAACTGTATAGTTAACCAAAGACTTTGGGTAACCGAAAATGATTCATTTGTTATCTACTCAGTATTGGTCTAAAGTACTGAAATCATTTGGTGCTTATAGTTACAGAGCAAACAATCACAGGAACCATTTGAGAAATGATACACGTTTTGAGATAGTTTATATGCATAACTAAGTCTACATACAAGCATTGCCTCAGGTTTACAAGGGAGAAATCTTTTAAAATGTCATTTTAGTTACAAATAGGTTTGCATTTTCATGATCTTACATAAAGCTGAATGTTACACTACCACTATATTTCACACTGTAGAAGATCAAAGAGAAGATAATATAGCTGTTTTTAAGCCAAGTTGTCAAACTATTTTAATTTTTCTGAGACCTTATCTTCACCAGAGATATATATAAACATTAGATTCTGTGACTATGTATCAGCTAGTTGAAAAGCTGCAAAAGTTAGTTAAAATTTTAAGACTATTGGGCTAATAGTCATTTGCATTAGCTTGTTTTTCATCTAACAATCATCTATCATTATCTTAAATTGATGTTTCCTTAGCTCATGGCCAGAACACTTTAAACATCGGAAGTTAAAGTTTTTTCTTCTCTTCAAATTCTCCACAACTTTCATCTGATATTTAAATAAGTGATTACTAGTATCTATACTCCTATCAGAAAAAAAAAAAAAGCCTCATACTTGGGATATTTCATTTAGTTTATTATTCTTCCCTAAAGTAGGAAACATTATAACTTGTTTCCTTAGAAGATATTCTACACCCATATGATGAAGCTTATCAAACTCCCAGAAAAGCCTGGGAGTTTTGAGGTTGCCTTTTTCTGTAGGATATAAGCTATTTCCTTAGTGTTGAGATTAATTAGGGATATTACTATGGTACAGAATTGTAACCTAGAGAAATCTGGTCAAGAATATGTGGTCAGAAACTTAGTTGAGCTAAATCAAAATTCAAAGCCTTTCTGTCACATGAAACTTTAACCAAAATCTTGACTTGGCTTATCAGTGTATGAGACTTTACCACTACTTAAAATAGAAAAAAGTCATGACCTTAGATATGGGTAATGGGAGATTAGGAGATTCCAGACAAGCCAGATACAGGCATGTCCCTTCTTCTACCTAAAGCTCAACATTAAAGTCATACATTCAAGCACATCCTCACAGTTGTCCTAGAAGTCAGCCAATGCTAAGAAAGCAGAGTTCTTTGATTTCTTAATCATGCAAAAATAGGTTCAATTTATTCAAATATTTGCTTATATTTTCCTTCTTTGATGCTAGAAATGCATGACTCAGGTATTTGTAGAATAGAAGCAAAGATTTATCTGGGTGATTAATCTCCATAAGGGTCCTCAATTCACCAACTTTAATACCTAGATCATCATTATAAAAAGAGCATCGTAATTGGCTAATTATTCTGTTTCATGAAGGAATAAAGACATCTCATTTAAAGATATGCATCCTCATAGAGATTATATAGCCTCAATTCTGTATCTTAAGTTATGAGTTAAAAGTAAATGTATATTGAATATCTCCTACATGGTAGACATATGGAGACAATTTGAAAATTAAAATACCATCACTTTTCCAGAATATGATATGGAGCAACTTCCTCAACTATAGCTGAGCCTGGCCTGGAGTCTTGGTAACTTTAATAATAAATCATACTGCAAAGGAATTTGGAGTTCATAAAAATTAACTTCTCAGGAGAAAAAGGGATGACTTGTGTTCATAACTCAACAATTCTGATTAGTTTGGGTCACTTCTGAATTAATAATAAAAAAAAAAATCAAACAAATTCCTATCCGATAACAAGTAGTTTCTCAGTCATTCATGGAATGTAAAACCTTTAGGATACTCTGTAATCTTTGGTATTTATCTTAGAAAGCAAGACTTTTAGAAATCTTAATCTTTTGTATCACAAAAAGTTCATACTTTATTTCCCACAATGGAGAGATCATGCTAAGTATTAATGTCTTATATTTAACTGTGTTCACCAACTCCTCAAGAGGACATAAATGTTTAATAGTCATTGACTTAATGAAAAAATTTAGGATTTTTTACCACACAGATTTGTGTAAATCCAGATTTATGTTTTTTCAAGAATGTAAACCTCCATATCCTTTGGATGCACCCCCCCTTTTTTTTTTAACCCTAACCTTAGGATGCATTTCTTCTTCACAGACTCTGGCTAGATGAATTATTTGTTTCAGTAAAGTCCACCATTACTTTATTTTCAATTCTCTTCATTGGGTTACAAATTTCAAAACAAGAACAATCTTGATTTCTTCTTGGATATTCCCTCTATATTTGTATTCCAAAAGAATTCCTGTTCATTTGCCCAGAGTCACATTATCAGATCTTTGCACTTATTGACATTGTTTCCTACTCAGTTTAAGAAAGGGAAGAAAAAAGAAGAGGGGTGGGAAGCAAGAAAAGAGGTAGGGAAAAATTCTTTATATTTTTATATATGTATGTAAATATATAAATTTATATATATATTATATATATATGATTTTATATATGTATATATTAAGGAAAAACTCTTATCTTGTTTCATAGTATAATTACAATCAGTTCTGCTATAATGTTTGTTTTCAAACTTAAAATTATTCCAATCAGAATGTTGTATTAGGAAACAATTTGAGCATAACTCAAATTTTAAATCTGTTTATGTTCAATTTTGTTCCAAAAAACCCCACTGGAATATCATGTCCTGAACTGACCCATCTATCCCAAACTGACCCATCACTATGTAGAAATATACAAACTGTACACATCTAGAACATCTATTTATTTTTCCAATTCATTGTATATATTCTGCTTCTTACCTATACATATTCAATGTTACAAACTCCTATCCAGTTTCAGACAAACCTCTCTCACCAATTCAAAGCAACTTATAAGCTCATAGAGAATGTACATTACTCCTTTAGATTTGTATTTATCATTACAGTTAATTTTATTCTTACTCAAGAGAAATTGCTTTAACTACTCTGAAACACACATACACCTGCTGGCTATTGCAGCTATGATTAACATTTTTTTTTTTTTTTTTTTTTTTAGAAGCCAACTTCTATTTACGTAACTTGTTGGCATTAAGTTCCAAGAGGTTTATTTGTGTCTCACTGTTGAGACACCTGTGAGTTTTGGGAACAATGCCCAAACAAGTACAACTATTGTAAACTCTAGAGTAGGTCAAATGACTAAGCTACCTTGGCTACAAATAGCACTATGATAATGTTATAAATAGAAAGGAATTACCATTATCTATGTTTTCAAAGAGACCTTTTGCAGAATCCAGGTTTTGGATGACAGCCAAGTGACTACACTTCTGAAATATATTTTTTTCAAAGGCTATTCTTTACTGAAAATGAGTCTGAGTGTCTTACCATCTTGAAAGGGCAAAGGAACATCTCTTGAGATTGATACTTAAGGTCATGGATTAGGGGGTAATGTTTAGCCTGTGAAGTCTTCTTTAATACCCATCTAGCTTATTTCTGGTTTCAGATGATTTTTTGAGATGATTTTTGTTTTAAATAGAGCAGAGAAATAAAATAATAGGGCAATTTCCATCTGCTAGAGAGTCCCATTGTTTCAATACATGAAATGGGACAGTTTGAGCATTCACTTCTAATGTACGCCATGCTTTTTACCATGTAAATCTCATCTAATTCTCATATTATGTGTTAAGCATTACAGTCTTTATTTTACACGAAGAAACTGAGGTTTTGAGGTTTTTTACTTTAGTTATCTGTGTTAATGAATGCCTATATCCCTTTCTTCTGATGAGCATACCTGCCTCCAACCTTTCTAACACTTGGACATTAATGAGAAATATATTTTGTCACTAACTCAGAATAGCCAGAAATATATTAGCTACTAATAGCTTTCAGAATATCATCAGCCAAAAAAGTAGGATGAACATCCTTTAGGCTTGGAGGTATATGACTTAGCTATTTAGTATTATGAATTGAATTTGATTATGAATTACAGAAAGGCAGTGAGTAGAGCAAAACTTTAGCCAAGGCAAAAAATTATATCACTATTTCATATCTGATTACATTTTTATTTTTACTTCTTGTTATGTATAGGCATAAAATTATGCTTAATAAGGTGGTTGAAAGATGGCAACAATTCAGTTCTTGCAACAAATATATGAATTGATAACTTTGTATGTATAGTAACAGTATCAAACTATTTGAAACATATTTTAGTAGTTTACACATATTATAGCTAAACCTTAAAGAGAACCTAACCAAAACTGAAAAATTAATAAATTATTTACTAAAAAAGGGGGGATAGGAATTGAAGTCAGACTCTCTCAATTTCAAATTGTGGATCTCTGACTGTACAACATTTTTCAAGTCATTTAACCACTGTAAGCATATATATCTATATCTATATATACATATATCTCCTTATGTATTTTTTTTTTACTACTATGAGGATAATACCTGTTGCAGTATTCTGGGAAGATAAAATATAATGTGAAAGACTTTTGTTAAGCTCTGTATAATGTAAATTGTTATTATGTTAAATAAAATTAGTCATTTTGTCAGATTTTTGTGAGTTAACCACTTTATCAAAATGTGACCAGATCAATGAAGAATGCTTTCCTCTGTATATTTAGAAATATATTTCTCTCTATATAAATATAATAAATATTAATATAAATTAATTTAATAATTATTTAATTAAATCTATAATTAATAGATAATATTGATAGAGAAATATATAAAATATATAAAAATATAAACATGCTTGTTTTTAGCTTTGCCTTTCCTGGCATCTGAGGGGTAAGGTACAGAGGATAGAGACTTGGGTGCTGACATGGGGAGAGGAGAGGAGTCTCCCTAAGAATGTTGTTAGTCTTGACTAAAGCACCAACTTTAATCATTTAATATTCATTTACCTAAAAATGGTTGAGCCAAGATATAAACTCTGCTGTCTCCTACTACAAAGCTGTTCAACACCATGGTATTTCATCAGTTCCTAAAAGACTGTCTAAGAAATTGAACATCATTAATACGTAAGTATTGCTATTTAGATTTAGTACTGCATCCTAAACATTTACTGCTCTGGTTCAGGGGGGTGAAAACAAGGAAACAAATTTACAAAAATATAGGAACATACATAATCCTTGATTCTTAGTTCTTATGTTAAAAAAATTTTAAACTATACAGATTTCTTTTAAAAGAAAATTATTTTTTCTTAAAGTTGGCATTGATGACAGATTGTTCAAGCCATTTATTTTCATCAATGTTTACATTTTTAGATAAGTGTAAGAAGGTCTCAGAATCTGTTTTAGCTAAACACATATTACAAAACATAACAGATAACAAATAGACTTAAACTATCAGGAGATCATTCTAAGAGGGTTATTCTCTTGATAAGAGACTTTTTGAATTAAAATAAAGGGTAATTACTTAAAATCTTAACCAAGAAAAATGTTTTCAAAGATATTTATATTCCACTAACTGTATACATTATTCAATTAAAAAAAATCACAGATGAATTTAAGTTAGAACATGTATTTTATCAAAGAACATTAAAGTTACATTGATTTAAAAATGGCTAATTTAAAAAAAATTAAGTAGCTTTTAGAAAAAATAACCATACTCATTTTGAAACAGATTTGAGACAGACAACGATGTAGTTTATAGCTTCCCCAGTATTAATGCCAGTAAAAGGTTTTCCTTGTTTCTATATTGGGCCCCTTCAATACTGTTTATTCTCTCTTTTTTTAAAAGGATTTTATTTATTTGAGAGGCAGAAAGAAATAGAGCACGAGCAAGAGGAGAAGGAGAAGCAGGGTTTCCATGAGCAGGGAGCCTGATACAGGGCTCAGTTCCAGGATCCTGGAATCATGACCTGAGCTGAAGGCAGACACTTAACCAACTGAGCCACTGAGGGTGCTCCAGTATTGTTTATTCTAACAGTCTCTTATGGTCACTGAGAAATCAAAAGAGAAAACCTGGAATTCTTAGTACTAGCTTTCTCCTTGACCTGGATAATACCAATATATTAAGTGTTCCTAATACCTAGGCTTAAATAAAGAACCTTTGTGGGGGATACAGAAGACTTAAGAAGAACAAAATTGTGCCATCCATGTACTTCTTTCATTCATCTGTTTTATAAAATAGGTAATTCCCCTACACCAAACTTCACAGGTTTAGGATTTGGCACAGAGAGAGTAGATGGAACAGCATGGGCTCTCTTCAGACTACCTGGAATGTTTGACTATACTGAGAGCTACGTCTTCCTCAGGGAAGCTGTCAACTACAGGATTTGTAAGAAAACCAAACAGCCTTACAGTCACTGTATGATGATATTTATGTCTCTGTTCCCTTATAAATGAACAGTTTCTTATAGCTGCAATGTTCTTTTTCCACCCCAGTATTTGTTGTAGTAATTCTTTACAAGATTTCTGAACCATTTTTATCCTTGCCAGAAAGATACGTTGAACACATTTACCTGGTATACGATTTTCCAGTGCATTAGTACACAACGACTGATTAATAACTGGACAGTAATCCTCAGTGCACATTTATATCAAGAATACTTCACTATTTTTACTTCATTAAAAAACACCCATGCAGGCCACAACTACTTCATTGTCACTAAGGCAAAGAAGAGGAAATGTTGATATATATGAATGTATAGATCACAAGCATTTTGTTTAGCCTCTGATATTATAATTACACTGGGACACTACCAAAGAGCTATTTATTTTACAAATGCTAACTGATGGAACATTTTCATTAATCATGAGTGAAAATGTTACCTTTTCTGATTTTCATAGATACACCTATTATTCTGATACACATTTTTGTGTATATGTATAAACATATGCAACCCTGTATACAGGATTTTACCATTTGGGTTACAAAAAAAAGAGCAGGGGAAAACTGAATTGAAAAAAGAGTGAATACTAACTAGCACATGTAAAAATTGATTAAATATTTACAACAAAATCAGCACACTGAAAAAAAATGTAGTAATTACCTTAGCAGGATGGCATAATTTTTTTGGCACCAATCATGTCTGATCTACCTTTAAGATTTTAACAGTAATTTCTTTTTTTTTTAATTTTTATTTATTTATGATAGTCACAGAGAGAGAGAGAGAGAGAGAGAGAGAGAGGGGCAGAGACACAGGCAGAGAGAGAAGCAGGCTCCATGCACCGGGAGCCCGACGTGGGATTCGATCCTGGGTCTCCAGGATCGCGCCCTGGGCCAAAGGCAGGTGCCAAACCGCTGCGCCACCCAGGGATCCCCCAACAGTAATTTCAAAGTACTCAGTGTGTATCACTTTTTGGCAGGTACTCACTTTAAGACATTGTACAAAATTATATGAAGCTCTTAGACCCTCAAAGGTGCCTTAAAATTTCAAAATATATTGTGAATTCTCCTTATGCCATCAACATAGCTGCAGTCTTCTCTTACTGTAATACATGGTGCCCCAATGAAAACAACACGCAAAAGAATACTCAGGTAGATAATTTTGTTATTTACCCTTCTATGTTCAGAATTTTTTTTTAAGATTTATTTTTTTATTTGAGAGAGAGAGAGGGAGAGAGAGAAAGTGTGTGGCAGGGGAGGGACAGAGGGAGAAGAAGAGAGAGAATCCTCAAGCAGACTCCTCAGTGAGCATGGAGCCTGATGTAGGGCAGGATCCCAGGAGCCTGAGATCATGACCTGAGCTGAAATCAGGAGCTGGCTACTTAACCAACAGAGCCATCCACCCCAAAAATGTACTTCTTAGTTTAAGAGTTTACTCATCAAATTTTCCCCCTCAGCTATGGTTAAAAGGTTGGAAACAAAATGATCTTAGGGTAGAAGTAATTGAAAAAGTTTTAGGACTATAAGTTACATAAAGAGGTTTCATGGAGCTGACTTGGATTTCTTATCTGAAATTCATATACCAGTATATTAAAATGTGTTTAATATCCATATAAATACTATGTTATAATAATATTCCAAAGATATATTTTTCCTTTGAACATGAATATAGGTCAAAGAATTGATACCTAGTGACTTCCTCATAGACAAAAATGTACTATTGATTTCTTGGCCTTCTGAATCACACTATCTTTGACAAATTGAAATTATTAATTTGATGCCCTATTTTCATGCACCCAGGATTATAACCAAACAAACCTAAACAAAATGTGCTAATAAGTATTTCCATTAATTGCAAAACAATGTTTTTCAGGTTTTTTAAATATGGAAATCAACAGTCACCTTTGAAGTTGTGCCTTCATCTTGAAGAAGCTGCTAGAGTGTAAATTTCCACAATGAGGACACATGCAAATTATAGCACTAGCCTCATACTTGAAACTTGTTAATAAGGGGAGTTTCCCAGTTAGTCTCCCTTCTTCTTATATTAATTTTCTGTTTTTGAATATTTCCTATCAACTAGCCCATTAATGTAATCAAAAGTTACATATAATAATCTTAGGAAGGACAATGATGGGAATGAGAATGAAAAGAACTAGGAAAAATATGACTTTCCAGAGAAGCTGTAGAGAGAATAATTTGGGTGATCTATTTAACAGAATCAAAGTGTTTTTCTTCTTACTAAAAGCACTTTTTTTTTTTTTTGGTTCCCATAAATGCTTTTAAGACTTTCTTTGGAAAACCTGTCATTTTCAAAGTACCCTTAAGAGCACATAATCCCTACATAATTTGAAAAAATTGCACTTTTCTGAAATAATGGCAATTTTTCTACATAACTAGTTTATACAATAAGGAAATACTTCAGACTTGCTTTGAAAAGGGGAGTGCGTTACAGATGGACACCTTGTGCCTTACTTTGGATATAGTATATTACCTACAAATTTAGAAATACACAGATTAATGTGCATTAGATGGTAATCTATACTTTTTTCTTCGGGGAAAAATATGCAACTCAGAAACATCTGGGCATTTTTGGGGAGAAGAGAGTGGTGGCAAAACCCAATATTTCTTGAAGGCTTATAAGAAGAAAACAAGAGCCATTTGGGAGCAATATAGGTACACTGGTATTTTTAAAGGTTACTTTACACTCTATAAAAGGTGATCCACAAAAGAAAAAGACAATGCAGGTTGACCTACATTGACAAATTACACTTACCACATTTGCAATGTCATTCTGAGATTATTCTGCTACACAAAATGGGAGGAAACAAGTAATATGAAAGAAAGTGCACTCCCCTACAAATAGGATTATAATCCACTTCCCTAAAAGATAGAGACATAGAGACTGTAGTCTTTTTCATCTTTCCAATCATCAGAATTCTGTTATCATTTGCACTGCTTCAGGATGACCGTATTTCAGTTGTTTACAATTACCCATCATGAAGGCATAGCAAATCAGAGGTGGTTGATCCACTCGTTCTTTTAATACCTAGTCTAGAAGAATATCAGAACTTTTTGCAGTGGGAAACTTACTACATGGGATCAAATCCTTGGTTAATTATCAACTTACAGAGATGATTAAAAATTTTTACTTAGAAAAATGATTAAACATTTTTTTAAACCATGTCCATGGGAACTATAAAGTAATTTATGAGAGACTTGCCAAATAACAGATCTCTTACACAAAGGCAGTCAGTGGTTCTTGTCAAATCTTGAAAATTCATCTTTGTCATTCACAGTCACACTCAGTTAAATCTGATAGGAGCACTGAAGATAAATCCTTTCCTTTGAGTTATCTATTGCAAAATACCTTACAATGGGAATATATTCATTCTTCTTGGAAAAGAATCTGGAAATACTAGTTCAATTAGTGTGTCCTCATGAAAACAAGCTCAGCCATGTGTGTGAAAACTCAGCAAGGTGAATTTAAATTGTATGTAATTTACCTATTAAAATAAATGAAAAAGTATATGTAATGAATTGTCATAAGTACATTCAAAAGGAGACCAGGATATTAGAATGATATATGATTCTTTGACTCTATATCAAGATAATTTTAAAACGTGAGCATCTTGAATATATCAGAGTCATATAGCATAGTCCAGAGAGTTCTAAGTAATCCAAGAAGAAAAAATATATATATGCCCTTATAAATATTTTTATAATTAACCATCTAAATAGTAATATTATCTTAGGTAACCCAAATAGAGAAAGTGAAACATCATGTACTCAAAATAATATGTGAGTATGGGGTTAGAGCTGAATTGGACAAGAGATATTAAACATTGCAGGATATAAAACTATAATGGAATTATGAAACTATAACATTTTTAAGATGAAGGAAACATGAGGACTCAGTTTACCTTCACTCTCTTACAGAGAGCAAGACATACTTAACAGTTAGCCTGTGTGATTTTTCTCACTAGAGGTTACAGTTTGAGCACTAATTAAAATTTGGCCACTGTGCAGAATACAGTAAGAACATTTTTTTCTTTGAATTCTAATCATTCTATGAGGTTAGTCTAGTGGGCAGAATGGAATGATTTCTTTTACAGGGATGAGCTTACAATTAGGTGAAAATTTCATCAAGTCAGATTTCTCTGCAAATCACCTTACAAGACAGGTATCATAGGAGAGATTAACGCAAAATTTCCCCAGAAACACTTACAGCTGGATTTTGCTCTGATAGTAGGCAGATTGTCATCTCCTGAGTGCCAGATATAGTAGTTAACTTGCTTTGTATGGAAAATAGCTATCTTTAAGCATCAGTTGATGCTGACAATCTTTTATGTTAAGCATGTATTTTACCATTGTGACTGAGCAGTTATTAAAACCATTTGCACTGGAAGATGAAGAGTCACATCTAAACAGTCGCTTTCCTGGAAATGAATTCAAAACCATAAGAAAAGCATGACGTTCACTGTTTAATATGCCAACTCTTGATACTTTAATAAGTAGGTTTTCTTCATGATTATACTTACATTAATAATAGATGGAAATCATTTCTTGTGTACGAGTCATAATGTAAGCAGCACCGTTTGTTTTGTTATTAACTTTTTTTTTTTTAAGATTTTATTTATTTATTCACGAGAGACACACAGAGAGAGAGAGGCAGAGACATAGGTAGAGGGAGAAGCAGGCTCCACGCAGGGAGCCTGACGTGGGACTCGATCCCGGGTCTCCAGGATCACACCCTTGGCTGAAGGTGGCGCTAAACCTCTGAGCCACCCAGGCTGCCCTTGTTTCGTTTTTAGTACAGATTTGTTTTCTAGGTAGGACTAATCAATTTCTAGTTTAATGTGGCTTTTATTTGTTGGTACTAATTTTTTTTTTTGTAAGCTTTAGTTTTAACATGAGGCAAATGTGAAAAATAATTTCAATGTTGAGATGGCTGTTGTTTAAGATGAAAGAGGTAGCCTATATAGAACATCTTGGATTGTCATTAAGTAGTAGTTGCCTTCAAATTCATAATTTCAGCCATATTTTTTCTTGTATCTTCTAGGGAGAATGTAATAAAATAGATTGAGAAATAATGGTGAAATATGAATTCCCACCATTTCCATCATTGCTTTAGATGTTACTTTGATCACAGTTCTCTATATTGCAATTCGTTACCTATATAATACTTCGTTCTCTTAAATACTATTTTGTTCCTTGTTTTTTTTATAATACTTCGTTCTCTTAAATACTATTTTGTTCCTTGTTTTTTTTTTTTTTCTTACTCATTTCTGCCATATATAGTCCAGTATGCTACTTGAGATATGTTAAGCTTTCAAAACCTGACATGGAAAAGGAGGGAGAAAAGATGCAAATCATCTTTATTGTATTCCTTCTTTCCCCTCTTTCATAGGAGGAGATACTATTTCAAAGCACATAGGTGTGTTCTTCAAATCATTTAATGCAGCCTTCCCTAGACTGGGACTGTGTCTGCTTTTTCCATCACTTCTTTTCCTGTTATAAAGGCTTTGTTTACTATGTATCCAGGAAGTATTGGTAGTATAAATGAATTAAAACCTCTACAGCACACAGAGGATATTTTCCTAGTTTCACCAATGATATTTAACTTTGTGCATATGCTACACAATGCTCATTATATACCTTTCCATCATTTTATAATTATTTCTTAAACAGGGTAAAAAGCATGTGTTAGGTCTGCTCAGGAGAGAATAAGATTGTTTAGAACACGGGTTACAAACTATGGTCCATGGATCTTCTGCCTGTTTTTGTAAATAAAGTTTTACTGGAACATTCATACTGATTTGTTTATTCATTGACTGTACATACTTTCTGGTTACCATAGTAGACTTCAGTAGTTGCTATAGAGATAATATGGCCCACAGAGCCTAAATTATTTACTATCTGGCTCTTCAGAGGAAAAATTTGCTGACCCTTGGTTTAGAGAAATAAGATAGGGATCCCAATAGCAGTGTTTAGTGATCTCTGCAATATTTAGAAGACTTCCTGAGGGAAATATGTCTATCACACTCAGCGTGGTATAGAAACTAGGAATGTAATGCTATGCAACAGATTTTATAAGAAGCATTTCGCAAGTTAGACATCTAAATGAGTGTTGTCTCCTGTGGCACATATATTTGTAGCCTTTCAATGGTGCAAACACATGTGCCCTTTAATGCTGGATTTTTAAAAGCACTTTTTTTTTCCTCTGAGAGGTAATATGATTAAATAATGAGTTTCACAAAACTGGCAATACAGTTTTAGTTTGAAAATCTAAAGCAATGGTACTTATTTCCTTATCTGGCCTGTAATATAACCCTGAATATGACTCCAAAAGAAGTGATAAACCCTCATATTATACAAATGAAGCATCTGGGGATTCAGTTTTTGTTTCCAAGGTTGAAAAGTTCCTAAGTTGCAACACACAAGAATTTAGAGTCACATCTGGTATGAACAGGGCATGGAAACATCAAGTTAATGGTGTCACCTGCAATATCTTTTCACTTTTGTATATCAACCTTCACCTGATTCTGTTTTCCTGATGAACATTTTTTAGATCAAATAGAAAAAAAGGCAATAAAAACACAATGAATGGTCAAATAAATTAATATGCAGTTTTGTTCAAAGTATATTACAAAGCATCAGAAAACATTTCTATTTATTCAGTGAAACAAACAATCGATTCTTACTCTGTTTAGGCAGTGTGACATTACACATTTTAACTACATTGGTTGTGAAAACATGTGTCAGCTTGAACATAATTTCTTAGGAATGTGTGGATATTAAATATTGCCTTGCAGATGCTCACAAAATATGTACCCATTTTCTCCATATGGAAGAGACAAATGCAAAGTCTTCAAGGATCAACAAGAGAAAAACAAACCACCCCATATGCAGATTAAGCTAAGTGCCAGCTGGGGATAATATCCTCTCTTAAATTGTCAGGACTGATGAAATTTAAAAAGTGATCTATGAATATAAAATGGTATAAATAACAAAAACCATCTTATTTTGTTTTAAATGGATAGACAATACATTTTTAAGTTAAAAAATATTGAGCCATAATGCAAGGGATATCATGATTATCTATGTCTCAGTTTTAAGTAGAATGTGGAAATAAGAACCCAGTATTCCTATATGATTTTCAATATAAGAAACTATTAAGCATTCAAAGAAATTCTTAAACATACCCTGTCCCCTGAAAATAACTGTGGGATACAGAAGAATAGCTAATATTTAGGTTGATGCTTTCCTATTCAATTTTTGTCAACCTCCCTCCTCTTCCCACTTCCTAAACTGGTTTCTTTTCCTGTATTTAACATCCTAATGATTTGCACTACCATGAACAAAGTTAGCCCCTTAAGTACCTCTGATACCTTTCTTGCTCCCCACCAGTCAATAGATCTCATCAATGGTACTTGATAATGATATCTCTAATCCTTTCCCATTTCCACTGCTTCTATTTCAGACAAGATTACCAAGACAGCTAATACAATCTACTTGTCATGATTATTATTTGCCCATAGGAACAGTGTTGCTATAAAAATACCTGATTTATCTACCAGTGCATATGTACAATATTTTCTTTTTTTTTTTTTTGGCTGAGGTGGGTATGTACCTGAAATTATACTCCTACAGGGCAGCCTGGGTGGCTCAGCAGTTTAGCACCGCCTTCAGCCTAGGGTGTGGTCCTGGGGAACTCAGGATCAAGTCCTGTGTTGGGCTCCCTGCGTGGAGCCTGCTTCTCCCTCTACCTGTGTCTCTGCCTCTCTGTCTCTCTCTGTGTGTGACTCTCTCATGAATAAATAAATAAAAATCTTTAAAAAAATTATACTCCTGCATTATAATGTGTATGCTAAATTATATAATAATCCAGTTTTTCTGAAATAGTTGTACTAATTTACATTCTATTAGCATAATGTGTAAGCAATAGTCTTGATTCACATTTAGTATACCTGATGCTAACTTTCAAATTTTTGCCAACTAAATGAGTGAAAAAAATACTTACCTCAACCTTTATCTTTATGATCACTAATAAAATATTGCTTATAATTAGCTCTAGTTTTGCCTCAGCCCCACCCCGTTGTAGCCACAAAACGTACATAAGCAAATACACAAGTGTGGTGCATGCAACACACACACAAACTTTCATTCATATTTCCATTACTCACATACTTTTTACTCCTCTTCTGTCACAGTGTAACATCATCTCTTGGAAAGCTTTTTGGCCCTGATTCCCTCTGTACCTGCTTTGCGTTAGACAGCTACTCACTCCCTCCAACATTTTCTATTTTTTCTACCACGGCACTGAACTATTCCTTATGTCAAATGAATGTTCAAGTTTTCAAACAGAAGTCCATGAAACCAGTGACTGTTTATCTCACATCCTAGTGTATAATGGTATGTGCACCAAAGGTTCTTAAGAATTTTTACCTAATATTAAATTTGTGCTGATTCTAGGAAATTGGAAATATAAAAAAATATCTTCCACTTGGTATCAATTAATTTTGGTGTTAACATTGGTTGTTTTGTTGTCTTAGATTCCAGGAATTGAAAAATCTGTGTATGTGTACAAGATACAAATAATATAGATTTACACATGAGCCTAATTTGTTATATATATTCTAATCCAAAATTCTATATTTAAGACTTTATCAGCATGACTACTAGAACATGAAACATCCTGTGAACCCCGAATACCCTAAATTATTTCTGGTTATTCAAAATGGATGTCCTACAAAAATTCCAAAACCATAGTTCCCAATAATTTATTGCACATAACTGCCAAATTTAGCCTCTTTTAATTCAGCTCCTTGGATTATTTATTCAATTATTCCACAAACACTTTTGAGCCTTGAATATTCCAGGCATCTCTTTAGATTGAAGATTTAGTTGTAATCAATACAAAGTTCCTGTCCTCAAAATTCCCATCCAGGTGGGAGAAATCAATGTTATACAAGCAAGCAAATGAAAACAATAAATACTTCAGAGAGAGGTAAGAGTTATGAAGATGTTGAATAATCTGCCAGAGCAACTAGGCAATGTTGCTTTTTCAGAAGCAGTAATAAAGAAAGGCATCTCTGATGAAGTGGATTTGAGCTTCGATCTTGATGAGAAATTGGGTTGAGATTTATTTCTAGGAAAGCTGATTAAAGAAATCTTTGTTGCCAATTTTTAATGCCCTTGATAAGACTGCTGATGTCATGCTAAGCATGCCACCTCCAGACCTTTTCAAATGCTACTGCACTCTATAGATAGTCACAGGGGTGTTGGATTCTGTGCATAGGAGAAGAAAAGGACACTCGCTCTCCTCCCCCCACAAATGCTCCCAGACACACCAAGGTTACATAGGCCTTTTACTGCAGCTACTCTCTTGATAACAGAGAGAATAAAGGACATTGAGGACATTGAGGAATTGGGTCTTATGCACATCTTCTGTCTCAAATTCTTGAAATTTTTGCGGGATTCAGCTGAAAGTCAAGGCATCTGTTGCATGTTAGAGTGGACCTGAAAGGACTTTCTGACCTAGCAATCAATCACATAGAGATTAGTGTAAATGTAGCTACACCAGCATGTGTAGCTAATCATATTTAGTTCAAAACAACTTCTGTAAACTCCCTTTTTTCCTCTTTAAAAATTCTAACCTCCTTTGTCTCTCCACAGAACACGTTAGATTTCAGTCTACTCTCTCTTAAATCGCAATTCCTAAGGCCACAAATAAACACACACACATTGTACTTATCAGCTTGCAGTTTTCTCTTTCATTGCCCAGCACTCTTCTGCTCATTATCTCCTGCAAACAAATTCCAAAATTTCAACAAAAAGTTCTTTCCACAGGAAAGAGTTTCTGTATGATTCAGATTCTCTGTTTACAAACCTGAAAAACTAACCTCCCTCCTTCCACCCCATGAATGAAAATAATCTTCAAGGTAAAGCTCTGTCACTGTGAACAAAGAGCATTGACTTTGAAATTAAAAGATTTAGATACAAATCCATACTTCATTTCCTTCTATTGTATTTAAAAAGAGAGATGTAATTTAATGGTATACTATAGATTGAATTGCCTACTAACTTAATGAAATATAAGGTTTGCTAGACTCCAAGAGTCACCAGCTAGTCCAGGTGTATCAGAAAAGGAGCAGATGCCTGATAAGCACTCTTATGGATTGTGTCCATAGAGAGTGGAGGTCAAGAATCTTAAACAAGCAAACGAGATTCATGTGCATGCATTAAAGTTCCAGAATGTCCTCTGTGACAAGAACAAGAATGGTACTCAAGCTGATTTGAGACAAATTTGAATGCATCTTTTCTAGGGCTGATGTAAAAAAAATACTAGAAACTTAAAGCAAAAACAAAACAAAACTTTTTCTTACTGTTCTGGAGGCTTCAAGTCCAAAATCAAGATGTTGACAGAGCTTGTTCCCTTTCATGGCTCCAGCTTAGCTTCAGGGGACAGCCAGCAATCCTTGGAGTTTCTTGACTTGCCGACCCACCACTGCATTCTCTGTCCCCATCTTCACCTGGAGTTCTCCCTGTGTCTCTCTTTCCTCTTTCAAGGGCCTCTTAAGAGCCTACCCTGCTCTAGTATTGCCTCATTTTAACTAATTGCATCTACAACTACCCTAACCCTATTTCCAGTTAAGGCCAAATTCTGAGGTCAGGGGAGTGGGGTGAGAGGACTTCAACGTATCTTTTTGAGGGGACAAAATTCAACTTCTAATAAAGAATAACTGCATATTCAGCCACAGGCTCTCTCATGATGATATGAATTAGAATCGTCTGGAGAGCAGGGTAATATGGAGAACCCTAGCCACATCCCAGGACTTTTTAAGGCAGTTGACCCCAAACCAGGGATCGTTAAGAAACTTTTACAAACTCACTTAAAAATTACTATTGTAAACAGATGTGCTAATGTTTCTATGGTAAAGGTTTGTGCTATATCTACCATGGTAGAACACAGTGTGATATTGAAACTTGGGGTAAAATAGAATACTAAATTTCGAGTTAGCCAAGCAGCATTAAATATTGCTTCCATGAGGCTATTTTTCAAAAGGAAATAAATCCTTTGAAATTGATTTCATCTGAAAACGAAGCAGTTTACAATAGATTTATTCCTATCACATTTTTTGGCATACCTCTTTATTCCTGTTTTGTATTGTTATTCTTTCTTTTCTTCATAGGTTTACATTTCTCTTCTGTGTTCTTTATAGTGCAAGAATTCTTCACAAAAATATTTCCACTTAACACATTCATAGTGAGTACTTACCATATATTTGGGAGGTTTTGTGCTAAAAACTGAGGAAATAATGTTCTCTAAGACTTAATCTTAATCTCATTGAAATTCTTGGTTTATCGGGGGAGGGGGGAGAGAGAGCGAGCTTGAGAGAGGGAGAGAAAGAGAATAGAATCTTTAAAAAGAGCTACTGGGTGGCTCAGCTGGTTAAGTATCAGGCTCTTGACTTCGTTTCCGGTCATGATCTCAGGGCAGAGAGATGGAGCCCCCACCTAGTGTGGAGCCTGCTTAAGATTCTTTTTCTCTCTACCTCGGCCCTTCCTCCCCTCACTCTGTCCCACCGCTCCCCATGCATGCATGTGCTCTTTCTCTCTCAAAAAAAGAGCTACTGTGAAATGTGAAAAGAAGTACTTCTTAAACTTTAATGTCCAGAGGAATCAACCTGAGATATTGTTAAAAATAGATTCTAAATCAGTGAATTTGGAGTGGAGCCTGAGAGTCTTCATTTCTAACAAGCTCCAAGATGATGATCCTTCTATTTTGTGATTTATGCTTTGAGTGGGAAGTTGATAAGAAATAAAATGGAGAAAAAAAAAAAAGAAATAAAATGGAGAAACATGCAAAATACTAATGAAACACAAATGTGGAAAATTATTACAGAGAAAAAGGATGTAGAGTTTGGACTTCAAATATACTAGGACTTCATTGCTCTAAAAGATAAAGGATTTCTTTTTTACAAATTTGAGTATAATTAACACACAATGCTACATTAGCTTCAAGGGTACAACTTAGTGATTTGACAAGTTTATACATCATGCCATGTTCCCAACACGTATAGCCACCATCTTCCCATTACATCACTATTACAATAACTGTGTACTCTTTATCTCTGTTCTTTCTTCCTGTGACTTACCCATTCTATAACTAGAGGCCTGCATCTCCTTTCCCCTTTACTCATTTTTGCCCAATCTACAACCTCTCCCTTCTGGCAACCAACAGTTTGTTCTCTGTATTTCTAGTTTTGATTCTGCTTTTTGTTTGTTTATTTATTATTTAGGTTCCATTTACGAGTGGATTCATATGGTATTTGTCTTTCTCAGTCTGGCTCCTTTCACTTAACATAATATCATCTACAACCATCCGTGTTGTCCAAAATGTCATGATCTTATTTTTTCTTATGGCCATGCAATATTCCATTGTGTACATATATCTATATACATATCACATCTTTATCCATTTATCTATTAGTGGACACTTTGGTTGCTTCCATGTCTTGGCTATTATAAATAATGCTGCAATAACATAGGGTGCATATTTTTTCAAGTTAGTATTTTTGTTTTCCCTGGGTAAATATTCAATAGTGGAATTATTGAATCATATGGTATTTCTTTTTAATTTTTAATTTTAATTTTAATTTTTTGAGAATCTCCATACTCTTTTCCACAGTGGCAGTACCAATTTACATTCCCACCAACAGTGCATGAGAGTTCCTTTTTCTTCACATCCTTACCAACACTTGTTGTTTCTTATCTTCCTGAGCTTAGCCATTCTAACAGGTGTGAGGTGACATCTCATTGTGGTTTTGATTTGTATTTTCTGATGATGAGTGAGGTTGAGCATCTTTTAATGTGTTTGTTGGCATTTTCTTTGGAAAATGTCTGTTCAGGTCCTCTGCTCATTTTTAAATTGGAATTTTGTTTTCGTATTGCATTGTATAAGTTCTTTACATATCTTGTATAATAACCCCTTATCAGATACATCATTTACAAAAATCTTCTGCCATTCAGTAGGTTGTCTTTTTGTTTTCTTCATGGTTTTGATAAAGGATATTGTTAGCAATGGGAATACAAAAAGTAAGGCTTCAAAAAATGGAGTAATGACCAATAATAAGTGTAAACCAGTGGTTTTAAAAATACACTTCTTAAAAGATAGATTCATAGAAAAAAAACCCTGAAACAATTATTTGGAATTTCTGAGACTAAGGGCATGGGCCTCACAAGGAAATTCTAAACTTCTTATCTGTCTCTGCCACCATGCCCCATCCCCACAAATTTGACAGTTCTAGACTACAGCAGCCTGTATGCTGGTAGAAATAAAGAAAATAGTGTTCTGAGGAATGCCTGGGTGGCTCAGCAGTTGAGCGCCTGCCTTTGGCCCAGGGCATGATCCTGGAGTCCTGGGATCAATCCCACATCGGGCTCCCTGCATGGAGCCTGCTTCTCCTCCGCCTGTGTCTCTGCCTCTCTCTCTCTGTCTCTCTCTCTGTCTCTCATGGATAAATAAATAAAATCTTAAAAAAAATAGTGTTCCGAGAATACCCTTGAATACAGTCTATGGGCAAGTATGAAGATCATTCTGTGCCTTGTCTAGGAGTTTGGATTTTACTTTTCAAAAGTGGTATCCAGATCTTCTTCAATGGTTTATTATTAGGGGAAAAAAAAGCACACCCCCATGTAAGTGTCATTATTTATTTAATATATATGTAAACATAGTCATTTCCATATACTATTTTTATCTGTTTTAAATTATCTTGAGACACTGATTACTTTTAAGTGTCTTGATTTTTTTTTTGCCTATAGTTGATACACAATATTAGTTTCAGTTTTATAACATACTCATTTCACAACTCTATGTGCTATGCTCACCACGAAGTTTATTTTTTTCTTTGTCAATATAAGCATTCTTTCTATCATAAATCCTAGTTGCTGTGGAGCTGAAATTAAGGTAAACCAAAGGCACTAAATGCTGCTTTAGAAGCAATTCTTCTCTTTGTGTCCTTTCTCTCTCTCCCTTTTCTATTCTCTCCTCCCTCTCCCTCTCTCAACAGCTGAAATAGAAAAGTGTAAAATTGGGCTTCTGGATTCAATCAATTCTCATGCATCCTACTCACCTTTTTATGTTAGAGCAGGAAATGTTTATATGCTTTGGCTTACAGAGCAAAATTATTTATAGCTGACATTGGTTATAGGTTTTATGATAATTTTAATGAAATGTTTCCCAGTCCCTCAAAATATAAAGGATGTTTGAAGTGTAAGATAATGCTCAACAATTGAGGGGATATAACCAACAAGGGAGAACTGATGCCATAATAACACACGGAATTGTTGTAATGTGACTGTTCTCTTCCAACAGCCTTATTCACTTCTTTTTATGCTCTGGATAAACTATCTAACAGAGTAGTGAATAAGTAATAATGCATCATATCCCAGCTGTGAGCAGTTTTGTGGTTAGTAAAATAGGGAGCAACCAGGGATTTACAATCTCAAATAACATTGTGTATGACAAGTGAAACTTTAGTAATTTGCAGTGAATAATTCTGTACAAGAAGTAAATAACATAAAGGCTCTGTGGCTCAATTCTACATATATATATCTGGATCTGTGTTTAAAACTTGAGGATTGGGAATTTAATAAATTAGGGAATTCACCCTAGTTTCCTCGCTTATGACATTAAAAAAGTTGTTTAACTTCTCCACACCTTAGTTATTCCTGTATAAAAAATAGAAAATTGAATGAAATATTTGTGTGTGGTAGGTAAAATGTGGGTTATAGCCTCATCCACAAATACTGGATTGTTCTCTTCTTCCTCTGTTCTCAGCTTTGGAAAGCTCCAAGACTCCGTTGTAAGGCTTTCCTTTTTCCATTCTACACTTTCTCCTTATAACAATTTTTTTACCTTCTCTTTTCTTAATGCAGATATGCTAATGGCTCCTAGTTTTTAATCTCCAACTGAGCCCTTTCTCGGAACTCTGATCTACTTAACAACCCCACTTAGATGTCTCATGAGCATTTTCAACATCATACATTCAAAATTGAGATAAAATTCACTTCCCCAAACCACTAGTCTGCTGTTGCTCCAGTGTACCCCACATCAGCAAATAAAATAGACTCCATTCTCTTCGACTCATATTCAATCCATTAGCAAATCCTATCTTCTCTTTCAAGATGCCCTTGAATTTGTGTTGCTTTTAACTTTTTTTATCATGATTGAAACAAGCAACATATCTCACCTGAATTGTTTTAATAGCCTCCTAATTGGATTTCCTGCTTTTATCCTTGAACAACCAGTCTATTCTTTAAGAGCAAGAGTAGTTATTTTAAAATATAAATCAGATGATGCCTCTTAGTGGCTTCCCTTATCTTTCAGAGCATAATCCCTCTAAATGTCATGGCTTCAATAGCCCTGCTATCCCTCTGACCTTACCACTCACTGTTCCTTATACTTTTCTCATTCAGTTGTAGTCAGTTGTAGCCAAACAGGTCCAATTGAACAAGCTCTCATCTCAATGCTTTTGCAATTTCTCTCATCTCATCTCAATGCTTTTGCAACTTTTAAAAATGAATTTACATCATGGCTATTATGGCTGGCATGGCTAGGTCATCTGGGATAGCTGAGACTTCTGTCCTTTTTTTTCCCTTTTATCCACAAAGAGGCTAAACTTGGGATATTTCATGGGGTAACAGCATATTTTCCAGTAGCAAGAGAGGACAAGGCTCAATATATTACATACAAGTTTCTGGTCCTATTGCTGGTTAATGCGTCATTGCCCAAGGTAGATTCCATGGTTAAATCTAAGAATGATGTGGGAGAGGATTATAAAAGAGCACGTTTATGTGGATATATCATTTAGTGGTGGCATTACTAGAACAATTTTATTGGTTTCTATTACTGCTGTAATAAAGAACCACAAACTTATTGAATTTTATGGGTTTCCTTCTAGAGGAGAACTTTGTTTCCAGGGGAAAAATCTGTGTCCTTGTCTTTTCCAGCTTCTAGAGGCTGCATATGTTCATTGGATTGTGACCTTTTCTTTCATCTTCAAAGCATACCATTCCCACCTCCATTTTTATCATCATTTCTTCTGACTTTGACCCTCTTTCTCTTATAAAGACCCTTGTAGTCACATTGGCCCCATCTAGAAAATTCAGAACATTTGCCTCATCTGAAGATTCTTAACTTAATCACATCTGCAACGTTCCTTTTGTTCTATAAAGTAACATACTCACAAATTCCAGAGATTAGAAAATAAGTATTAGAAAATAAGTATCTTTTGGGGATCCATTATTCAACATACTGCAATTGCCATGTATTCTCAGAACATAGAAAGAAATTCTGGCATGGAGTAAATACTCTTTACATGTCTGTTGAGTGAATGGGCAAGATATTGAAGTAAATTAGTTTAAAGACTTGTTTATCCTATAAGATACCCTAAAAAAATTGTATATGCAAGAAAAACTTTCAAATGTACTGATCATATACAATGTGTACAAGCAAGGTCATTTAAAAAGTATTATCAAGTTCATTTTTAAGTATTATGAATCGATAGAAAAATAAGAAACGCAGTATTTATGTTTTAATACATTTATTTAATTATGTTTGTCAATATATGTATGTGTGTATTGTGGGGCATGGGAGAGATCTGGTGGTTGATAATGCAAATGTTATAATAAAATTTTGAATTTTATGCAACAATAATATACAATTTAAAATTTGAATTACTAGCTAATGTGCACTGTATTATTCTAAGTACTTTACTTGTTTTTTTTTAATTTTTATTTATTTATGATAGTCACACAGAGAGAGAGAGAGAGGCAGAGTCATAGGCAGAGGGAGAAGCAGGCTCCATGCACGGGGAGCCCGATGTGGGATTTGATTCCGGGTCTCCAGGATCGCGCCCTGGGCCAAAGGCAGGCGCTAAACCGCTGCGCCACCCAGGGATCCCCCTAAGTACTTTATTTGTATTAATTCATTTAATCTTTGTAACAATCCATGTTGCAGATACTATTAAATTCATTATTTGCTGATGAATGTACTGAACAAAACAGTTGGTTAAATGATTTGCCCAATATCTTATGGCTACTAAGCAATGGAGCCATAAGTGAAACCCAGGCAGCAGTTTCAGAATTAGCTACTTAATCATTTTTAAAAGAAAAAAAATTTTTTACAAGTAGAGGAAATAGTATGAGATGATTCAGAGAGGCAGGGAAACTTGATGTCTGACTTAATGTCTCTATGAGAAACAGCAAATATTCTTGCTTGATTGGAGCAATTGGAATGTGTTTCTGTGTAGGAGAAATTGGGCCAAGAAGGTAGATTGAGAACATGTTATGGGAGAATGTGTTTTGGTGACGCATACATCCTAATTTTTTTTATTAAAGATTTTATTTATTTGCGAGAGGGAATGAGTACAGAGGAAGAGGGAAAAGCAGACTCCCTGTTGAGTAGTGAACCCAACCTGGGGTTCTATCCCAAGACCCTAAGATCATGACCTGAGCTGAAGGCAGATGCTGTACCGATTGAGCCACCCTGGTGCCCATTTGTCCTAATTTTGATAAACAATGAGGAGCCTAACTGGGAGAATGTTCTGATTAAATTGGCTTTTCAAAGTTTGATCTCATAATGACATGTAGGATAGTCTAGCATACTCCAAGAGTGCAGAAGGGAAAGTAAAAAGTGCACAGTTCCACGTAAAAATTTTACCTCATTCTGCAAAGGTGTGAAAAAGTAAGAATCAACTGAAATGTTTCTACTTCCTTTTCACCCTCATTTTTAGTTCAGTAGGAAGGTGCCAAGGCAGGGCAGAGAAGACTGATGGAGATGGTTTTGATGATGTACTTGTCTAAGTTTTAGTTATCCTGAAGCCCATCTCCACTTTTATCTTTCCTTTAGCTGGACCAATTGCTTCAATGTAGTCTCTATTTTTGGTTGATTAGTTCAAATTTCTATTCCTTATTAAAAGTGCTACATTTTTAGATTTTTATATTAGAAATTTGGGTGATTAAGTTCTATTCCTCAAAATTTCTCTAAGGGTAAAGGAAACTCAGAAAGAAGGAAAACTAGTAGAAATTAAAGGCTTAAGAAAACATAACGAAATGTGAACATAAAGGTGTCTACCTATGTCCGAAGAATATGGAAAAATGGCAATCTTCATTGGGTGCTCCTTATATTCTCTTACATTTCAAGTGAAAGATTATTTTTGTATTCTTGTGTTTTATTTAGATATTTACTCCTTCATCAAAATGCTTATCATTTCAATGATTGTAGTAACTGCCATACATCATTAAATTACTCCATAAATCTTATTATACCTAAGACAATAGTTTTGAGGAAACTGTTCTCATAATTCTCGGAAACTCACTTGTGACTCCCAGGTTCTATCTTGCACTAACATGCATATGAACAAATACTCATCTACTCAACTAATTTTAAAATTGTGGTGTTTCACAATGGTAACCCCATTTTTATTTAAAAATAGTTGTCAACAGATTTTAGAGTGTCCATGAACACTCTAAAACATGACAATTCATATAACAACTTGCTTTCCAAATTAGCAAAGGTTTATTTTAGTGAGACTATCCTATATATTCAGAAGGTTAAATACATTGGAAATGTAATTCTATTGTTAGGAAATTAACTCAAATTTCTAGAAAGCAACTTGGCAATATTCTGTAAGACTCTAAAAAAGGCTTTTGACTCAACAATTTATCTTGGAGAATCTACATAAGAACATAATTCAAAATAGTAAAGCAAGACATAAAAAAGATTAATGTTTGAAACATTCACAGTAAATTTTTTTATTAAAAATTGAAATAACCCATATAATGAACTTTGTTTGCAATGTTATGACCATAAAGCACATATTACTTAATCAAATGATATTTAGAAAAAAAATTTTAGAGCATGAAAAATGTATGTGTAACATTTCAAGCATAAAGAGTAAAAATCAAAATGATACGCACATTAGAATATTTTTATGTTAAAATATACATCAATAACGGAATTGAGAGAAACAGACTGAAATGTACTTTCCGATTTTTCTCCTTAAAAATAAATAGTTCTCATGTATATTAGAGTCAACAAATAGTTCATCAATTGACCTTATATCTGCTAGAATGTTGCAATGGTTCAAAGAGTAATATTGGATAAAACTGAAGAATCACAAGGGAAACAACAAATTTGAGGGAAAAAATCTATCAGTTAATACAGTTATTTTCCCAGTTGATGATACAGAAATGAAATGAACATTCCAACTTCAGCATGGTTGAATGAACTGAAGATCAAGAACCTCAAGGATGTAAAGAGCACTGGAAATGTCACTCATTTTATCTTTTCCTATCTATAAACTGCTCCCAGAAAAATGAGAATGTATCCTATATTTTATTATAATTCTCTTGTGAAAGCATTGCTATAACTTCCCATTTTAACTAAGCCAAGACCATTATTTCAAAGGTCTGTAAGAGGGGAAAAAAACTTCTTTCTTAAAAACCCAAGGCAAAAATATAAATCATTTTCTTATTGGCAATTTAAATTTTCTAATCATTACCTTTAATTTTTTACATTGTTGTTGATCACTATTTAGTCATTTTCTAGTTTTCTAATTTAGTTAAGACAATTTTACATCCTTCAACTTTTCCCAGTATCTGTGATTTTTCATTCCACTAATTATTATTGAGCTCTTTTCTGAATATTCTTCAGTTTCTCTGCATGCCAGTTATTTTGTGTAACAAAGAACTAGTCAGATCCTAATTCTTACTTCATAAGTTCTAGTAATCACTTTATTTTTTTAATATACCACTCAAACAAAAATTGTTGTGATTTAATTATAGCCATGGCCAATATTATGTCATTGAAAAGTTTACTGTTAAGGAAAGAATACTAGCACTCACTAAACACCATGATATCTCTATAGTTAAATTGTTGTTTATTATTTCAGAGTAAGGCATACTTTTAGGTTTTATTATAATATTAGGTCTTCATCTTTTATTCTGATTGCTAAAATTGCAAATCAGTCTCCTAAAGCAACACTTACTTATACTGTACATTCTTTCTGTAATCAAGTTTGCAAAAGTAATATTCTTTAAAATGAAAATATCATTTTATCATACTGTCCTCAAAAGTGTATAATGATGACTGATTGCTTATTGGATTAGTGTGTGTGTGTGTGTGTGTGTGTGTGCACTAAGAACACTTAACAGGAGATCTAGCTATTAACAAATACTTACATGCCCAGCACAGATTTTCTTCTAAAACTTTATAGTTTCATGTCTAGTATAAAATAGAGGTTCAATTTCATTCTTTTGCATATGGATAACCAGTTCTCTCAACCTCATTTGTTGAAGAGACTACTTTTTCACCAGAGTATATTATTTTTCTTTTTAAAGAATTATTTATTTATTTGAGAGAGAGCGAGCATGCGTGCATATGCATGTGAGCCGGGGAGGGGTAGAGTGAGAGGAAGGGAATCTTGAGCAGTTCCTGTGCTAAGCACAAAGAAACCCATGTAGGGCTCAATTTCATGACCCCATGACCATGACCTTAGCCAAAACTAAGAGTTGAAGAACACTTAACTGACTGAGCCACCTAGGAGTCCCTCCTCAGAGTGTATTCTTGACTTCCTTGTCAAAGAAGAGTTGGCCACATATATATGGGTCTATTTCTGGACTTTCTATTCTGTTTTATTGCTCTATACCTCTGTTTTTATTCCATTAACATATTGTTTTAATTACTCTAAATTTGTAATGTATTTGTTTCAGGAGTATGATGTCTCCTTCTTTGTTCTTCTTAAGATTTCCTTGGCTATTCAGTAGATTGGTTTTTGCTCTTTTTATAAAAAAAAATTAGGATTTTGATAGAGATGGCCTTGAATCAGAAGATTACTCTGAGTAGAATGGACTTTCACTACTATAAATTCTTCCAATGCATGAACATAGGATTTCATTCCATTTACTTATGTCTATTTAAATCTCTTTCAGCTGCATTTTGAAGTTTTCATATACAAGTCTTTCACTTCCTTGGTTAAATTTATTCTGAACCACTTTATTCTTTTTGATGCTATTATAAATGCTTAAATTTATTTTAAAATTCTTTATAGGATAATTTGTTGTTACAAATAATTTTTATATATTGATTTTGTATCATGCAATTTTATTAAATGCAAACCCTGCAACCAAAAAACCCAAGACCAGATGCCTTCACTAGAAAATTCTACCAATAATTTAAAGAATAAACATTTATCCTTCTCAACACTTGAAAAAAGTTGAAGAGAGTGCTTACCTCAGCAACACATACATTAAAAATTGGAATAATACAGAGAAGATTAGCATGACCCCTGCATAAGAATGACACACAAATTCATGAAGCATTTTATATTTTTGAGTAATAGCTGGGTCGCCACTCTTAAAGATAGCAGGGTGACTAGAGAGGTAACCAAAAAAATGGCAGTTTGCACAACAGGAGACATATCTGTTCATGCTGATTTTCTAGGGTGTTGGACTTCTCCAAAAGCAAGGGGCTTGGTAGGCACCATTTTCCTTCCCTACTGTCCAGCATATACACTGAGCCACCTTCAGGAGGCAAGGATGCACAGACATTTGCTGCCTGACCCATTGGCAGTGCACCATACTGAGTTCTCCTGAAGACAGGCCCACTCCAAATCTGCTGGCATTGCCCTGGGCTCAGGGAAAATTTTATTAAAGCCATATGTGTGTCCTGGTCAGTCACTGAATGCACAGCCACCAAAGCGAGATTCCAGGCTATGCCAGAGACTTGCTCCTAGTAGCTGATAGGTGGTCTGTCCATCCACCAAGTACACAGCTGCCACTGTGCACCCATTCCTGCCACCATACTGGGCTCAGCTATCATGTTGTAACCAACTGTGGGCACCAGCCACACTCTAGTTCCAGCCCCACCTAGTCATGGTCACTACTTTCAAGACCAGAGGACACAGATGATTTTCTTAACACAGAGAAACAGATACAGAGAGGCAAACAAAATAAGGAGACAGAGAAATTCATCCCAAATGAAAGAATAAGAAAAGGCCATAGCCAGAGATTTAAGTGAAACAGATATGAGTAACATGCCTGATAGAGAATTTAAAGCAATGATCATAAGGATACTCACCAGACTTGAAAAAAGTGGAAAATATGAGTAAGTCCCTTAACATAGGTATAAGGAATAACATAGCTGAAATAAAGAGCTCAGTAAATGAAATGATGGAATAAATAGCTGCATGGAAGGAGCAGAGGAACAAATTAGTGACCGAGAAGACAGAGTCATGGAAAATAATCAGGCTGAACAAAAGAGATCAAAAGAATTACACATGACAAGAATAGACTTAGGGAATGCAGTGACTCCATCAATCTTAACAACATTTATATTATAGAAGTCCTAGAAAAATAAGAGAAAGGAAAGGGGGCAGAGAGTTTGAAGAAATAATAACAAAACTTCCCTAATCTGGGGAAGGAAAAAGATATCCAGATCCAGGAGGCACAGAGAACTCCTATCAAAATCAACAAAAGCAGACCCATGCCAAGACATATTGTAACTAAATTTGCAAGATACAGAAAAGTAGCAAGACAAGAAAAGTCATTAACTTACAAGGAAAAACCCATAAGGCTAGTAGGAGAGTTTTCAACAGAAATTTTGCAAGCCAGAAGAGAGTGGCATGATATATTTAAAGTGCTGAATGGGAAAAGTCTGCAGCCAAGAAAACTGTATCCAGAAAGGCTATCATTTGGAATAGAAGGAGAGATAGAGTTTCCCAGACAAACAAAACTACAGGAGTTCATGACCAGTAAACCAGCCCTGCAAGAAATATTAAAAGGGTCTCTCTGTATAGAAAAGGGAGACCAAAAGTGACAGTATAAAGGTAGGAACTACAAAAGCAGTGGAAATAAATATTTCTTTTTTTTTGAAAATAAATATTTCTATAAAAAAATAAGTCAAGGAACTAAACAAAAAAGGAAATTAAATATAGTCACATATACCTAAAACATGGAGAAGAGGAAAGAATAGGTTCAAACATAATCAACCATCAACTTAATATAGACTACTATATGCAGAAAAGGTTATATCTAAATTCAAGAAGATAAAAGTCATACCATGCATCATCTCTGACCACAATGCTATGAAACTAGAAGTCAACCACAAGAAAAAATCTGGAAAGACCACAAATACATAGAGATTCAAAAACATGCTACTAAGGGGTGCCTGGGTGGCTCAGTCAGTTAAGGGTCCAACTCATGATTTCAGCTCCAGTCATGATCTCAGGGTCATGAGAGCCCTACATTGGTCTCTGTACTCAATGGGGAGTCTGCTTGAGAAATTCTCTCCCTCCCCCTGCTCACATGCTCTCTCTCTAAAATTAATTAACAAATTAATCTTGAAAAAAAAAAAAAAACCAAACGTGCTACTAAGCAATGAATGGGTTAACCAGGATGTATGAAATAAAAAAGTGCATGGAACAAGATGTAAATGAAAATACAGTGGCCCAAGACCTCTGGGATGTAGCAAAAGCAGTTTTAAAAGAAAACATTACAGCGATACAGGCATATCTCAAGAAGCCAGTAAGTCTCAAGTAAACAATCTAACTTTGCACCAGGAGAAGCTAGAAAAAGAATAAAAAACAAAACCTAAAACCAGTAGAAGAAAATAAATAATAATGATTAGAGCAGAAATAAATGATATAGGAACTAAAAATAGATCAATGAAACCAGGAGTTGGTTCTTTGAAACAATCGATAAAATTGACAAACCTGTAGCCAAACTTAACAAGAAAAAAAGAGAGGACCTAAATAAATAAAATCGCAAATCAGAGAGGAAAACAACCAACACCACAGAAATATAAACAATCATGAGATTATTATGAAAAACTATATGCAAAGAAATGAGACAATCTAGAAGAAATGGATAAACTACCATAGATATATGGTTATATAAACATAAAGTCATAAACATAAAAACTACCAATAATGAAGCAGGAAGAAATAGAAATTTTTAACAAACTAATAACAAAGAAGCAAAGAAATTGAGTTGGCCGAGTTCAAAAAGGGTGTTTCCTGTGTTCTCCTCTAGGATTTTGATGGAATCTTGTCTCACATTTAGATCTTTCATCCATTTTGAGTTTATCTTTGTGTATGGTGAAAGAGAGTGGTCTAGTTTCATTCTTCTGCATGTGGATGTCCAATTTTCCCAGCACCATTTATTGAAGAGACTGTCTTTCTTCCAGTGGATAGTCTTTCCTCCTTTATCAAATATTAGTTGACCATAAAGTTGAAGGTCCACTTCTGGGTTCTCTATTCTGTTCCATTGATCTATGTGTCTATTTTTGTGCCAGTACCTTCTTCCAAGATACATCCACGAAGGCAAAAGAAACAAAAGCAAAAATGAACTATTGGGACTTCATCAAGATAAGAAGCTTTGGCACAGCAAAGGATACAGTCAACAAAACTAAAAGACAACCTACAGAATGGGAGAAGATGTTTGCAAATGATGTATCTGATAAAGGGCTAGTTTCCAAGATCTATGAAGAACTTATTAAACTCAAGACCAAAGAAACAAACAATCCAATCATGAAATGGGCAAAAGACATGAGGAGAAATCTCACAGAGGAATACATAGACATGGCCAACACGCACATAAGAAAATGCTCTGCATCACTTGCCATCAGGGAAATACAAATCAAAACTACAATGAGATACCACCTCACACCAGTGAGAATGGGGAAAATTAACAAGGCAGGAAACAACAAATGTTGGAGAGGATGCGGAGAAAAGGGAACCCTCTTACACTGTTGGTGGGAATGTGAACTGGTGCAGCCACTCTGGAAAACTGTGTGGAGGTTCCTCAAACAGTTAAAAATAGACCTGCCCTACGACCCAGCAATTGTACTGCTGGGGATTTACCCCAAAGATACAGATGCAATGAAACGCCGGGACACCTGCACCCTGATATTTATAGCAGCAATGTCCACAATAGCCAAACTGTGGAAGGAGCCTCGGTGCCCATCGAAAGATGAATGGATAAAGAAGATGTGGTTTATGTATACAATGGAATATTACTCAGCCATTAGAAATGACAAATACCCACCATTTGCTTCAACGTGGATGGAACTGGAGGGTATTATGCTGAGTGAAATAAGTCAATCGGAAAAGGACAAATATTATATGTTCTCATTCATTTGGCAAATATAAATAATAGTGAAAGGGAATAGAAGGGAAGGGAGAAGAAATGGGTAGGAAATATCAGAAAGGGAGACAGAACATAAAGACTCCTAACTCTGGGAAACGAACTAGGAGTGGTAGAAGGGGAGGAGGGCGGGGGGTGGGGGTGAATGGGTGATGGGCACTGAGGGGGGCACTTGACGGATGAGCACTGGGTGTTATTCTGTATGTTGGTAAATTGAACACCAATAAAAAATAAATGTATTATTAAAAAAAAGAAATTGAGTTGGTATATTAAAAGCTCTCAACAAACAAAAGTCCAAGACAAATTCTTAACTTAAAGAAGAATTAATACCTATTCTTTTGAAACTATTAAAAAAATAAAAAGAAAAGAAAAATTCCAAATTCACCCTATAAGACCAGTATTCTCTGATATCATATCCAGATAAGATACCACTGAAAAAGAAAACTACAGGCTAATATCCCTGATGAACATAGATGCAAAAATTCTGAACAAAATACTAGCAAATTGAATTCAATACATTAAAAAAATCATTCACCATGATCAAGTGGGATTTATTCCTGGGATGCAAGCGTGGTTCAATATTCACAAATCAATCAGTGTGATACATCCTATCAATAAGAGAAAGTATAAGAAACATATAATCATTTCAATAACTGTAGGAAATCATTTAATAAAGTACAACATCCATTAGTGATAAAAACCCTCAACAAAGAAGGTTTAGAGGGACTATATCTCAATGTAATAAAGGCCATCTATAAAAAACCCTTAGCTAACCTCATCCTTAATGGGGAAAAATTGAGAGCTTTCCCCTAAATTCAGGAACAAGATAAGAATGTCCATTATTACCACTTTTAACATAGTACTGGAAGTCATAGCCACAGCAATCAGGCAACAAAAAGAAATAAAAGGCATCCAAATCGGTAAGGAAGTAGTAACTTTCACTATTTGCAGATGATATACTACTCTATATAGAAAATATGAAAGACTCCACCAGAAAATTGCTAGAATTGATAAATGAATTCAGTAGTCTTAGTACATAAAATCAATGTACAGAAATCTGTTGCATTTCTACATACTAATAATGAAGCAGCAAAAAGAGAAGTTAATAAAATAATGCCATTTACACTTGCACCAAAAATAAGATATCTAGGAATAAACCTAATAAAATTGAAAGACCTATACTCTGAAAAGTATAAAACATTGATGAAAGTGAATGAAGATTATATAAAAAAAAAAAAAAGGGGAAAACATTCCATGCTCAAGGATTGGAAGAACAAATATTGTTAAAAGGTCAATATATGGATGTAGCCCAAATGTCTATCAATCTATCAATTGATGAATGGATAAAGAAGATGTGGGACATGTCAGAGAAAGACAAATATATGGTTTCACTCAAATGCGGAATTTAAGAAATAAAGAGAAAAAAAGAGAGAGAGGTGGAGGAATGAGTTAAACAGTTGAAGGAGATTAAGGAGAGTACTGGTCATGATGAGCACTGCGTTGTGGATGGAAGTGTTGAGTCACTATATTGTATCCCTGAAACTAATATAACACTGTATATTAACTAATTGGATTTTAAATTAAAACTAAAAAAAAATTCAAGAGAGAACATCTCCAAACTCATTTTTATAGGTTAACATTACTCTGACATTAAAGCCAAAGATATACAAGAAAAAAATATAGACCAATATCTCTGATGAATATAGATACAAAAATCTTCAATAATATATGTGAGTACTAAATTCAATACCATATTAAAATGATAATATACCATAAGTAACTTGGATTCATTCCCTAGGATACAAGGATGATTCAACAACATATGTATGTCTATTAATTTGATACATCACATGAACAGAATAAAGAATAAAATATTAGATTATTTTGAAAATTTTTGCTTAGTTTCTTGTGCAAAGAAGGTACTTGGTATGTCTTTGATGTGGGGTAGGCAAATCCAATTTTTAGAATAAAATATTCTTATAATGCTTGTACATAGTTTTGAATCAACAAATAAATTCTAAACAGCAATATGTTTAGAGGAATGAAATTAAATTCTAGCCTCAAACCTGAAGCAGGATATGGGGCAGGTTTTTGAAAAAGGGTTGGGGAGAGAAACGTAGGAGAAATAAGAGAAATAATAGGTTTTTGTTACCTAGCCAAAAACAAAAACTACTAGGAAAATTTTACATTTTCCATCTTAGTTTTGTTTTCTTTTTTTCAACATTAGAGGTCTAACTGAAATACAATACATTGTAAATATTTTAAGTGTACAATTTGATGGTGTATGTGTACATCCATTATACTACCAACACAATCCAATCAACATATCCATCACACACAAATTTATATATCACCTTTTTAAAAATTTATTTCCACCCCCTCTACCTCTCATCTACAAGACAATAACAAAACTGTCTTTTGGTGGCACCTGGTTTGCATCTGACTCTTGATTTTGGCTCAGTTCATGATGTCAGGGATGTGAGTTCAACATGGAGTCTGCTTTTTCCTCATCCTTCTCTTCTCCCCCTCTTCCTCTGCCACTCTCCCTGCACTCTCTCTCTCTAAAATAAGTACGTAAGTAAATCTTTTTTAAAAACTAAAACAAACAAGCAAACAAACAAAAAACTAAAAAAAACCTGTTTTTATTAGTTTGGCTTGAATTTTATAGGATTTAGTATAAATGGAATCATACGTTATGTACTTTGTTCAATGTCTTGCACTCAATATTATTTTTTGAGATTTATCCATATTATTATATGTATCAGAAGCTTGATACTGTTTATTACTGAATAGTACTGAATTATGTGCAGATAACAAAATGTGTTTACTCATTTACTTGTCAGTGTATTGGATCTTTTTCAATTTTGTAGCTTTTACCAAAAGTTTCTATAGACATTTGTATACAAATATTTGTATGGACATATGATTTTTCTTGTGGGTAAATATCTAGGAATACGATAACTGGTATATATTTACTTTTTAAACAAACTTTCATCAGTCTCCTTCCTGAAATATGTACCATTTTACATTCCCATCAGCAATGCTTCAGAATTCTAGTTGCCCCAAATACTCAGCAACATAGTTTTCTTTAATTTAAGCCATTCTATTAAGTGTGTAGTGGTATCTCGTGTAGTTTAAATGTACATTTCCCTAATAGTTAACAAGGCTGAGCATTTGTATGCTTACTTTCTATCCACATATCTTCTTTAGTAAAATATCTATAAAAGACTAGAAGTTATTAACTGGGTTATCCTCTGGTTACTGATTTAGAAGAAATCTTTAAATATTTAAAACACAATATACACATAATTATGTATGCTGGTGAGGATGTAGGGTACATCACTTAAACATTAATGGGGGAATGCAAAATAGTATAGCTAATCTGAAAACAGCTTGACTATCTTTAAAATTTCAACATGTAAGTATAAAATGATCTAGCAATTGAAGTCCTGGGCATTTACCTCAGAGAAATAAAGACTTATGTTTACATAAAAACATGTATGTGAGTATTTACAGCAGCTTTATTCATAACAACAAACATTGGAAACAACGTAGATGTCTTTTAAGGGATAAACAGTTAACAAACTGTTGTATTATCCATACAATTTAATATCATTCAGCAATTAAAAAGAACGAACTATTGACACATGCAACTTGGGTAAATCTCAAGGGAAAGTATACTAAGTGAAAAAAATCCCAGAGAATGTTAATTTAGGATCCAATTATCACATCTTCAAAATGCGAAAATGTTAGAAATGAAGAGCTGATGAATGATTGATAGAGGGTAGAACTGTGATTGGGGAGAGGGAGGACTAGCTGGGAGAGAGGTGGGTATGTTTATAAAAAGGCAACACCAGAGATCCTAGTGATGGACTGTGGGAGAGAATATATAAACCTATACATTTAAAAAATTATATAAAACACAGATGCTCATGAATATAAGTAAAATTGAGGCAACTTGAACAATATTGGAGGATTTTATCATCTTAATATCTAGGTTGTGCTATTGCACTATAGTGTTTCAAGGTATTATCATGGAGGATGGGAGCAGCCCAAAAGTCCTTTGATAGATGAGTGGATAAAGAAGATATGGTATAATGGAATATTACTCAGCTATAAAAATAATGAGATCTTGCCATTTGCAACAACATGAATGGATCTAGAGAGTACAATACTAAGTGAAATAAGTCAGTCAGAGAAAGACAAATACCATATGATTTCACTCATATGTAGCATTTAAGAAACAAAACAAAACAAAATAACAAAAGAGAGACAACCCAAAAACCAGACTCCTAACTATAGAGAACTGATGGTTACTAGAGGGGAGGGTGGGGCGAGGGGTGAAATAGGTGAAGGGAATTAAGAGTACACGTATTATGATGAACACTAAGTAATGGACAGAATTGTTGAATCACTGTTGTACATCTGAAACTAATATAATGCTGTGTGTTAACTATGCTTGAATTAAAATTTTTAAAAAAGCAATTGAGGGAATCTGGGTTATAATACCTGTGATCTCTATGTATTATTTTTTTTTTGCAACTGTTTCAGAAATTACAATTATCTCAATAAAAACTTCAATTAAAAATAAGTATTTTATAGCTAAATGTAACACATAGATCTAATATAAAGTTATTATTGCCTAGTTATTAACATAGTGCTTCTACCTCTGGGTAATCAGTAAAAAAATGGGTAAAGCTACAAAAGACTGTAGTACTGCCATTTTAATATTGGTACCTATATGTAAAAATGAAAGAATTTAAAAGTTGTTGTGCTCCTGGAAAACAACATACTTGAAAGAATTAACATATAGATTTTGATATAACTTGGGATCTCCTTATACTGGGAGACTGAGCGTCTTTATTTTCTATGAATATTTATTCATTAAAACTGAAATTTTGACATAATAAAGACTTCCTCTTTGTGAATACTAGTTGAAATTATATAACAGTAAAAACTGCTATATATTCAACCTACCTAAGTCTGAGAACAAACTTTTTACTTAGTTGGACATCAAATGGGGGGGGGGGGGGAAGAATCTAGACACAGACTTTACAGCCTTCCTAAAAATTAACTCAAAGTGGATCACATATTTAATTGAAAATCACAAAACTATAAAACTCCTAGAAGATAACAGAGAAGAAAACCTAGGTGAACCTGGATATGGCAATGACTTTTAAGACATAATACCAAAAGTATAATTCATGAAAGAAATAGTGATAAGCTGGGCTTGACTGAAATTAAAACCTTCTGCCATACATAAAACAATGTGAAGAAAATGAGAAAATAAGCTATAGACTGGGAGAAAGTATTTGCAAAAGGCATATCTGATAAAGTACTCTTTTTTGATAAAGTATTTTTATTGCAAATATACAAAGAACTCTTTAAACTCAACAATAAGAAAACAACCCAATTAAAAATGGACCAAGGATCTTAAGAGACACTGCATCACTGGCAAATAAGCATTTGAAAAAATGTTTCAGATCATATGTCATCAAGTAATAGCAGTTCTGTGTATAATTACCAAAACTTGGAAGCAACCAAAATGTCCTCTAGCAGAGAAATGGATAAATATCTGTGTACATCTAGAGAATGGAGTATTAATTAGTGCTTAAAAGATAATGAGCTATCAAACCATGAGAAGACATGGAGGAAACTTAAATGCATATTACTAAGTAAAAGAATAAAATACTATGTATTATATGATTTCAAGTATATGAAATTCTGGAAAAGGCAAAACTATGGAAATTATAAGTTCAATAGTTGCTGGAAGTTAGGGTTTGGCAAGGAATGGACAGAGCACAAAGAATTTTTAAGGTAATGAAAATACTCCGTAAACCATCTTGGATATATATCATAATACATTTGTTAAATTTTATAGAATATACAATACAAATTAAGAGTTGTAATTTAAACTACAGACTTTTGATGACTAAGATGTGTCAATGTAGCATTCTCAGTTATAACAAATGTACCACTTTGGTGGAGTATGTTGATAACTGGGGAAGTAATGCATGTGTATTGTTAGGGTTAGATGGGAAACCTCTGTGCCTTCTCCTCAATTTGGCTGTCAACTTTAAACTTCTCTGAAAAAAAATAACATCAATAAATGTTTTAAAATAGAGTATTTTAAACATCTGACATGGAAATATAAGTTTCCTTCAAAGTGGGATAAACTGTTCTTATTTTAGTTAAACCCAGTTAAAACTGAGAATTTCTGGAAGTTCACTATGAATTACCACTTCTAAGAAGGTGATAACTTGTGCCTATCCCTTTGGTTATACTCCCACTATTTTCCTTGTAAAGAGGGTATTTATTCATACTTTGCAACAAAGTTATTCTAGCTGTCTGCCTTTTGTTCCTTCAACCAGTTCGGAACCTTACTTGTTTTATAACACCTCTTTAAATTTTTTACTTCCACTTTCAAAACATGTTGTGTCTAGAATGAAGGCTTTCAGTTCTGTTGTGACATTCTTAACAGCTCTAACTCTTTTTGTTGTAGACCAATCTTTAGCAAAACTGTCAATCACATTGTACTGCTATTGACCTTTAGACATTTATTCCTTAATACATTTGCCCTTGTCAATCCCTATTTTGCTTTTATGGACACATATCCCAAACTCCACCTTGAAATTCTGTATGTTTTTTTTAAAGGCTGGCTCATATTTAAAGACTGGCACCTTCTCTTATTATCACTCTAGGTGAAAATTATTTCTTTTCTTTCTTTAATCTCTGAACTGTGACAACTGTTCCAAGAGACCATGGACATAACATAAATTATACACATCTTTTCTTAAAGTCATTTGAAGTTTATCTTTCCTTCCTGTACCATAAATTCATTCAGAGAGAGACTGTTTTTAAGTTCCTTAAAGATCCCTTACAGATAGAAACTAGGGATGCCACACCTATAATGATGATTTCAGTATAATAATAATGTGCTTATTTGTTAGCAAATATATAAAGATTATGAACTATTAAATATTGCTGGTTAGTAACAGTTCAATACATTTTTATAGAATATTTAACTCAGGACTCAAATAAGTCATGAAAACTACAGAAATGACTTTTTAAAAGATTTTATTTGTATATTCATGAGAAACACACAGAGAGAGGCAGAGACACAGGCAGCGTGAGAAGCAAGCTCCCTGCAGGGAACCTGATGTGGGACTCCATCCTAGGACCCTGGGATCATGACCTGAGCCAAAGGCACCCAGATGCCTCTGGTTTCTTTCTTTTCTTTCTTTCTTTCTTTCTTTCTTTCTTTCTTTCTTTCTTTCTTTCTTTCTTTCTTTCTTTCTTTCTTTCTTTCTTGTTTTAAGAGAGAAAAAGGAATTCATATGTGGTGAGGAAGAGGGAAAGGGAGAATCTTATACAGGCTTCTCACTTAGCATAGAGCCTGATGTGGAGCGCAATCTCATGACCCTAAGATCATGACCTGTGCCAGAATCACTAGATAGACACTTAACTGATTGAGCCTCCCAGGCACCCCAACAGAAGTGATTTTAATAGGCCATATACTTTCAAGGAGTTCTTTCTGACAAGAGAATCAAAGTTAAATAAACAATACCAATGAAATAAGATGCTGATTTGTACTGGTATATTGTGTGCATGGACTAAAAGAAGTTTTGAGTCAACTATTGATTCAAATATTGAAGATAATCAGGAAATTACAGTATATGAAATATTCCAAGAAGTAAGGAAGGAAAGAAACATGAGATTATGTGACTACTAAAGGAGTAAAATGTTCTTTTGCAGAAAGAACTGGCAACGAGACATCTGGAGAATAAGTATGATTCTCCAAATCATAGAATGTGTTCCAAAATTACTCATTTGAAAGTCCAAGGCCTGCATATTCAGCTCCCTTTTCCCCACTCTAACTTTAGTGCACAGATAAGTCTTTGTGCTAAACAAAGCATGAGTAGTCATGATTCTCCATCTCTTGCTCTTTTCCTCAACCACATTTCTCACTGACTGAAAGAAATATATTACTTTGTAGGGTGCATGGCTGAAGGACCATGTTTCATGAGTAGGATAATCCTCTCCCTTAAAATTTTGTAGACTTTTCCTATTAAAAACCGTATGAAGAAGAGATGCCAGAACAATTATAAAACAGTTCATAAAAATGAGTCATGGAATTTGATATGGTGAAGTTAAAGACCCAAGGATGAAGCAGACATGATATTTCAGCTTTACTGAGCTTTAATCCACAAATACAATAGTAAGACAATTAAGGTACACCATGTGCTGATTTGATATACATATATACTTTGAAAAGATCCTGTCCCCATTGAGATAATTGACACATCTATCACCTCACTTATCTACCTTTTGTGTGTATGAGGGCATATATGTTCTACTCTCTTAGCAAATTACCATTATACACTAAAATATTATCAATTACAGTCATATTCTACATTAGATGCTATAACCTTATTCATCTTATAACTGAAATTTTATACCCTTCATCACCCTCTCTCGCTTTCCCCACCTCCCAGCCTCTGGCAGATATATATATATATATATATATATATATATATATATATATATTTTTTTTTTTTACCCTTTTTCATGAGTCTGATTTTCTTTTTTTTTTTTTTAAGACAGTGCACATAAGTGATACTGTGCAGTATTTGTCTTTCTCTACTTGGCTTATTTCATTTAGCATAATGTCTGCCAGTTTCAACCATGTTGTCTTAAATGGCAGAATTTCCTATTTCACAAGACTGAAATATATGTGTGTGTGTATATATATATATATATATATATATATATATATATCTGCTGACATACAAGTTGTTTCCATACCTTGGATGCTGTGAATAATGCTAAGACAAATATTGGATGCCATATTCTCTTCAAGATAATGGTTTCATTTCCTTTGGACATAGAAGAGAGATTGCTGAATCATATGCTAGTCTTACCTTTAATTTCTTGAGTAATGTCCATACTGTTTTACACAGTGTCTCTACCAGTTTGCATTCTCACTAACAGTACCTTTTCTCCACATACTTGCCATTTGTTATTTATTGCCTTTTTTGCTAATAGCCATGCTAACAGATGTGAAGTGATATTTGTGTGGTTTTGATTTGTATTTCCTCAATGATTAGTGATGTTGAACACCCTTTTTTTTTAAGATTTACTTCTTTCAGAGAGAGAGAGAGAGCATGAGCAGGGGGATGGGCAGAGAGAGAGGGAGAGGGGAAGCAGACTCTCGATTGAGCAGGGAGCCTGACCCTTGGCTCCATCTCCAGAGAGGGAGATCATAAACTGAGTCCAAACCAAGAGTTGGCTGCTTAATGGACTGAGCCACCCAGGCTTCCAGAGCACATTTTCATGTACCTGTCTGTAGACAAGTTATATGTCTTTTTTGGATCAATATTTATTCAGATTTGTGACCATTTTTAAATTGGATTATTTATGTTTTTGCTACTGAGTTGTATGAATTCCTTACATATTTTGGATATTAATGTCTTATTGGATATGTGGTTTGTACATATGTTCTCCCATTCCATAGACTGCCTTTTCATTTTGTTGATGGTTTCCTTTGTTGTGTAAAAGCCTGTTAGTTTAATGTAGTCCTATTTTTAAATTTTTCTTTTGTTGTCTTTGCTATTGATGTCAAAGCAAAAAATCATTGCCAAGAGTAATGTAAAGGACCTTACTTACTCTTTATATTTTCTTCTAGGAGTCTTATGATTTCAGGTCCTATTTTTAAATGATGCATTTTGAGTTGATTTTTGTATATGGTATAAGAGAGTGTCCCAGTTTCATTCTTCATGCAGCTATCAAATTTTCCCACCATTATGTATAGAGAAGACTATCTTTTCTCTATTATATATTCTTGGTTTCTTGTCAAAAATTAATTGCCCATACATGCATGGGTTTATTTCTGGGCTTTCTATACCATTCCACTAATCTACATGTGCATTTTTATGCCAGTACTATACCGTTTTGCTTACTACAGCTTTGTAATGTAGTTTGGAATCAAAAAGGGTGGTACCCTCAGCTTTGCTCTTTCTCAAGATTGCTTTCTCTATTTGACTTTTTTTGTGATTCTGTGAAAATATTAGAATTTTTTTTTCTATTTCCTGAAAAATGCTATTAGACTTTTGATAGCAGGTAGGAAAGTATATAGTTACAACCCTTCCAGAGCAAACCTAGGAAATGAGTGTTTTTGCCTGCTCCCTCTGCTTCAATCCTGGCTGTGTATGGTGAGGGTGTGGTGGGGTGGTACACCTGTGCCTGCTTAGAAACTTATATTTGCGTCTTACTGTCCTGGAAGACTTATGAATATTTGCCCCATTGATTATCAGAGGACTCATCTCTGAGGAACAGTTATAAAAGCTGAGGACCAGATATATGGCAAGTTTCTTATAGGAAGATACTAGTGATTTGGTTTTATTGTTGAAGTGGGTCAGAAGGAGAAAGCTGATGAAGTATCCACCAGCTTCTTTGGTCTCTGGGGAGCATCACAGACAGCCCTTAGCTGTGTGATCAATTAGAAGCCAGAGCCTCAGGTAGCTTATAATGTGTACAGTTAGGCCCCTTTCAAAGAAAAATGGAAAGATGGGCATTTTGTCTGTTCTGTCTGTGCTGAGCTCTGTAGAGAATAGCCATGGAGAGGGCTTCCGGGATCTTAAGAACTGTTTCTTTGTTTGCGATAGTTGGTGGCTTTCAGAGCTAGGTGTTTTGGGAGCCTATCACTTGGATGGGGTACCAGATGTGTGGTACAAATCCTTCACTCCTCAGGGAGAAGCTAGGAGTTGGGGGGGGTCCTTCTTTATTGTATGGTACTGTTATAGGACTGGGGTTTATGGTGAGCATGTGTCTCAGCCTCTCCTACCTGTTCCAGTGTGGACATTTTCTCACTCATCCTATATGTAGGAATTGGTTAGATAGTTTCTGGATTTCTCTAAGGGAACTGCACCATGTGTAGCTGTACTTTGCTGTGTTCCTGGGAAGTTCAGGAACCTCCTACGTTGCCATTTAGTTTGACTTTCCCATCCCTGTTCATTCTCCAGCCTAAATATAGACATGATTTTAAATTTCAGTTCTGTCATTGAATCTAAGAACATATCTAACCTTCTAATGCTCTAGTTTCTTCATTTGTAATCATAGGAAAAATAGTACCCTCATCTCATAGGGGTTTTTGAAGACTAAATAGGACAATATAAAGAAAAGAGCAGTTCCTGGCACATAGTAGATATTAAATAGATGTTGATTATGATTATTATAATTTAATGTACCCTTTATTTCCAAGTATGTATTGTCTGTGTTTATCTCAGAATATTCCCCTTGCAATATTAATAGAAAATATGATTTGCCCCTTAATCTTTTCTGATACTTTCTCATCATTTACATATAATATTTCATATCTTTAAAAAACTCTCTCTACTTGTTTTTCATCACTGTCAAGTTTCTCATCAAGTGGACTTATATCCAGAATTATCATAAATATTTGGTCTTAAACTCTTATTTAACAAAAATTACAGTTAAATTTATAATATACATAAGAAAAGAAGAGAATCTGGTTATATTATATATTAAATTCATGTCTGGGGGCGCCTGGGTGGCTCAGCAGTTGAGCGCCTGCCCTCGGCCCAGGGCATGATCCTAGTATCCCGGGATCGAGTCCCACATTGGGCTCCCTGCATGGAGCCTGTTTCTCTCTCTGCTTATGTCTCTGCCTCTGTGTGTGTGTGTCTCATGAATAAATAAATAAAATCTTTAAATAAAAAAATAAATAAATTCATGTCTTTATTTTGAGATGACTAAGTATGATCCTTCAAACATCTAATTTTCTTATGCTTTGAAAGATGTAATTTAAATGTAGTTGAAAATAGTATTACAGTATTTTGGTTTTAGAAAACATAGAGATTAAGCAAACCAGTAAAACTAGGTGTTTTGTTTTATTTTGTTTTTTGTTTTTGTATAAAAATAATTCATCTCCAGGGACCTGGCTGGCTCAGTCAGTAGAGCCTGTATAACTCTTGATCTCAGGGTCATGAGCTCAAGTCTCATGTCGGGTATTGTGCTTGCTTATAGATATATAGATAGATAGATATGGATATAGACATAGATATAGATATATAATATAGATGTAGATGATATAGATATAGGTAGATATCTCCCTGTGACTTTTATTTTTATCTGCATAATCACTGTGGTCACCTTTATTTGACTACTGCTATCCATTCTGTGAAATAGTACCAAGAGAGAGAAATAAAGTTCATCATGATCACCATAAACAAGAGAATAATTAGATGTGCCTGATTATAATAGTTCTGAGCATATGGTTTCAGATCTCAGCCTCAAATATAAAATATTTCCCTCATATTTCATATTTTTTAATTGATGAAAGGACTTGCTCAAATTTTTTTATTTGGTAATATCAGTACTATACTAATCATATTTTTGCATGTCTGGTATTCTAACAGACTTTCTCCGATCTTGGACCTCTCAATGCTTTAATAGTATTGTATGACTTTATCACCAGCGTTTTTGTTTGGTTTGGTTGTTAATTAGATGAGAAAAAAAGAGGATTGGATTAAGACAATTGAAATAAGTGGAGAATTTTGGATAAACAGTCCATATTACTTACTCAAATATATCTTCTGTGATTATATATATATATATATATATATATATATATATCGAGTTATCTGTCCAGAGAACTGTGTGATTCAGCATAGTTTAGTGAAAGTGCTTTGTTTTCCTGTATCAGTGAATATTTGTTCAGATAATGACCTTCCAGCAGTAAAAAACAACATATTATAATCAACCTATCAGAGCCAAAATCCAGAAGATGAAAAACATTACATGGCAAGTGGTACCACAACTGATGATGAATAATAATGAAAAATAAAAAGGCTAATAAGAATCTAATATTGCATTTCCTCAAACCTCTAAAACCACATCATATGCTAAGAAATTAATCAGAATGCACTTGTTATTTTACAATGGACACTTACACATGTTAAATTCAAATTTCCACTATATTTCTTTCTTACAGAGCCCATGAGGTATCACTGTCAATGATGAACAGTGAAAAATGCTATCATCATAAAAAAGTAAAAAAGGGACATTGAATCTCTGACATAAATTCTTAGATATAAGTAGTTATATATCTTATAAATAATTATATAATACTACAATTTAAACACATATTTCATATAATAAAGTTGATAAGGTGACATGATAGAGAGGAAGAAAGGTAGGGAAAGAAAATAGCAGGTTTAAAGCATTTCATATTCAAATAAATTTTATACATAAGAAATTAAATAGAAAATACCACTAAAAACTCTTCACTTTATAAATAATATTTTCTAGTTCTCTCATTAGGGTGTCACAATACATAGTGTTGCTACAATCTTTTATTCATTTACAATGCTCCAATGCTGTTATTCTCACTAAAAGAAGATAAGGTTCTTGGGGCTTGTCTGTGTCTTGAGTTAGGAAAAATAAACATAAGACAAAGTTGTTGCTTTCTTTCAAAGATGCAAAGGGGTAGTTTAAAGGAGATCCCCTAATCCCTAATGTGATGGCTAATGTGATGATCTAAGAATTAAATAAGAAAATAATAGTTCCCTGAAAAACCATGAGTATATTATGATACTCAAAAGTATGTTAGGAAATAGGTATATACAAATAAATTTCAAGTGTTTATAGAAATTGCTGAATATGGGTATATCTGAGTTGCATGCTTGTGGTCAACAATGGAATCTTATCATACTTACCTGATAGTAAAGTAATTAGTTCTACTTCTGGGTAGGGGAGCAAAAAGTTAAGTAGGTGAAATCAGTCAACAAAAATGTTGAGGATAGTGTAAAGATTTATATCAACTTTGTTAAACTAGTGGAAATATGTTTCTCCAACTATTGATTCCACATTGGAAATATGACATCTTTAAGGTTTAAAATTTTACCTGATGGATTTCTTGTTTTTTTTTTTTTTTTTTTTTTTCACCTGTATAATTCACACATTGACTGGATACATGTTGGCTTGAGTAAATCGATTTTATCCAACATCCCCTACACACTCTCCAAATGCACACAGTTTCTCTCCCCCTCCCCTCACATAAACACAGTATTTAAGCAAGTGATTATAAAGGCAATATATTTTATATGCTTTAGGAGAAGTGGGATTACCCAGGCTGAAAAAAAATTCAGTACAAAATAGTCAATGAAGTCAGTTCTAGGTAGAATCTTCCTGGAAGCTATACCTAGCTCCAAAATACACAACCCTAAGCCATTAACTTCAGTATAAAATCAAAGTTGCCATAGCAAGCATAAGATGATTGCTATTTTTCACCTCATCGGAGAATGTTTTCATAAACCGGTGATGAAGAAATGGTATATTATTGAAAAATTTATGTAACTTATATTAGTAATATAAGTATAGTAATGGATTTTAGAATTACTGCATTGTATGTATCTATTTGTTTAAAGTTGAATTGCATGCTTAAATTAATCTCAGTTATGAAATTTAAACATATGATTTATTAAACTGAAAGCATTGCCTAAGTGCACAGGAGTATTTTACTAATAAAATTTATATATTTGCTTTGTTAGATGCTTGATGTGATTAAGATAATCAAATAAATTTTTGATGGTAGCTTAAAGCATAAGTGAATGTTTTTTAAATATGTAAATATAGGTAAAGTTTCACCAGATTTTAATTCTTCAATTCTATAAATTAGATGAACATAAATCAAAACCAAATAAAATGACTTATTTTATAGGTGGTTACTAGATTAAAATAAGCTTAAAGCCTCAACAAAAACTAAATTTAAAGTTTTTAACTACAATCACTGAAATATTAATGTAAACAAAAGTAACTGAAACTATGTCTTACTGTATCAAAATGTTCCTCTCAGATATAACAAAAGAGGGACAAATTGACTTAAATTACATATCTGTTATATTATTCTTGCACTATAAGCATATAACATTTTATTTCATTTTGATGTGATTACCATCAAGGATATTCAACAATTAAAAAAAAATCAGATTTCTAATTGTGAATTTTTTCAACCAAAATCTTCATATTCATATTCTATGGATTAAGAACATACTTAGCCATGAGATGAAGAGTTTTCAAACCACCCTCTGAACCAAGCAAAGTGGAAAGTAAAAAAAGAAGGAGATAAGTATAATTAAGATAAATATAATCAGTTTTATTAATATAGCTCCTGTTAGTTTTAAAAGATACATGTTAGGATTAGTTGTTTACTAAATGAAGGAAAATCAATTATTTTATTGCTATTTCAGGAAGGAAAACAAATAAGCTAGTATATTATCTCATTGATATTTTAGATATCTTACATATCATAACTGGTATGTTCCAGTGATTTCCAGATTTTTTTTTTTAATTTTTATTTATTTATTTATTTATGATAGGCAAACAGGAGAGAGAGAGAGGCAGAGACACAGGCAGAGGGAGAAGCAGGCTCCATACACCGGGAGCCTGACGTGGGATTTGATCCTGGGTCTCCAGGATCGCGCCCTGGGCCAAAGGCAGGCGCTAAACCGCTGCGCCACACAGGGATCCCGATTTCCAGATTAATAAAAATATTACTATACCATTCTAAGAGGAATATCATTTCTCTCTCCCCGTCTTCCTCCCTCCCTGTGTCCCTTTCTTTGTCCTTCCCTCCTTTTGTTGGCTTTTCTTTCTTTCTTCATTTCCATCTTGCCTTCATTTCATCCATTATCTATTTCTCCATCTTTTCTCTTATGCCTCTGCATATCCCTTCTTTTTTCCTCATTTCTACTTTCCCTTCCTACCTTTTCTCATTTTTTTTCCAAAATTCAATATTTTTGTTTATGTCAAAGCCTTGCATTCTGTGTACTCAATTTATTTTCTTATTTTTATCAAATGACTATCTTAATGTCCAAATATCCAAGGTCTATATTGAACTTATGTTATTTCTCTAACCACTGGTTGGTTCCACATTGGGAAAATCACATCTCTTATAGCTAAATGCTTTATCTGATAGAATTCTTTTTTTTTTCCTTGTATAATTTAGAAAGTACATACCCAACTAAAAATTGTTTGAATAAATTATATTTTTCAACTCCCTGAAGGCAGATGCATGCACACACACCCCTCAAAACTATGTTTACTGATACTAGACAAATGCAAAAAATCTATTGAGCACAGTAGTGAAGTACTATAAAGCCTAGATAGACAATACTGAAGTAAGCTTACTGTGCCACTTACGCTTTTAAGTAACATAGGGATTTTCTACTCATCAACTGATTCATCTCAAAAAAAGCAAATCCATTGGTATTATTGTAGCAGTAACTCCTGATTACCTGGTCAGACCACTGGAAAGTCAGAACATAACATTTTTGAGACTTAATTCACCAGTTTGGAATGACCATATACGCTATCTATCCTCAAGCCTCCTGAGAGAAAGTTTAGAGAAATTCTTTTTAGAATGGAAAATACATAACATGCATCAGTGTATCATTTTGTATATCGTGAATATCCTTCTTATACCTGCCCAGAGTAGAGCAAATTGATATGATGAAACGGATGTTTTTAAGATGACTAGCCTATGTAGAATGTGTAGACTGACCCAGTTGCCTCCCTCCTTTCTTTCCTCTCAAACTGTTTACTAATAGGGAATCTACACGAACTGACCCATACGAACTTTAAAAACTAAAATTAACAAAGGCGGGATCCCTGGGTGGCGCAGCAGTTTGGCGCCTGCCTTTGGCCCAGGGCGCGATCCTGGAGACCCGGGATCGAATCCCACATCGGGCTCCCGGTGCATGGAGCCTGCTTCTTCCTCTGCCTGTGTCTCTGCCTCTCTCTCTCTCTGTGACTATCATAAATAAATAAAAATTAAAAAAAAAAAAAAGATTTAAAATTAACAAAGGCAACGAGAGCAATCCGGGTGGCTCAGCGGTTTAGCGCCGCCTTTAGCCCAGGGCCTGATCCTGGAGACCCGGGATCGAGTCCCATGTCGGGCTCCCTGCGTGGAGCCTGCTTCTCTCTCTCTGCTTGTGTTTCTGTGTCTCTCATGAATAAATAAATAAAATCTTAAAAAAAAAGCAATGGCAATGTGAATTAATATTTTGTCTCTCAACTGCAAGCCCACATTTTCTATCCAATGCTTTGTGAATATAGACTAGGACAGAAATCGGCAAAACTTTTGTCTTTGCTAGTTGACTCATTGTTTCTAACAATAGGCAGTAGTAGAGGAATAGTGAAGCCAAGAGTATGGAGGTGGAACATGCTTCGCCCCTTTGCTCTATGTTTTTTGCTCCCTGTTTCCTCTCTATGTTTTCTGTTCTATCGGCGTCAACAAAGCAATGCTTCCTTATCTTCGTGTAAAAGTTTGTTCAGTAGCAGTGGTTGACTCTAGCATGCCCTTTTGCCAATATCCACAGAACTAGACCCAACATATGACTGTCAGGGACAGCTCACCTTCAAAAGACTGATTTCCAGGCCCTCCGGGACCCTTCTCTAAGGGTCAGAGACATCAGTAGTAAGGAAGCAGCATCTCCCTTTCATAGGACCAAGTTCCAGCTTTCTGGACTCTCTTCTAAAAGCATCTAAGTTTGGGTAATTTCCATCTTTTCTCTTTGTCCCCATAGCCCTAAAAGAGTAGCTGTTTCCGCAGCGACTATTGCTGTAATAAGCATTTCATTTTTACTTTTTAATATCTTCAATAACTAGTTAACAATTCTTCATGGTAGATATTACTCTGTATTATAATAACTGATGCGGTTATGTCTCTTGACCAGACCTTGCCTAATATACCGTCTAATTAGAATTGTATCCCTCAAATTCTCCTCTTCCCTGTCTAATTTGTTTCTTGTCACATTATCTCTAGTTGATGTTCTGTATTTTTCTTCCCGCAAGATTTTTCTTATGTCTCCTACTACTAGAATATGAGTTTCATGGAGACAGAAATTTTTGTATGCTCTGCTTATTGCTCTATCCACAGTAATGAGAACATTGACAGATAGCAAATAACAAATGTATTGTGTAAATAAATAAATGCACATATTGTAAATTTTTTTTCATATATTGTAAAATTAATCAATACAGAACACTATGAAGAAATAAGTAGAAAACAATTATCTTAAATCTCTACCTGGAAATATGCATAATCAACCTTACGAAGGATCTTTCTTAGCCACCAGTGTACATAAATAATTGATAAAAACTCAATGTGGATAAGCATTTAGGGAAATTGAATTAAACTATTAAGCTTATTTTTATAAAATGTTAATTTCATTTTAACTGAAGAAACATAAACTCAACATGAGATAAATGTTACCATGTGGAATATTAGTTCTTAAAAGAGAGGTTGAAAATTTGCAAGCAGATTGCTTGAAGAATTTGTCCTATTGACCCTTTTATGTGCATAGTGTTATAAATTTTTTAAAATGTCTTTATAATAAGCATATGGGCTCCAGGCCCTCACAGTTCCACCTACTCCCAATTGCCTTAAATCCAATTATTTTGTTCCTTTTATTTTCTGCCTCTATCTGGTAGCATTTGCATTTATGACCCCTGTTTAAAGATCTCTATAAAATTAATGAAAAATGGTTTCATGGGCACATGAAGTAGTTGAGTCTTTATAATTTGATAAATGTCTCAGGAACAGAATTGAAAATGTATAGTCCTTTAAAATTAAACCTATAAAGCCTATCTCTATAATATTATCAATACAATAAAATACAAATGATTTGCTACATGACTCAGAAAAGTAATTCATTTCCTCAAATTTCTTTAATAGAGACATGTCTTTATTCTGGTTTAAAATATAAAAGTAAAATTTATTTAAGAAAATCTTATAGGGGCATGTGAGTGGCTCAGTTGGTTAAGTGGCTGCCTTTAGCTCAGGGCATCGTCCCAGAGTCCTGGGATCAGGCTCCCTTTGGTATGGAGAGCCTACTTCTCCCTTTTCACCTCCCTGCCATTCCCCCTGCTTGTACTGCCTCACTCTCTTTCTGTCAAATAAATAAACAAATAAAAATATTTAATTTAAAAAGGAAAATCTTATTATAAATCACTTTCTATGATGCCAATGTGGCTATACAAATCTGTTCTTCAGTTCAGCGATTACTTAATGAATTTTAACTGTATGCGAGTCCCTATACTTGAAACTGGAAATGAGAAGTAGTATATGAATGTTTTGGTCTTCGAGGGATTTACTGAAATTTATGTTTTGATATCTTTGATATTTACAAAGTAATCTAAAATAGACATAAAGTCTGACACTCCCATGGCAAGGTCATGTTATAATTTTTCCCTTCAACATAGAGTAATAGAGTAAGCAATCTAAGATTATCTTATCTCTAAAAAACCAGATGAAACCAAACCAAACAAAAAAAGACTATAGCAAGGTCTGTTTGACAACTAGAATGTTTGCCATCAATCTGTCTATCTATATCTATCATCTCTCTATCTATCATCTATCATCTATCTATCTTTTTGAAAGAGACAAATGAAATCACAATCATGAGACCACTTAATTAGGGAGAACTCTATCAAGTCACTATATCAAAATGTGTTCAGATTGGATGTCAAAATGGATCTTCAGTTTATAATCCATGAAAAATTGAAAGAAGAAAAAAGAGGGAGTTTCCAGACATCCTTTTATCCCCTCTTCCAATCACTGGCATATGCTTGGAGAGGTTTGGTGTTAGGTTGTAAGTGGCCTCCTTGTGTTCTCCATGGATGGCGGAGTCTTTCATACACCAGCTGAGACATTTCAGAAGAGGGCTGTCTTGTGCTGATAATACCTACCATTATAGTAGAGATAGGGGGAAAGTGCAACCTCATTTGAATTAGGTCTCTTGATCTTTTCTGTTTTTAAATTTTAAAAAGTTTTCTCATCCAAATGTGGTAACTCCATGATTATTATTCCTAAATTGGAAGGACCTCAGACATTAAGATACTTATATGTGCTATTATCATTTAAAAGCAGTCTGAAAATTTGAGGGCAAGGATACAGAATCAAGTTAAGTACTAACCATTTGATGATTCCTAGGAAAGAAAAAAATGCCAATGTTTGCAGAGTATCTGTTCAATGTTGAATGTTGAGCTAGTTTCTTTGCACACATCTTGCTTCATTTTCTGATTACAACAACTCTGTGAGGCATGTTATTCTTATCTCAAATTTACAGCTGAAGAAACAAAAATATGAAGAGTTTAATTTTCCCCAGGTACACATCATGAAATAAAGGTGGGACTAAACTAAGTTCAGTCTGGAAGCATAGTCTGTGAATGTTCCATTCTTATTTGCCCAGCTGTAAAATTAGGAAAATATCTCTTAGATTTATCCAGCTTTGAAATGTTAATTCCTACTTAAATATTATCTAAAATAGGTATTAATAGAATTTCTTATATTTTTCGTCTTCCAAGTTCATTTATTCATATCTTCAAGTACAGACCTAGAAGAGTAGATCATGAATTAGACTCCAAAAGAACATATATTTCTTACACATTCTCCTACAGGTTTGTGGACATGATTTCACATTGCAATGAGCAAAGAAATGGGACAATAGATGGAGCTTTAATATAGTTGGTTTCTATAATCTTTTTTAACTGAAGGATCCTATTCTATTAACAGTCTAAATATTCATGTAACTACTTGGAGTGCAAGGCAACGAAGGAAGTCTTCACTAGCTAGAGACATAATCCCATAATTTCTTCATCATTTACTTTTTCTATATTTTCACCTATGCATGTATGTGTCTAATTTTCCTACCTAAAAAAATAGCTGGAAGACTCATAAGAAAACTCTTGTCTTCTGTCTCTTTCCTATACTTCTTTCCTGCATCTCATTGCCTCTTAACCAAAAGTTATTTGTGGCATCAGAGTTTCTATCAGTATAGTATCATTATTAATATTTGATATTAGCCTCCAGGGTTTATGGCACTAGAAAGCCTTAAAGAAAACATAGACATACACACACAGAGACACACACACACATGCCAGTTTAACCTGACAGAGTTTTTGTTTACTAGGTTCCTGATGTACAATTAAAATGAAAATAACATGCTAAAATAAGTGCATGTTGCTGACTTCAATCTGCCTCAACAGCAGCCATCTGTTAAGGTAAAATACACACTGATGCTCCAAGTAATGCTCCTTACCTAATGCCTGTTACAACAGAAGGGAAATCTAAATTAAAAAAGTAATGTCTAGTGGGAAACAGTGGATGTCCTTTGAATAGAGCAACAGTTATAGAAATATATAGAAATAGCCTCCTGGCCTCAGAATAGATATGAAATATCTTATAGTACTATTTCTGTGTAAAACAGGACATTGGAAAAACTTCTCCACTAATTTAGAATTCACCTGGCCATAATTTCCTTAGAAGACTAAGAAAAACTTTTCTAGGTACTATGTTTTTCTGTGTCTCCTAGTAGGTATCTTCCTGGAATTGCTCCATAAGAACATGTGGGATGAGAAATTCTTTTAAAGGTCCCCATTTTCCCCTGGAAAAAAAATCAATCACTATTTTGTCTATTTCACTCTTTGGATACCTTTGGCACCCCCATACCTCTGTTAATATTTTTCTTCCTTGTTTTTGTGATATTGAAAAGTGCTAATTCTCCTCTGACCATTCCTAAATTTCTGATTGTGAGAATGCTTTCTTGCTTCCTAGCTGATAAATATAGGCATTACCCATATCTTTTTGTACTTCCTTTTTCTTTTAAATGCTATCTTGGAAATATTTTGATCTTTATACCTACCTGTAAGAATGCAGATCCTCAATTTGTGGTATCTCTGGCTTACTTTCTGAGTTCCAACATTTCCAAGTAGCAGATATTTATACCTTATGATAAAGTTGATATTCTACTGACAATCTAAATTTATTGACTTATCTCAATTTTTTCTTCATCAGGCTACATGCATAATAATTCCATAGGTAGCTTGAGCTCCAGAATTGTTTGAATCAGCTACATAATGATGTCTACATCTCTATTCAACATGCCATGGTATTGGTTTTGTATTCAAACTGGTAGGGAGATAGCACCAATAGTTCTGGTCATCACTCCTGAACATGGAATTGTTTAAAGTGATAAACTAGCTCTCCTTATGATTTTTTATTAGAAGAATGTAACCTTATTCAATACCAGTCCTGACTCCATCTTACTAGCAGATTTTCCTTCACTTTTATCTGGCTATAACTGACACTAATTCTCATTTCTAATCCATTTATTAGTAAGGGGCACAGGAAATCATGATTGCCTTAGACTAATCACCTGGGGCTGATTGGATGTTGGTAAGACAATAACAACACCCATCACCATATTCTCTCATTTCCATCTCCACCTGCCAAAATTCCACTAATCCTTCAAAGTGTGTGTCTCCTAGGAAACTTTGCACAGCTTCTACTCATAAAAACTCTATTTTTTTTTTTTGTCTACAATGTCTTTATAACTCCTACTGTGGACCTGTAGACCAACATTGCTAATATCTTATCTAACTTAAATATTCCCTTTCATAATTTGTAGAAGCCAACTTCACATTGAATATTAGACATGACGTCTACTGCCTTCATAGGCTCTACCAACCAGCCTTCACCCCAGGCTGATGTTTATCTAATATCTCTGTCAAATATCTTCAAGTCTCAGTAGGAGTTCTCATAGACAATCTGTAGTGCTGCCACACCTGAATATAGCTATAGCTACATTCTTAAAATTATTATTGTCTGATTGACTAACTTTTCACTTCACAAGCAGGTTTGTAAGTCTCAAGAATCAAGTTAACCTAGAGAACAGAACAAAACTCAAATGATAATAAAGGAATCACTTTGAAATATAAAACACATTGATAATATATAGATATCTAGACTTTATTGGATATATATAGGAAAAACACAATGTAGAATAAGGATTTAAAGAAAAATAATAAAATATTTTAAAACCATGAAACATCAATAAATATCTATTTAATTCATGAATTATTTAGTCCATAATTGCAGAGATGTAAGACAGAATATATGTATATTATCTGGGATTAATTCTCTTTCTTGGGATGTTTCCAAACTCTAGAGCCAGGTAACTAACACTTTTACATGAATGCATTATACCCACTTTACAATTCTTAACTTTTTTTTCTAAAAAATTCTAAGTCATCTTGATAATGATTCATTTATTTCATATACGAGAAAAACATTTGAAAATATAGATTTGTAAGCCTATATAATTGTACATACCACGTTGTTTGACTTTGTGATAGAACAGAAAGCAGTATTTTCACATTCTCATTAGATGAAGTTCATATTATTATAACTTCCTTCTGAAAATCTCTAAGAAACATTCATTTGCCATATGCAGATGAAAATTAAATTTCTGTCAAAATGTCAGCTATATAGACATAGATGCAAAGAGAAGTTCTCCTGTATCCAATAAAAATTCTTTTTGTTCTTTTCCTGGTAATGCAAGTGTCTCTGTGAAGTGTTATCTGTTCAGAATTATAGACATCTTTTAAACTCAACCTCTGATGAGAAACATAAGATGACAAAGGACATTCACATAGATTTGAGAAACATAAGATGACAAAGGACATTCACATAGATTTGAGAAACATAAGATGACAAAGGACATTCACATAGATTTGTTGTTTCATTGATTATCACTGAACACAATGTAACACAAGTTATTCCCTAAATACTTATATCTTTTCTTGATACAAAATATGTTGCTTTATATATGGAAGAAAATTAAATTATGTATAATGCTTGGGAGTCACAGAGTTAGCATTTAGACTGCATTTACACTTTCTTTATGGAACTACTGAACTTTCTCTGAAGTCTGAATACATGGGATGAGAACATACATGCAATTTTTTTTCTAATTCTGAGAGAGAGAGAGAGAGAGTAATGAGAAAGTGAGCAGGGGTGGGGAGGGGCAGAGAGACAGGGAGAGAGACAGAATCCCAAGCAGACTCCATGCTCAGCATGGAGCCCAATACAGGGCTGTATCTCACAACCCTGAGATCATGACCTGAGCTAAAATCAAGAGTTAGACGCTTAACTAGATGAGCCACCCAGTTGCTCCAACACATGCAATTTAAACATGGGACATTTGAACAGAATAAACACTAAGAATCATGTGTTCCTCTTTCAGAAACAGGAAACACAAAGAAGCCATCTGGGAGATAATATTAATAGTTTAGATATAAAGACACAGAAACAAAAATTTTTTAAAAAGTTCAAATAAATGATCTAAAGCTTGATGAAATAGCTGATGGTCATTATCATAACACTTAATTGATTTTTTCTTTTGTAGAAAAAGGTGAAACCTGACAAGATACTGTGAGCAAAGAAAGAACTTAAATATTTAAATCATGGGCAAACTATAGAATTGAGAATTATACAATAATTTTAGGAACTAACCTAATCAACACAAACTAGAATAATCAAAATAAAACAAAATGATAAATAACAAAAAACTGTGAATAAACATTTGACAATGATTTAATTATTGTAAATAATGCTGTAACAAACATGGAAGAACAGATAATTTCTTTCTTTCTTTCTTTCTTTCTTTCTTTCTTTCTTTCTTTCTCTCTTTTCTTTCTTCTTTGTTTCACAATTTTATATAAAATAATCTCTACACCAAAATTGGGGCTCGAACTTACAACCCTGAGATCAAGAGTTGCATGCTCTACTGACTGAACCAGCTAGGCACCCTATACAGATACCTTTTCTTTCTTTTTTGTTTTCTAAATATTTTATTTATTTATTTACTTGAGAAAGAGAATGTCTGAGAGAGAGAGAGAGGGAGGGAAGGAGGGAGGGAGGGAGGGAAGGAGGGAGAGAGGGAGAGAGAGAGAGAGAGAGAGAGAGAGAGAGAGAGATGAACAGGGAGGAGGGGCAGAGTGAGAGAGAGGGAGAAGCAGGCTTCCCACTGAACAGGGAGCTGGAAATGGGGCCCAATCCCAGGATCCTGGGAATCATGACCTGAGCCGAAGGCAGATATTTAACAACTGAGCTACCCAGGCACCCCTTACAGATACCTTTTCTATATTCTGTTTTCATTTCTTTTGGATGTATCCCAGAAGTGGGATTGCTTTATCAGCTGAGGTAGGGAAACACATAAGGGTCCACTGATGTATAAATGGACAAAGATGTGGTGCACACAATGGAATACTACTTGGTCACAAGAAAGAAGGAAATCCTGCCATTTGTGACAACATGGAGGATCTTGAGGGCATTATGCTTAATAAGTCAGATAAAGAAGGAAAAATGCTACATAAAAGAGCTGAACTCAGAGATGGAGAGTGGAGTGGTGTTAGGGGCTGGAGGTTTGGTGAAAGAATTAGGGAAATGTTGGTCAGGGTGTACAAATTTCTAGTTAGAAGATGAATTAGTTCTGGGAATTTAGTGCATTACATTGTGATTATAGTAAACATACTGTATTGTATAGGTGAATATTGCTCAAAGAGTAGATCTTAAATGTTCTGACCACATACGCACACACAAAATGATAATTGTCCTATGTGTTGGAGGTGCTGGCTAACACTGTAATAAGATCACAGTACAAGATATGTGTGTATCAAATTAACATGTTTTTTACCTTACACTACACAGTGTCACTTATACCTCAATAAAGCTCTGGGAGAAAAAAACAAAACTTTGAGAAACTTCTCAGAATACTGGATGCTGCATAGCCCTAGCATATGGATGAGCTACTAGCTTTAGCCAGGAGAAGCCAGGGGCAAAAGGAAAGCAGTGAAGAATTATTATTAATTTTAAATCTTGTTCTTGCCTTTTCCCTAATTAGTGCCCTGAGATAATCATTTTTCTTAGTGCAGTGGACCACCAGTGCTAATATATGCACAGAAAGGATGAGTAAAGGACTTGATAGGGTAAAGTATTAAAAAAAATAACAATTAAAAACCAAGCCACACTGGGACATTCTGTTCTTCATGGTCTCAAAATGCTGAGATTACAATCTTGTGGACTAGAGTGATGACATCCTTTCTGTTGAGATATAATAATCTAGCACTGAATATATGTATACAACATGAATACATATGTGTGTACATATATATATAAATATAGTTATATATTCACACATAAATAAGCTGAGTAAATAATAATATACACAGGCAGATATTCATATTAGTAATTAAAATAAAATAACATTAGCAAAATATACCTAGCATATTTTTATTAAGACATAGGAAGATAAATAAATAAGTGAACTATAAAGAGAATGTAAAATGAAAATAGGTGGTTGGATAGTAGTTGCTTGCTCACCAGATATCAAAATATGTTGCAAAAGCCATAGCAGTAAAAGTGTTGATATAGCATAAGCGCAGGAAGATAGACATATGGAACAGAATAGAAACTTTAGAAGTAGATCTATGTATGCATGAAAATTTAATAAAAAATAAAATTGATGAGCTCTTTAGTAGATAGCATTGGGATACTGAATCATTTTGGAGAAACAAAATTTAAACAAAATCATGGAAATGTGGACTGTGTAACACGAACTCTATGTGAGAAATAAAATTAAAAGATTAGTAGAAAACAATATAGGAACTCATATCAATGACCAGAATAAGAAACAGCCTTTTCATTTTCCTATAATGAAGAACAGCACGGACACAATTAGGTAGATTACAGAAAGAAAGGACATACTTACATTGTGTAAAGCCAACAAAGGATTCATTACTATCCATAATGTGCAAGTAACTTATACAAATCAGTAAGAACAAGACAATAAACGTCAAAGATACATGGACACCATATATAAACAAGTTATGAAGAAGGGATCTCCAAAACTAACAAAGAAATGATCAAATTTTTTAGTAATGAGAGAAATGTAAACTAAAAGAAAACATAAGTATCATTTTACACCATTAGTTATCAAAACTTAGAAAATATGTAACACTAAATATTAAAGTAGAATATAAAGGCCCAAACATGGTACTGATGGCAACTACTCTGAAGAATAAACTAGCAACACTTAATCAATTTAAGTATATTAATACACTGTGAACCAACTATTACATACTTGGATATCCAGTACAAAGAAATTTTTATACCATTCCATAACTGGGAATAATGCACAAGCATTTTCATGGTATGTTATTAGTCATGGCAGCAGGAAGGTGGAGTCAAAGAGAATCATCCATTACTGGGAATGTTTAGAGTCATATCATGGAGTATTATGAAGAAGTACAAAGGATATATGCAATATAGCCATGTAAACTATATAAAGCCATAGATTAAAATAGAGAATATAAAACTCAGACCAGAAAGTCAGTTAAAATCAAGAGTATGATTATAACACCAAATTCAGAGTATAAATCCTTTTTATTTAAAGATAAAACAGATTAATCTACCAGTATAAAGAAAAAAATATTCAATTATGAAATTCTATACCAATACAACACAATAAAAGCAATTACTCCTGAGAATTGAGATTTATTTTGGAACTGAGGCAGAGAGCTATTTCATATACTCATCCTACTGGCGAAAATAATGTAATATAATAAACAACATTATGCACCAGCTTCAAAGGGTTGTATTTTATAACTCATGTCTCAGTCAGTAAGCCAACACCAAATAACAATTCCAGGTAAAGGAGGTCACCCTGCTATAAGGACAATCATGGACTCAAGCCAATAGTTGTCATAGGTTTATCCAGGTTTGCAGCACTCATTAGAAGAATCATTAGAACACAGTTTTAGAAAACCTCTCAACATGTATTTTCCTTCACTCCCAGACATTTAATTTATATTGAATTTCAGTGAGATCAAAAGTTGGAGATGAGTTCAAAGTAAGCTCATGCTTTAACATCAGTGAACAAGTATGTGTGTGGGGGGTAAACTTGATATTGTCTTTTGAATCTTGAAAGCCCAAAAAGATTACCTCTCCAAAGGAATGTATCATTATGACTGACTCCCCAAATGTCACCAGAAAAAAATGCTGAACAATCAAAGATAGGACCACTAGTCCTATCACAGTCAGAAATATCATACCTTGAGAGAATTTTAATGGTGTTTAATAAGGGGAAAGACAGAAAAGGTTATTTATAGGGTTTAAAGAGCCGGGCTGAATTAGTTTACAATGGGAGTCATGGGAAAGGGAACAGGTTGAGACTGGATAGAGTGTGTGACATAAAGCTTTGTATTGGTGGGAACAACAAGGTGAGGGTCTAGTACTGAATCTTAATGAGTAATAAAAGTAATAAGTTAATTATCAAAAGATACCAATTTCAGTTAATTCATAGTCTAATCTATTGGAGTAAGTATACTGTGGGGGAAAAATAGTCAATATGTTTTCACAATGTTATTGAATATGGGAACAGAAATGTATACCCAGTTCTAGTAAAGCCCAACTAAGGACTAGGAATTATATTGGTTTCTGTCCAAACATGTTGCTCCGCAATTTGTCAATGAAGTATAAAGTGAAACATTCAGAATGCTTGCAGAAAGTAGATGTTTTACATTTTAATGCATAAAAATTATTATGAAAATTGAAACAATGAAGTATCACAATACACCTATTAGAATGGCCAAATCCCTAAAAAACTGATAATAAGCTATTCCTGAAGGATATGGAACAAAAGGGACTCTCATTTCTTGCTGCTGGGAATGCAAACTAGTATAGTTCTTTGAAAGATAGTTTAGAAGTTTCTTACAAAGGAAAAATAGTCTTACCATGTAATCCAGCAATTAAAATCTTAGATACTTATGCAACTTATTTGAAAATGTAGTTATACACATAAATCTGCATGCAATATCTATGGAAACTTTCTTTTAATCACCCCAAACTAGAAGTTTTCTATAGATGAACAGATAAATACACTATGATGCATCATTACAATGGAATACTGTTCAGCAATAAAACAGAAATCAGCAGACTTCCAAGTTTCTAGTTCCACATGTAAAGAGCTTGGAAGTTAACACTGTGTCCTGGCAGCAAGTAAAAAAGATGAACAAATTGAAAAATCAACAACTCTTTTGGATCCAAAAGAGCAAGAGTAGAGAGCAAATGACTGCTTTAAGACTAGAGATACACACAGGCAAATACAGGGAAGCACAGTTTAACCCAGAGTGGAAATTGCCACAGAAATCACTTCTTAAGTAGGAAAATTTGAACTGTAATTGATAAATTGTTGGAATCTCAGTGTAAACAAATCTAAGAGAACTTAATGATAAGGGAGCCCACACAATTTTGTGAGATTTATCTTCAGGACCTCAACCAAGTTCTCACAGTAAATGCTAGAGAAAAATCCCCTGTACTTCAGGCAGGGAGAGGAAAAAGGAACCATGATGATATTTGGGAGAGTACTCTCTGTTCCTCTTAACAAGCCTGCCCTCAGAGGAAAGAAAAAAGCTGAGAAAATCTTGTGAAGCTCATGTTGCAGGGCATAGGCTCATTAAAAGACCAAGACCTAGTAATAGAACTATAGAATGCTTCCCCTCTCCACATACTTGACCACTATATTAATAAAGGCCTATTTATAGCTGTTCCTTTTGCCCTGTACATATGCTATCAGAAAAAAATTATAAGCCATACCAAAAGGCAAAGCATAGAATTTGAAGAGAGAGCAAGTATTAGAACCAGTTATGACAAGAATGTTAGAATTATCAAACTGGGAATTTAAAATAAGTATTAATAATATGTTAAGGGCATAATGTATAAACTAAACAAGATGCAAGAACAAATGAGCAATGTAAACAGAGAGATAGAAATGCTAAGAAAGAAATGTTAGAAATAAAAATCACTGTAACTGAAATGAATAATGCCCTTATACACTTATTAGTAGACTAGACACAGCTGAAGAATCTCTGAGGTAGAGAATATTTTAATATATACCTTAAAATCTGAAAAAAATAAAGAGAACAAAGACTTAAGAAAAACCAGATAAGAATATCCAAGGACTGGGGATGGATAAGTACAAAGGGTATAAATAAACACAATGGAAATACTAGGAGAAGAAAGTGAGAAAGGAACAGAATTATTTGAAACAATAATGACAGAATTTCCTCAATATAATGTCATACAAAGAAGCTCAGAGAACACCAAGAAGGATAAATTCCAAAAAATAACACCTAGACATACCATTTCAGAACTATAAAAAAAAAACATTTATTTGTTTTGTTTCTTAAATTTCACAGGAGTGAAATCATATGGTATTTGTTTTTCTCTGACTTATTTCACTTATCATTATATTCTATAGCTCTGCTCATGTCATTGCAAATGGCAAGACTTCATTGTTTTTATGGATGAGTAATACTCCATTGTATAGGTATACCATATCTTCTTTATCCATTCATCAATCAATGGACACTTGGGCTGCTTCCATATCTTGATTATTGTAAATAATGCTGCAATAAACATAGGGGTGCGTGTATCCTTTTGAGTTACTGTTCTTCTTTCTTTAGGTAAATACCCAGTAGTACAACTGCTGGGTCTTATGGTAGTTCTATTTTTAACTTTTTGAGGAAACTGCATACTATTTTCCGCAGTGGCTGTACCAGTTTACATTTCTACCAACAGTGCAAGAGGGTTCTCCTTTCTCCACATCCTCACCAATACCTGATGTTTCTTGTTGCTGATTTTAGCCATTCTGACAGGTGTGAGGTGATATCTCATTGTGGTTTTGATTTACATTTTCCTGATGATGAGTAATATTGAGCATCTTTTCATGTGTCTGTTGGTCATCTGTATGTCTTCTTTGGGAAAATGTCTATTATAAAGAAAGTAACTTGAAAGAAGTCAGAGGGGAAAATATACCTTTCGTATAGAGGATCAAAACCAAGAATTATATTTGACTTTCCTAGGAAACCATGTAGGCAGGAATAGCATGGAGTGAAATATTTAAAGTTGAGAAGGGGAAAAGAAAGATAAAACACTACCCCAGAATTCAAAAGTGAAGAAGAAATAAAGACATTCTCAAACAGAAATTGGAATAATTTATGACAAGGAGGCATCCCTTCCAAGAAATGTTGAAAGTTCTACGACCCAGCAATTGCACTGTTGGGGATTTACCCCAAAGATACAAATGCAATGAAACGCCGGGACACCTGCACCCCGATGTTTCTAGCAGCAATGGCCACGATAGCCAAACTGTGGAAGGAGCCTCGGTGTCCAACGAAAGATGAATGGATAAAGAAGATGTGGTTTATGTATACAATGGAATATTACTCAGCTATTAGAAATGACAAATACCCACCATTTGCTTCAACGTGGATGGAACTGGAGGGTATTATGCTGAGTGAAATAAGCCAGTCGGAGAAGGACAAACATTATATGTTCTCATTCATTTGGGGAATATAAATAATAGTGAAAGGGAATATAAGGGAAGGGGGAAGAAATGTGTGGGAAATATCAGAAAGGGAGACAGAACGTAAAGACTGCTAACTTTGGGAAACGAACTAGGGGTGGTAGAAGGGGAGGAGGGCGGGGGGTGGGAGTGAATGGGTGACGGGCACTGGGTGTTATTCTGTATGTTAGTAAATTGAACACCAATAAAAAAAAAAAAGAAAAAAAAAAGAAAGTTCTTTAGAGTGAAGAAAAATAACATAGGTCAGAAATTAAGGTCTACACAAGGAAAGGAAAAGCCCTGAGGAAGGAAGACTAAGTGAAGATAAAATAAAACCTTTATTTTTCTTCTTAATTGATTTATTAAATAATAGTTTGTTCAAAATAATACCCATGTATTTGAATATGTATGTCTAAATATAAAATATTTATGTGTATATTTATTTATAACATATATACATGTATAATGTATGCTAAATATATAATATATATAATTTATAATATGTGTATTTATATATAAATATATATTTATATATGATTATATATGAGTAAAATGAACAGCAGGAATGATACTAGAGGTGAAAGGGAGGCTTAGGATTATTTTATTATTTTAAGATTCTCAGCTACATGTGAAGTTGTATGCTGTTATTTGAAAGCAGACTTGAATTATTTTTAAATGCATATTGCAAACTTTAGTGAAACCACTCAAAAGAGTTAAAAAATAAAACTGATATGCTAAGAAAGGAAAGAAAATAGAATCATAAAGCTCAACTAAAACTACAAAAAACAAAAAGAATGGAAAACAAAAATACAAACAACAAATAGAAAACAGTAATGAATATGGTGGATAATAATCCAAATATATCAATAATCATTTTTTAAAGACTTTATTTATTCGACAGAAAGACATAGAGAGAGCACAAGCATGAGCAGTGGGGTAGATAGAAGGAGAGGAGCAGAGGGAGAGGGGGAAGCAGATGCCCTGCTGAGCAGGGGGCTTGATCCCAGGACTCCAGGATTATGACCTGAGCTGAATATAGACACTTAACCAACTAAGCCACCCACAGCCCCTCAATAATCATTTTGAATGTCAATGGTCTAAATACACCAATTAAAAGATATCAGACTCAATAAAAAAAACAGAATCCAACTGTATATTGTCCAAAGAAACCTACTTTAAATAAAAACACTCACATTTAAAGTAAATGGAAGAGGGGCTCCTGGGTGGCTCAGTTGGTTCATCATCTGCCTTCGGCTCAGGTCATGATCTCAGGGTCCTGAGATTGAGCCCAATGTTGGGCTCCCTGCTCAGCAGGGAGTCTGCTTCTCCCTCTCCAATTACCCACCACTCACACTCTTTCTCTCATTCTTTCCCTCTATCTCAAATAAATAAGTGAAAAAAAAATTTAAAGTAAATGGAAGAGGAAAATATATTGTACTAATATCATTCAAAACAAAACAAGAGGAGCTATAAGTGACTTCGGTCAGAACCAACTTCAAAGCAAGAAAAGTTAGTGATGATAAAGGGCTTTTAATAAAAATGGGGTCAATTCTCTAAGAAGACATTACAATTATTAATGTGCATGCACTAATAACAGCGTGTCAAATTATGTGAAGTAAATGTCAGTAGAATTGCAACTTAATAGATTAATCCATTATCACAGTTCAATGTCTATCTATCAGACAAGGACAGATTCAACAGGTAGAAAATCAACAAGGGCACAGTGGAATTTGATAACAGCATCAGTCAACTGGATATAGCTGACATCAATAGACAACTTCATCTTACAAGAGCAGAAGACTCATGCTTCTTTTCTTGGGGGGGAGGGGCAAAAGAAGAGGGACAGAGAGAACTCTCAGTAGGATCCATGGCCAGCATGGATCCCAATATGGAGCTCAATCTCACAACTCTGAGACCATGACCCAAGCCAAAATCAAGAGTCAGATGTTAACCTACTGAGCCACCTATGCGTTCCAGAATACTCATGCTTAAGCTCACATGAAACATTCACCAAGAATGACCATAGCCTGGGTCACTAAACATACTCAACAAATTTGAAGAAGAGAAATCATACAATGTTTGATTAATCTTTCAAACCACAGAAGAATTACATAAATTAATAACAAAAAGATGGCTGGAAAATTCTGGAAAATATGGAGTTTAAATAGTATACTTCTAAAAAAACCACATGGGTCAGAAAAGAAATCTCAAGATAAATTAAAAAATATATTTTGAGCTAAATGAAAATGAAAATACAACTTATCAAAAGTTGTGGGACGTAGAAAAAGCTGTACTTACAGGAAAAATTATAGCAATGAATACACATGAGAAAAAAATAAGCATATGAAAAGATGCTCTACATCTTATGTCATCAGAGAAATGCAAATTAAAACATCACTAAGATACTGCTACACACTTATTAGAATGAAAAACTTTAGAACACTGAAAACATCAGAGGCTAGCATGGATGTGAAGCAAGAGGAACTCATTCATTGCCGATGGGAATGCAAAATGGTAAAGCCAATTTGGAAGATAGTTGGCAGTTTTTTATTAAACTCAAAATACTCTCACCATATAATCTAGCAATCACACTCCTGGATACTTACTCAACAGGATTGAAAACATGTCCACATAAAAACCTGTACAAGGGTATGATAGCAGCTTTATTCATAACTGTCAAAACTTGAAAGCAACCAGTAGGTGAATAGATAAATACAGTGTAGTATATCCAAACAATGGGATATTATTCAGTACTAAAAAGCAATGAGCTACCAAACCATGAGAAGATATTGATGTATATTACTAAGTAAAATAAACATTGTATAGTGTAAACGTATGTTACTAAGTGAAAAAAGCCAACCTACAAAAGCTATAGACTGTGTGATTCTATCATATATATGACATTCTAAAAAAAATGTAAGACAAAAAGAAAGTAAAAAGTTAAGTGGTTTTGCCAGGGAGTAATGTGGTGGGGGGAGGAAGGATGAATAGTTGGAGCAGAGAAGATTTTTAGGGCAGCGAAAAAATTCTGTGTGATATATAATGGTGGATATATGCCATTACCCATTTTTCCAAACTCATAGAATGTAGAATACCAAGACAGAACTCTAAAGTAAACTATGGACTTTGAGTGATTATGATGTACCAATGTAAATTGTTAAAAAAGAAAAAAAGTACCATTCTGTAGAATGATGTTAATATGGAGAAGCTATGTGCATGTATGGGAGCAGGGGTTATACAGAAAAATCTCTATACTTTCCCTTCAATTTTTCTGCAAACCTAAAACTTCTCTAAAAATATATAGAGAAAGAGACAGGCAGAGAGAGAGAGAGAGAGAGAGAGAGAGAGAGAGATGAACTAATAAGCCATAAAAAAAAATAAATGAAATGCTAACATATTTTGCTAACTGAAAGAAGCCAATCTAAAAGGCTATAAAATGTATGATTCCATTTATAATATGGCATTCAGGAAGCAACAAATACATATATATTAAAAATATTGGGGCACCTAGGTGGTTCAGTCAGTTAAGAGTCTGCCTTTAGCTCAGGTCATGATCCCAGGGTCCTGGGATGGAGCCCCTCTTGGTTTTCCTGTTCAGTTAGGTTCTGTTTCTCCCTCTCCCTCTGCCCCTCCCCTTGGTTGTGTTCTTTCTCACTTGCACGTGCTCTCTCTTTCAAAAAAATTTTTTTTTTAAATCAATGATTTCCAGGGATTGAGGGGAGGGATCTTGTTTGAATAGACAAGGTGGGGCAGCCCAGGTGGCTCAGTGGTTTAGTGCCGCCTTCAGCCCAGGGCCTGATCCTGGAGACCCAGGATCAAGTCCCATGTCAGGCTCCCTGCATGGAGCCTGCTTCTCCCTCTGCTTGTGTCTCTGCCTCTCTCTCTCTCTGTGTCTCTCATGAATAAATAAACCAAATCTTTTAAAAAAAATGAATAGACAAGGCATGTTAGATATTTTAGGGTAATGAACTTCTCTGTTGATATCGTAAATGGTGGTTGCATAATACTATGCATTTGTCAAAACCCACTGAATTTAAGAGCACAAAAACTGAACTTTAAATATACAAATTAAATCATATTAAAAGGCTGGGGGAATCCTAGGATAGCACGTATGTGACAAAACAATCTATCTGTATTACAAATCTGTGAAAGAACCTCACCATAGAGGGTAGGAGAAAAGGTAATGACCTATGTAACTTTGGAAATGAGTGGAGTCTGTAAGATTAAAATAAATATAGACAGTTCATAAGCACTGTACCCTGGTAAGTAAAATTTTTTCCATGGTGATATAGAAGACAAATCCTAATACTATACACATGTATGTTGGAATTGAAAAGTCAGAGAGATGCATTAAGATGGTGGAAGGCAAGTTTCTTACTACTGGAATGGAAGGTTTCAAATGGGCAAGGAAAAGAGGCTAGAATCATTCATGTGGTAATAAATTAGAGTTGAAGACATCAGTTGTGTGAACTCATGCTTAGCTTAAAAATTACACAATAATACGCATAGATACATGTGAATTCATACATCAGTAGGCACACATATCTAACCTTCTCTGCCTTGACCTAGATGCAAGACTACCCAAGTAAAAACAAGGACATCCAGCACTGAGATCTTGGTTTCTAATATACTTATAAAGGGAACCACCATTCTGTGGAGAAATTACCAATTCCAAGTGGGAGACAGGAATTACGCAAACAAGCCTGGAATATTTTGAACTGTCAGGAAGTAAAGAAATTCTTTTTTAAAATTCCATAATGGTGGGCACCCTCATCTTTATATAAAAATAGTAAAAAAAAAAAAAAAATGAAAACCACCACAGCTAACTAAAAATTGTATGGAAACACAAAGACTCCAAATAGCCAAAACAAACTTGAGAAAGAACAACAATCTGGAGGCCTCACAAAACCTGATTTCAAAATATATGGGTTAGGGTCAATTCCAAAATGTGTAAGGAACTCCTATAATACAATAACAAAAACACAAAAACAAAATCAAAACACACATATACATATACACACAAAAAAATCCAATCCACAAACTAATAATCTGATTGTAAATGGGCTAAAGACTTGAATAGATATTAATCTAAAGCACACATACAACTAGACAACATGTTACATTCAGCATACCTATTCAAGGGGAAAATGCAAATCAAACCACAAGATATTGCTTCGCAGCTATTAGGACAACTATTATCAAAAAAAGAAAAGAAAAGATAATAGGTGTTGGTGAGCATGTAAAGAAATGGGAACTCTTGTACATGGTAGTGGAAATGCAAAATGGTGCAGCCACTGGACAACAGCATGGTGATTACTAAAAAAATTAAAAATAGAATGATCATATGATCTGGAAATCTCACTTCTGGATATTTATCCAACAGAATTAAAATTAGGATCTGTAAGAGATATTAGTACTCCAACATTCATTGCAATACTTTTTACAATAGCCAACATGTGTCAACCTAAATGTCCATGGTCAGATTAATGCATAAGGAAAAATTATTTTGTACATATTTATAAATGGAATATTAACCTTTGAAAAAAGAAATTCTACAATGTGCAATGATATGGAAGGCCCTTGAATATTTTCTGCTAAGTGAAATAAGCCAGTCACAGAAGGACAAGTGCTGCATGATTTCACCTATATGAGGTATCTAAAATAATCAAACTCATAAAATCAGAGTATAATAGTGGTTGCCAGAGGCTGAGGAAGGGGGAGATAGTGAGTTGCCAACCAATAGGAATAGACTTAATTATGCAAGATTAATAAACTATAGAGTTCTACTGTGTAACATTGTTCCCACAGTATTGTACACTTAAGAATTTGATAAGAGGCTAGATCTCATGTTATCTTATCATAATAAAATAAAATGAAATAAAAAGAAATTAAGTAGGGCTACTAATTAGTAGATCAAAATAGGTTACCTCATTTAAAATATGATTTAGTGAGCTTTAGGCACAGAAAAACATAATGTGAAATACAAAGTAAATAATTATCAATAAAATAATACATTAATAAAGATTTTAAAAATCAACAATAAAAAAATCACAATGATTGAGATATGTCATAGGAACACAGGAGTAAATTGAAAGAGCTCTCAGTGACCAAAACTAAAACAATTTTAGAAATACAATATGGTATCATTGAATCATAATTCAAAGCATAAAATTAATTTTCATTATTTCTACTTTATTAGTAAATGACAAAAGAAGAAAGAAAGAAAAAAAGAAATATCCTCTCTTACAAATGATTCCCAAATAATTTACATAGATACATAGGGATTTACATAGTTAATAGGGAGTATTAACTCCCTATTCCTTAACATAGGTTGTATATAGTGACTTCATTCCAAGGAGTAGAGTATGGAAAGGGCAAAAAAAGTAATCTTGCAGTGGAGAAACCTAGAAAAAGCTATCTTAGCCTTGTGATCAAGATTAATATCAACAGGGATAGGTTATGCCAATAGAATGTATTGTAGAGACACTGTGATGGAAATGGCACTTTACCTCTGTGGTCTTTCTCCCTAAAGGACATAATTCTTGCCTAAGCCATCTAAAAATCATTTTAAAAACATATTAAAGATATTCCAATTGAGGAGCATTCTGTAAAATATATGACCAGTACTCCTCAAAACTGTCAAAGTAATAAAAGACAAGGCAAGTCTGTAAAACTATCATAGCCAAAGAGAAGCCCAAGGAGATAAGACTACTTAGATGTGATTGTCTTATTGTTTCATACTGCTACACAGACTAAAATCTAAATCATTATTGGAGGGCCTGAAAGCTCCCGTTAGCTCTGCAGGTATTAGATCTTGAAGTCAACTCACCAGGCAAATCATTATTTGCTTAGATAGAAGTTCCAATGCCTTCAGTCCTTTACCTTTTAAAAAACTAATTTATTTAAAGGATCATTGTTCTTGAAGTCACTGTTTTTTTAAAGGCCATCCTGAAAAAATAGACTAAATCATGTATTGTGTGGTTAACTGAGAATACATACTATCGTACTAAAAGACGGAAGACCACCCTAACTCTTTAACTTTTATCTCCAGGAGGATATATGCCAGGAGAGTTAGGCAGTGTCTTTGAAACACATGTAAAATGTTACAGAGATGCTTTGCTGATCCATTTAAAATTCATCTGTGTTTTGTTGTGACAAAGTTAATAATTAAACTCATTTTACATGTATATTTTAGTGCAGACTAACTGGTGGTCTATTTACAATACTGCCTGCTTATAAACAGCTTTTGGGAAATATTAAGAATAGAAAATGTCAAACTGTAACAGAAACTACAGAAAATTATATTCAGAAACAGAAAATGATATTCTCATAGTTTTCAGTTTTGTCTACAGGTAAGGAAATACAGGCATTGTTATCATGACAGAAAAAAACACAGTTTTTTCTTCACTTCATTTTTTTTCTTCTTTTCAATCTTTTAAGATTTTCTGAACTCAAACATGATCTTAACTTTAAATTTTATTATGTTACATGACAGGATACTAGTGGCATAAGAAAAAAGTATTTTAATATCTGACTATACTATTAATTTCATAGAAAAAAGCATTTTTTAGAATAACAAAAAGAAAATTCTTGGACTAGAAGATGATGCATTCATGGTATGCATTGTAAGTTTATAGAAAAATACATATTTCATATGAATGTATATACATATAAGCTTAAATTAATAAGAATTTAAAGATATGTGAGTATTAAGAGATGAAGGAGGGGGTGCCTAGGTGATTCGATTTGTTAAGCCTCTGACTCTTGATTTTGGCTCAGGTCACGATCTCAGGGCTGTGAGATTGAGCCCCCAGTCTGCTCTGTGCTCAATGGGGAGTCTTTAAGATTCTCTTTCTCCCTTTCCCATTGCCCCTCACTCTGGCTCCTCTACCTGCACACATGCAAGCACTCTGTCTCTCTCTCTTGCTCTCTCAAAAATAAATAGAAAGAAAGAAAGAAAGAAAGAAAGAAAGAAAGAAAGAAAGAAAGAAAGAAAGAAAGAAAAAGAAATGAAGGAGAAGAATGAGCAGGACCATCATATCTTATTTCTCTAGGAAAAGAGAAGTATCACAGGTGAGCAATATATCAGAATGGCTAACGAAACTGGATGTGTAATATTGCTTTGGATCTCTCGTAAAGTGATATAATCAGCAACTCTTCTCAAAAACTTTACTCTGAAGTAAAAGCTCAAGTACATTCTGCTACTCATGCCAAATCCTTGTGTGCGTTTTATTTTTTATTATTATTCTTTGTGTGTGTGTGTGTGTTTTAAAAGATTGTTTTTGTTTGTATTGATGTTTTTAAGGAAAATGAAGAAATCTTGGGGAAGTAAATGGGCCTGTCACTGGATTTTTACTAAATCTTGCCTACATACTAAGTGTCAGAAAGACAGAGGCATTGGAATTATATATCATTTCCTACATGTGTTTGGATATGCCTACCATGATACATTTTAATACTATGTATATATAATAATATGATATACTTAATACTATGACACATCAAGGTAACTATTCTTTAATTTTTCATAGGCATTATCTTCTGTTCTTCTAAGAAATATTTCAAATTTGAAGACTTCAAACTTTCCTTAAAGGGCTTGCTTGAATATGTGTCTTGTGATGATGTTAATTCTTTTATTAACATGAAATTCTCTCCAAGTATATTTATTGATTCCTAATGTTAGAAGCCATATGAATTATTTAAAATTGAATTTTTTAAAGTACACCTATCATAAACTATGGACTTAAGCATCCAGATGAATTTCTAGAGAAAAATTACACGTTCATACATAGAAGAACATAAAATGACTATGTCCAGGAGTTCAAAATTACTAAATGTTATTTTTAAAATATGATAAAACATATAATTTTGAAAACTAAAGTAATATACTCACATTAAAGAAACAGATTTTTTCATTTAATTTAGAATAACAGTAATGATGAAGCATTTATTTTTCTAACTCTTACGTTAAACAGAATGGCAGTTAACATTCCATGGGGTAAGAATATGTGTCTCTTTTACTGTATTCTGAGACCACAATACAAAAATGTTGTTCTTCCTTCTCTCAGAAACTCTGAGTAGAAAGGTTATGAATTAGGTAGCCTTCAGTGATCTTCAAATTAAATACCTTGAATTGTACTATCCTCAATCATAGATGTAAAATTGGAATAGAATTAACATGAATGCAGAGAAAATGGAATATTTTCACATTGCTTCCTCTCCCTTTCACTACAAAGAACCCCTGAAATGCAGGATAATATTAATGTTATTTGTCAATGTAAAAATATATTTGTCCTCAGTTAAAAAAAAATCTTCGGAACTTAAAGTAAGCCCTCTGTAAATCAATTTATGACTGGGAAAATTAAATAAAATCAATCGGAGAAGGACAATCATCATATGGTTTAACTCATATGTGGAATATAAGAAATAGTGAAAGAGATTATAAGGGAAAGGAGGGGAACTGAGTGGGAAAAATTAGAGAGGGAGACAAACCATGAGAGACTCATAATTCTGGGAAATTCTGGGTTGCAGAAGGGGAGGTAGGTGGGGGGATGAGGTAGCTGGTGACAGGCACGGAAGAGGGCACTTGATGGGATGAGCACTGGGTGTTATATACTATATGTTGGCAAGTTGAATTTAAATAAAAAAATAAAATAATCATCCATCCTAAAAAAATAGAACAATTAAAAATACTTTAAATAAAGCAAGATAAAATTTTTTAAAAAGAAAATTAAATAAAGTATGTTTTTCTAGTATTTTCTTTATGAAATCTGAAGTTTAGATTTTAAGACATGGCCTAAAATTAAATCTGATTGCAAAACTCAATGAGGGAAGGTGAAGTAGTAGGCTGCCTATAAAGAAAAAAAAATTATATCCCTAGTCCCTCCTTCCACCTGGATTAATATGTTTGATTTTGTGTTAATTTTAAAATTGGTTGGAAAATACTTGGTAGATTTTTGTAATTTTAGAGCTAACAAAATATATCTGAAAACCTTACTCCAAGTTAAGCTTAGCCTGAGATCTGATTTACCCTATGATGTAAATTAATTCAACCACTCAACCATTGAAGCAAAACATACACCTACCCATAACGAAGCAACTGCACTCCTAAAAATATACTAAGAAGAATGAGTGAAGATATTTACCAGGAAACATGTAAAAAGTATTCATAGCAATTTCCTTGATAATTAACAAAACCTGGAAACAACTCATATTTCCACCAACATGAGAATGGAAAAAAAAAAACAAAACAAAACAACTGTGTCCTATTCTTTCAATAAAATATTACTCAGCAATAAAAAAGAAAAGTCATGGATCCATACAACATACATCATCTTATATTTATAATACCAATGAAGGAATGCTGATACAAAAAGCATATCATTTACAATTCCATTTATATGACATTCAAAAAAAAAGCAAAATTGATGGTGTTAGGAAACAAAATATTGGATACTTATGGGTGGAAGGAAGGGATGCAAGAGAGTTCTCTGCAGTTTTTGGGATTATTTTGTATCTTCATCTAGGGAGTCTTTACACACACACACTTTAAAATTAAAGTCAATATTACCCCTCTCACTTTTATAAATGAAGAAAGTAAGACTTAAAGATAATTATGTAAATGCCTATAGCCTGACTGTCAGCAACAGCAGAATGAGTTCAAACAACTTACAATAATGAGACATGTTTGCAAATGTCATTTAAAAAATCAGATTCTTTAATGTTTCAGAACAAATATTTTTAAAATTTTTTTGTTAATTTATTTTTAGTTCAAGTATAATGAACACAATTATATTCATTTCAAAACCAAATGATTTTTTAAACCAAATAATTTTTAATACTGTATCCCACATTTACAATTAAATTTAACTTTATATAAATTTGTAAGTAACAAATTGTCACCTTGCACTGCCAGTTTGTTTAAGACAAAAGCGATTTAGAGAGGTTTGCCTAAGTTATATTTGCAAGATGTTTTGTTAGCAAGTGGAGTTTCCTTGACAGATGTACTTATATCAGCTCTGGACAATGTTCTATTAAAAATAAACTTTGATATTTCCTAGTTACAGTATCCTGAATCCTATGAAATATAAAGATTATATTTCTATGATTATTTGCACTCATTTTTACACTTATCCACATATTCTTTTTTCTTTACATTGCATTCACATTGTCAATACACTTTATTTTTGTCAGTCCGTAGGGTAGTGTATTTTTAAAATAGCCTTAATGTATCTTTTTAAAAAAATTTCCCTGTTGTTTACGTATCAAGGGTTCTACTGAGAAAAAAAATATTTTTAGGTTCTATATTTATAAACATATCATGAAAAAATTAGCTTGAAGATTCATATAGTTGAATATAAAAGATTACATGTAATCTTGATATTGAACTGGTTTAATATTGAGTGAATATTATTGGGGATGCCTGGGTGGCTCAGTGGTTTAGCACCTGCCTTCAGCCCAGGGCGTGATCCTAGAATCCTGGGATTGAGTCCCACATCAGGCTCCCTGCATGGAGCCTGCTTCTCCCTCTGTCTTGTCTCTGCTTCTCTCTCTCTGGGTCTCTTATGAATAAGTAAATAAAATCTTAAAAAAATTATTAGATAACTCTCTGAATGTTCTTATGTAGATGGCTTATAGATGGTTGTGTCCTCACAAAGTAGAGATAGAGAAAGGTAGAGAAAGAGAAATACTGTAATGAAGACCCCACCTATAGAAACTCATCTAAACCTAATTATCTCTCAGAGGTCTCACATCCTAATACCATCACATCGAGGGTTAGGGCTTCAACATATGAATTTTGGGGTTACACAATTCAGTCCACTGCAATGGTTATTACAAAGTCTGTGGCACATAGTTGAACAGTCTATGCCTCAAGCAGTCACTTTCTTTGAATAGTACTCTAAGTGCTTTTTCATTGTGAGTTTTCAATTGTATTTGTCATATTTCCAAAGTACTCTAGGGATTTACAGAAAACAATTTGATACTCACTACATAAAGTTTTCAGAAATTTTGGTTCATATTTTTAATATATCTGGCAAGATTACAAAAGGGTGCACAAACTACTAATAAATTGTACTGGGTCTATCAAAAATCTGTAACTCCATAAATACAGTATAATTCTAACTGCATATAATTATGTGCAAGACACTAAGTGGTGTTTATATTTTAAGTCATTGTAATTTGTAAACTGATGTCAATTCTCCATTATTATAAATGACTGAAATTCCAGAAAATATGCTAATAAATACATAAATATATACATAAATGATACCAAGATGGAATATAAAACAGAAACTTCTTTAAACATACTTGTATTTATTTTAATTTTTTTAGTTTTTAATTTTTTTTTTTAGTTTTTAATTTTTTTTTTAGATTTTATTTATTTAGTTGAGAGAAAGAGACAGAGAGCAGGGAGCCCAGTGCAGGGGTGGGGAGGCTCAATCCCAGGACCCTGGGATCATGACCTGAGCCAAAGGCACTCAACTGACTAAGCCACCCAGGCACCCCTTAAATTTAATTTGCTGATCTAGAGTTGTTTTGTAATTGGATGTTAATTACATAACATTAAAATTTCCTTAGTCTATTGAATATGGGAAGGTCTTTTTTATTGTTGTTTTGTTAAAAACTAGCACAGGTATATACACATATTTACATTGAAGAATTTATGGCAAAACACTATTTGACAACTAAACCATGAGTGTGATAACTAGTTAAAAATAAAGTTTACGAATTGGTATGTGGTGATATTGCTAAGGTTCACTTGACTCCTACAATGATCAGCAATAATAGAAGAAAATATATTATTTTCTGATGATATGATATTATTATCCAAAGTGGAATCAGAAAATAGCAGAATAAGAACATTTCTATATGCCAGAGTGGCCTTCAGCTAACCTTTCGATATCTATATTTTTAAAATATTTTTCTGCCTTTCAAGTTAAGCTTTATTACTTAAATATAGCAGGGTAGACAAAAAAGTATGTTTTTCATTCATGAGATTTCTCTAATTTCTTCAAAAATAAGATCCTAAACAAAATTATTTGAAAAGTAGAAGTTTTACAACACATTCCTACTTTTTTATGTTTACTTTTAATTGCACTGAACATTGGTATGTATTTAAATAATATTTAAATGTGAATAATATAGGGATATATTTTTTACACTTAAATATTATTTAAATACATACCAATGCTCAGTGCAATTAAAAGTAAACATTGTCCAACTAGAACTATAATTTGTATGGAATATTGCCTCATAAGATCTTTAGAGGTGATTTCTATAGTCTCCCAAACTTACTATGGGCAGTTTCCCCTTTGCTCTTTTCCACAAACTGTTATTTCTATTGAAAACATTCTTCTGCTCTTGTTTGTCCAATACTTTATTGATATGTCCAATACTTTTGATTAATTGTTGATATGTCTTAGGTAAAGAGATACAAAGATAAAAAGGTAAGGGTCTTTTATTTATTTACTTGAGTGAGACTGAGAGCATGTAGGAGGAGAGGCAGCCGGAGAGGGGGAGGGACAGAGGGAAAAGGGGAAGGATAGATGGAGAGGGAGAAGCAGGCTCCTCTCTGAGCATGGGGCCCATGTGGGGCTCAATCTCTGGACTCTGAGATTATGACCTGAGCCAAAGGCAGACACTTAACTGACTGAGCCACCCAGGCGCCCCCGAGTTTAAGGATTTTATCTTTTTACCTAATTATAGTGGATAGAATGGTTCCCCAAATTCCCAGCACTTGGTATATAAACAAATTCTACCCACTATTCAATCAAACACAAATCTAGATATTGAGGGAAAGGGATTTTATAGATGTCATTAAGGTCACCATTTAGTTGACTGTAAAATAAAGAATTTAACTAAGTGTGCCTGACCTAATCCATCAGGCCCTTTAAATGTGGATCTAGAAGTCAGAGACAGGGAAATCAGAAACTTAAAGCACAGGAAGTATTTAATGTTTCATTGTTGGCCTAAAGATGGAGGAGAACAAATAGTAAAGAATGCAGGTAGACTTAGGGATCTACTCCACAGTCCCTGGCTGACATCAAGGACAAAGAGCACAATTCTACAAACTCCAAGGAATTTAATCCTGTCAGTAACAAGATCTTAGAAGCAAACTTTTTCCACAGTCTCCAGATAAGAACTCCACCCAGCTAACACCTTGATTTCAGACTTCTATTTCTACACTGCCACTTCTACACTGCTTACTTTTTCTCTTTCTATTCAGGCACATGCTTTTATTGCCATTGAAAAAGTGATGATGATAATGATGATGATGATGGTGATAGTAATTTGATTCTGTAACTCCTTTTAACTATCATCTCTGTTTGTCTTGTCCCATGAATATCCTTATTTGCCTTATTCTTCCCTCAGACTAGTTTAGAAGCCATTCCTTTGTTGCTTTAAAGCTAGTACAAATTTTAATCACATATTTCCCTGAACTGCCATCATTGGTTTACATGTTAGCATATCTGCAATACTCTCCTGCAGTACGAACATATGTAATTCCTCAATACTGTTGATCTGTTGGCAAGTGTGATCTGCTTCTGTCTTACAAATATCATTCACATAGAAACTGAAATTTTTCTTTCTCTAATATGTTATGGTGTAGACTCAATGACTAGCACTTTTCTTGGATTATTTTAAATGTCAATTTTCATTTAGTCAAGACACACTCTTGGAAGCCTCCACTAAGAATTCTATATATAAACCAGTGCCACAGATTATCATCTAAGAAATAAAAAAATCTATGTTGAGATAGGTTTTTAAGTTCCACAATATAATAGTAGCCTAAATATTTGTATATTCTTTCATAATTCACCATTTCTTTTGACGTATAACCTAATATTGTATCCTATCAACAGACTTGTGAAGATTGTATGTAATGTGTTATTTCCAATTTATTGATAAGGACATTGAGCTGCAGAAAGGTTCATGATTTTTCAAATGTATTTCATGTATAATATAAATATGGAACTCAGATTCTAGGATAAAGTGTATTCTCCTAAGCCACAGAGCTCCCATTTAATTATTTCATATAATTACTGATATTATTTCATCAGCATCACAAATTCATCATTATTGCATAAAACACAAAAGGATAGAATATGCTTGGCCCTCAGCATAGCACACTCTAATCCATGCAGTTATCTGCCTGCAGTTAATCAATATAATTTGACTGAATAGCAAATAAAAGAATCACAGCATATAGATATTATGAGTCTGCTTAATATCAAATACTAACCAATAGCCACGAAAAGTTCCTCATTGGTTTAAGATTCAGATTCAAATACACATCAAGTGCCTATAAGGCAGATGTTGCTTTCTGAATTTTACACATGAAGAAATTGAACCTTGAAGAAAGTTAAAATAGACCCATATAATCTAGATTGCAAATATGAAAATCAAATATACTTATTCTGATTCTTCTTCTATATGCCACAAATATAAAAAATAATTCCTGAGTTCTGTGAGGACATAGAACAAAAACTTTTTAATTCAATAAGTAGTTCTTTCATAATTTTTTGTATGGCAAGACTCCTTTGCTAAATTAAAACAACCTAAGCTTTTATTTGATGCATTTCAAGAACACTTCGTGTAATTTATTTTAAAAATAATTTAGCTTTCTTTTTTCCTATGAAGTTAAAACTAGTGGAAATGAAACTTGGCTTTATCATAAACATGCAGTATGCTGTATTTGAGATAGTACAGATTTTTTCTTTAATAATAGAAGAATCACTCTTTTTTTTTTTTTCTTTTCCTTTAAAGAGTTGTCCATGATAGTCTTTAGATAGTGCTACACTAATGAAGGTCAGTTTTCTTACCAGACTTTTTCAAAGCAGTGCCTTAAACTGCTGAGAAGCAATTTTGGTAAACATGGCATCTTAATGCAGCATTCCTTGTTGGCTCAATACAGGAAAGATTTACAGATTGGAACAATCAATAGAAAGCAGCAAGCGAGTCAGCAGCTAATGCCCACCCTCCTTATATGTCCCAATAAAAGCTTACATTAGCAAAGTCATGACAACAGCAAAATCAAAACTAAAATGGCCATTTTCTTCTCTTAGAGGATCTGAAGCCACTTAATGTTTTGGTTAAATCTCTCCAGGCTTCACATAATTCTGAATTATTCCTCTCAAGTTTTGGGGACTATTTTCAATTTTATCCACTGACCTACCATTGACTTACGCTGATAGAGCATCTTCTAATCTTGATTTCACTTCTTATTATCTCCCATCACTATTCAGAATACTCTAAAAATATGCTGATATGAATTAAGATAAAACATGACAAAGTCAGCTCTGGTCTGGGAGCAAGACTGAGCTCTTATATTCAGAAAGAAAAGAACCATCTTCACATCTGCTATGAATAAAGAGCCTTGCAGTGATTATTGACTAAATGTTCTATAACTGTGGTATTATGTTTGCAAAAGTTCTTGCAATGATAATAGAACACAATATTTCTTGGTATTCCCATTTTTAAAATGTTCATTTGAGATTCAGTGGTTGTAACCTCTCCATGAAGGTATACTATATTGGTCATCAGAGAAAGTATTGTTTTCCCCTCCAGACTGTCACACTAAGAGCTGTGAGACTGGAACAGGAGAAAGGAATAAACATTGATTGTTTCCAATTATCATGTACCAGGTGCCATTGCTCTAAACACTTTGATTATGCCATGTAAGTAGTCATCACTACTTCTGTAAGTGCTAGGTATTCATATTATATCCAATTTATAGATGAGAGAAGAAAGTTTGGACATCCAAGCATATTGTTCAATTTATCCAGTAGCACAAAGAATGTATAAAACCTTCAATTGTTCATCTGAATAAGTTTAACTAGATTGCCACTAATTTCTTTATGTTAAATCATTCTCCTGAGTGGGAAAAGATGTTCATTGGTACATACATGGATCTCGAGAAATCATTGAATATACCAACGTATAATTTGTGTCATTGGTTACATGAGCTTATTAATTAATAATCTTATGTACCAGAAGGTTCATTTGAGAAAATAACCCAGTGACACGTAGTTTCCTGTGTCTAGAATAAAAATTGCAGGAAATATGAAGTATTATCTTCTAGTTTTAAAGCTGGTATATTATTTTTATATTTCATTATATAAAAATTATATTACTAGCCAAATTACTATAAAATTGAATTATTAACACTAAACATGAGTTCATACTGATATCTTCCATTTTAACTCTAAATGATATGACTCATTCTAAACTCTCCACCTTGTTTTTCTCTAATATCTCATTCTAATGGTGAGAAACCTGGCTTCTACCATTGGCCACCTATTTCCTTAATAGTTCCAACCCCACCATACATATATAGTAGTTTCAGAATTTTTAACTCTTAATCCTCATGAGAAATACCTTTACAAAAAAAAGCACAGTGACTATGTATAGTTTCTTCTGACTATGGTCTTACAGTCTTCATTTATTTCAAAGTTACCTGGGTTAGCACCCTCCTCAGCTCTCTTTAGTGAAGATTTTGAAATAGAAAACATATATATTAATCTCTATTCCCATTCCTGGCACAGAGTTCCTTAAAACCTTTGGAATTTGACTAGGTGAGAGGAATGTTTTTGTTTTGTTTTGTTTTCTAATGAGGTGACTTGGTGAGCTCCTGTATAGCTTCAGGATGGAGGTTGATCCCTTGAAAGAAAGACTAAACCATGATTAGAAGCTTGGAACTTTCCACCTCACCCCTTATACTCTCAGAAGGAGGAAGAAACTGGAGATTGAGTTAATGATGGGTCATGCCCATATGATGAAGCTTCCATAAAAATCCCCAAAGTACAGGCTCATGGCTATATAATAGTGTGTATAGAAGTATATCTAAAACTGTGTCTATAGGAATGGTGCTACAAGGCGATCTGGGATGGATATAAAAATTTTAGATCATGCTTCCAATCTTTCATTTGTTGTGTATTTTTAAAAAGATTGTTCCACTATTGCCTTGTTTCACAATTTTAAATGTCATATGCTAGTCTAATTCTTTTGCCCTAATCAATATTTTCTCTCTAACCCCAGGGATCAAGAACACAAAGAAAAAGAAAAAAAAACAAAAAACAAAAAAACACTTTGTAATTAGAACCAAAAGCTTTAACTAGAATATGTCTCAGAGTTGATTATTTGGGCTTAATTTTCCATCTATCTCTGGTGTTCTTCAGTAAATACGTTTCTGAGTAGGTAGATTTTTTCCCTTATTTTTGAGAGCTATTACTGTCTACTTACCTATGTTTGATGGCTTTGATGATTTTTATCTCTTTCTTCACTTATCTCTTTCTTCATTCCTTCTTCATGCTTATTTTCTGTTTATTGTAACTGACTACGCTGAGGCAAGACATTGCTGTGATTTTCTTAAGATTTGTAACTTTCTGTGATCAGGGAAAACATTACGTTCCTTATACACAAGAAATCATTCCCTAAATTTAGTTCTAGTATTCAGTGGTGATTGCTGAGTCTTTTGCTCAGATCACAATGATAGAATGAAGAACAAAGACCTTTAGCAACATTATTTAAGTAAAAGCCATCTTTTGGTGTTTCATTAAGTGCAAAAAGTTTTTATACCCTAGTATATTTGATTCCACAGAACTAGTTGTCACTTTTCATGTTCAGAAACACTTCTAAGCATAATTAATTCCTAGAAAGGCCAGAACCATTAGGACCAAGAACTTACATTCCCCTTTCTTCCTTATAATAAAAATTTTCCATCCAAAAGGAAGTAAGGTCTTTTAAACTAAAAATACACAGAAATTATTTCAACATTCTCTTCTCAGAACAATAAGGAAAACAAGAAAGTTTTGCTTTAAGGTAATTTCTTTTTCATTACCATTTTGTGAAATAATGGGCAATTTTCTCTGTTTAAAAAGAAAAATACAAAAAAAAAAAATAAATAAAAAAATAAAAAAATAAAAAAAAAAATAAAAAGAAAAATACATAAATTTAATTTATGGGTGGTACCTTTTTGCCAAAGTTCAACATTATATAGTCATAGTTTTGGCATGTATTTAAACAATACTGTGTTTTATAGTTGTTAATAATTACATAATAATGATAATTTATGCCCACAAAAAATGAAATAGAGTATTAAAAGAACAACAACAACAACAACAAAAAACTTCAATATGTTTGAGATAAAATTGCTAGGCTCCGGGATCTTCCCCCTAAACTAACGGCATAAAGAAAATTGTTCTGTAAATGTATATTCAAATGTATGGTCAGTAAATGAGCATGGCCCATGGAAATTAACCTTAGAATAGTTTAGATCTAATTTTCTGTTTCACAGGATTTAAAAATGTAAATTATAAAACACTGTAAGACAATTCAGTAAAACTATACAACTCCAATGAGAAGCTTTCAAAGATGTGTATTAATACAGATGAGACAGCCCCTCCACTGTCTACTGGTTTTAATTCTCTCATTTAGAGAAGCAGATGTGCCATGAGAGAACTGTTGAAGATGCCACAACTTCCACTGGAAGAACAAAAAGATATCAATATATAGGAATTCCATTATCTCCTCTACATTCTAGCAGCTGACAGAGGTAGATGTTCTTTCTTCTTTCTTTCCTTTTTTTTCCTTTTCTTTCCATTTCTTTTTCTTTCTTTCTTTCTTTCTTTCTTTCTTTCTTTCTTTCTTTCTTTCTTTCTTTCCTTCCTTCCTTCCTTCCTTCCTTCCTTCCTTCCTTCCTTCCTTCCTTTCTTTTTCTTTTCTTCACAGTTTACTGAAAGGAACAATTAAAAGGCTGTAGCTCAATTGAAAACCTGTGCTTTCTTTCATTTGCTTAAATGCATGCAGAGTTAAAGAATTAAAATCTTAAATTTACAACTAACACCCAAAATACCAGATGGTTTTATAATTGGATATTTCTTTTCTCCCAGAGCTAACCAGACTATCTAAAAAATGAGGATACAGGCTAAAAATATGTGTGCATATAATACCCAATCTTTGTACCTGAAAGCAGTAACTTGAAAACAACAAAATTAAATGAAACAAAAACTTATTATCAAGAATTCTGGAGAATTTGACCAAATTAACTTGCACAATTAATTACCTTTGTATTAGACATTGTGTATTAATTTATGCTCAGCCATTCTGAGTATTTTATATAACACAATAAATCATAATTTTTGAAATTAAAGGGAAAATATGTATTTAAATAAATCTTAAGGACTTTTACATCCCAGTTGAGGCAAAAATAGTTATTAACTACTTCTTTGGTGAAATGCACTAAATAACCATTTGCATGTGTGAAACCCTACAAGTTTTTTAAATTTGAGAAAGTCACATTATCACTTACTCAATGTATACATTAAAAAGAATTTAAGAACAAATGCCATTGATTGATTATATTGTCTCATAAATCCCAATTAACTGAGAATTGTAAAATTTGCCATCTTATATTGCTACTAAGAGCACCAATGCAGTCCCTTACTATAATGCTTAGCTCATTCAAGAAGGCCAGTCAGCCATTTGGAGAAATGTTCATTTGGCATCAGTTTGAAAGTTTATATTTTCACCTAATTTCAACCTGAGGCTTTTCTTATATTCCCTCCAATTTATTGCTATCAGCTATTTCTTGGGTACCTGTTATAATTTGAGAATTCATTTGATCATCCCTTTCACATTAACTTACCTATGTTATTGCCTCATCAATAGGAAAAAGCTTCCATGGAGATGACCAGTGTAGTTCATTTGGTAAAGTGTCAAGTTAACAGCAGATGCATGGTTTTCCAAAAGACACTGGACATCCCTTGAAAGATGAATTGAGTGATTAATTCATCTAATCAGTCAACAAATACAAAATGAGTGTGTATTTACTATATTATGGTGGATAATCATTAAAAAATACTTGTATATCTGTAGCTTATATTCTATTAAGTAGAGACAAATAAATAACATATATTATATATATACATAAATTACATATTATGTTAGAATATAAGTATTATAAAAAACTGAATTAGGGTAAAAATAATCAGGAATGTTGGGGGGTATCATTTGAATTTTTAAACAAATTATTACCCTCATTTAACATTTGTGCAGAGTAGTAAGTTATATTTTGAAATGGTTACTCTAGTTGCTGGATTGAAGCTACATGATAAAAGTTTAGAGTCTATGAGGGTAGTTAGGAGAATAGTACTCTAACATGTTGGGTATGTTTGCAATTGGGCCAGGCTTGTAGCAGTGAGGGTGATGAGAAATATCCAGAGTCAGGCTTTATTTAGAAGGAAGAATCCAGGGAATTTTCTTTAAGAAAAAATGTGGGGTAGAAGAGAAAAAGAAGCATCAGGGGTGATTAAAATATATATTTTTTGAGCAACTAGAAAATAAAATTGCCATTAATTGAGAAAATGAAAAGTTGTAGGGTGAATCGAGTGTTCGAGGGAGGTTTGAATGCTAAATTTGAGATGTCTACTGGAAGTTTAGGTAAAGATGTGAGTAGATATTTAGATACATGAGTCTGTTAATTAGAGGAGAAAACTGGGCTTAAAATCTAAATCATGTATTTTTCAGCTTATATTAAATATTTAATGCCATTAGACTAGAATAGATATGACCAAAGGAGTTGGGTGACTATAGGAGAGATTGAGTTTGAGATTCTACAAGATGAAGAGATTAGAGAAAAGAGAAGAGCAAAAGAAAAGAAGTAGAGGGGCTACTTTGGTAGCAGTGAAACCATAAGATTTTGGTATTCTGGTAATCAAATAAAGAAGTCCACCAAGGAAGAGGAACTCTCTGATTGTATGAAATACTAAAAGCAAAGTTAGAGATTACTGGTGGCACTAACCAAAGGAGTCAACTGAATTCCATTCCTTTATCCATTCCGAGTGACTTTTATTCTCATATGTGTAATCACCATTGTATTTTCTCTGAGCCACTTTCCATCTGGCAAAATAATGTTCCTAAGTTAGTCTACAAATATGCTTTTTAGTATGATATTTGATACAAAGAGATCAGACAATTGACCAATTACTCATACAACCAATAGTAAACACTGATTCATCGGGCATTCTGAAGCCCATGCATTAGACCCCCTTTCAGTCTAAACACATTGATCACATCCTCCAGTTACATGGCTTTAATTATCTCATACCAGCTGGAAACTACTCAATTTATATTTTCAACCCAGACTTCTTCCAAGAAATGTATATCCAAATATCCACTCAATAGTTGACTTGAACTTTAAATAGATACCTCAAACTGTTCTACAATACCTAGTCTACAATAATTGAAATGAGTTAAAAGTTTTTAATTAGATTAAGCTAGAGTATCCATTGGTGTCCATCAGGGTGTTTATATATATATATATATATATATATATATATATTTTAATATTTTATTTATTTATTTGTGTGTGTGTGTGAGAGAGAGAGAGAGATAGAGAGAGAGTGTGTGTGTGTGTGTGGTGGGGGTGGGGGTGGGGGGAGAGAGAGCAGCGGGGTGAGGCCGGGAGGGGCGGGGAGGGGGAGAGGCAGAGGGAGAGGGAGAAGGAGAAGCAGGTTCCCCACTGAGCAGGGAGCTGGTTGTGGGGCTCCATCCTAGGATCCTGAAATCATGACCTGAGCCAAAGGCAGAAGCTTAACTGACTGAGCCACCCAGGTGTCCCTTTTTTGTTTTACTTTTTAAAAATAACTTTTAGAGACACCTGGGTGGCTCAGTAGTTGAGCGTCTGCCTTTGGCTCAGGGCCTGATCCTGGAATCCTGAGATCAAGTCCCACAGCAGGCTTCCGGCTTGGACCCTGCTTCTCCCTCTGCCTATGTCTCTGTCTCTGTCTGTCTCTCTGTGTGTGTGTGTGTCTCTCATGAATAAATAAATAAAATCTTTAAATGCATTTAAAAAAGATAAAAATAACTTTTAGTTGGGATATAGTAAGCAAAATTTTCTGATTATTACTTTTAGGTATACAGGTTACTATAAGTTGGAGAAGTTCAAGATGAGAAAAATTTCAGTTGTTTATGTTTGGGAATAAATTGTACACACTAAAGTAAAGAAGAATCATTTGCTTAAGTCTGCAGCAGAATCTTAGGCTCGATTTAGATTTTTAAATGAAACTATTGTACTTTAGTGAAAGAGAAAATAAATTCTTGAAGAAATTTCAATAACTGAAAAAATTACTACACAGAAGCTTTAATAAGGGAAAAAAAGAGAGGGAATGACACACCTTATCTATCTATCATCTATCTATTGATCTATCTAGCTATCTTTTTGTTTGAGTCTTCTTCATTATGAGTTGGATGCACTGCAAAATTGTTGTATTTGTTGGGAGGCTGGATTTGTCCTAATCTAATAGAGGCAAAGAGAGATATGCATGGAAACTGAGAGTTTATGTATTCAATGACAGACCGTAGAATATATTAGCCTGTGTTCAACAGTAAGCAAACCTGTATGCTGAGAGTATAATGAAGCTTAACCAAGATAAAAGTGAACACTTTTTACTTGGAAATAAGTTTTTCTAAGAAGAAAAAGTAGACTACATAGTGTTTTTTTCTTTGCTTTTTCCTTATAAAGACTAAGGTTAATTTTCAATGTGTACAAAGAACCTCAAAAATGAGTGATTCTTTTGGTCAGCACAGCTGACCACTATAGAACATTGGGCAACTACTATATCTCTCTTAATGTCAGGAATTATTACGTGGCCAACATCAGTAATCAGGGTACCAGATGCTGCAAGGAGCAACTCATTTAACCTCCACTTAACTTCACTAAGCTACTTCTGCCTTTCATCTTTTCCAGTCCCATTACAGCTTGCCAAGGAGTTTTACATCTGTTGGCAAATCGGATTTTATCTTATGTCAGACAGGACAAACAAATGATTGACACCAACATAACCTTTTGTTTCAGGAAGATCCAAGATATTGGGCTTCACTAGCAGTGATACAACAAATGTATTAGACATATTCAGCTTGACAGGAAGCAAATATTGTACTTCAGAGGAGCTTAAAAGTTAAAACAAAGGAGAACGTATTTTTTCAGTAACCATTAAAAATGTTAGTTCACTGGCTATTATTTACTGTTTTCTTTTTCTTTTTCTTTTTTTTTATTTACTGTTTTCTAATGTAAGAAAGAAACAAAAGGAACCTGGTTTCTAAAACAGCCCAATAAATTAGCATTTGCCAGTATAAAATGGATAGATATTACAAAAAAATCTGATATTCAGAAAAGACTCTCCCCCCCTTTTTAATTGTATCAGTTTCTTAGAAACTCTGATTCATTATTCTCTTGGATTTATGCTTGTGAACTGTTCTTGAAAAATCAGAAGGTTCTTGTGAATGGTCACAAAATGTTTTCATTTTTATTTTTAGTCATATCTATAGATATATAAGCAAAAGAGATAGCTGTATGTAATCTTAGGAAGAAAAGGGGGCTGAAATGCATTGACTATGATTAGTGTATTTAGCAGACACACACACACACACACACACACATTTATTTATTTATTTATTTATTTATTTATTTAAAAGATTTTTACCTATTTATTTGAGAGAGAGAGTGCACATGCCAGAGAGAGAGAGAGAGAGAGAGAGAGACTGAGGGAGGGAGAGAGCACGCAGGGGAATATTAGCAGGGGAAGGGACAGAGGGAGAAGCCAACTTCACACTGAGCAGGGAGCCCCCAGCCAGGCGCTCTATCTTAGGATCATGGGATCATGATATAAGCTGTAGGCAGCTTAAACCTGCCAAACAGATCTGGTTAAAAAATGGAAGCACTCAGGTGCTTCCCCCACACACACTTCCTTAATTACAACTCTTTCAATATTTAAATGGCAAAGACTTTTTGAAGTGACAAAGGAAGACAGTTTCAGGTGAACTTTTTCTGGAAATACAAGAAATTTGTGTTGAAATATGTTAATAGAGTATATTTGTATACAATACGAAGACTAAACAGCCAATGAGATTGGAGGGGACCAACCATCTGCAGATTTCATCTGTGTGCCATGAAGGCATTGATGGTCATTAGTAAAAAGAATCGTTCACTAGACATGCAGATGTCCACTCTGGTTGCCTAGAGCAGATTATGTTCAAAAGGAGAGCACAGAGAAATCATTGCCAGCAAATAAAAAGAATGTGGTCTCTCCATTTTCATACTGTTGAGATTGCTAGATTCAGCAACTACTAGTATGCTCCCTCAGCATGACTAGAACTTTGAAAAATGGGTGACTTTAGAAGGTTAACACCAGCCTTCATTAATTATGCCTGATGAAGAGGTAGTTATCTGACAGTTAATCAGTATAACATCACAAATATCCCATTTCTGCCAATTGCACTAATCTGCAAACAATAGAATCAATTATTGACAAGTTCATGATTATCTTACGCTCCACAGTGTGTAAGGCTTCCCAAGAGAGTCATATTCTCCTCCCTATCTTAAGTAGGGTAAGCTTGCATTAGTATTATTGCTATTTTCTTTTATCTCTCTCTTTTAAAAAAATATATGAGGACATAAATGCAAAGAACTTTATGGCCACACATATAATAAGCAGAAATCAGATGCCAATTCAAATGGTAAGGTCTAGTTTTCACCTGCTTCATTTCTAATTAACACACTACTAACATGTTAGTAATCAGAGTCAGAAGTTCATTAATTAACTTATTGGATTGGAATATTACCTAACAATATCTTTCATCCATAGAAGAAACGAGTCACTGCTAGGAGATTAGAGATGAACATCTTGAGTCCTGAGTCCCCCCACTGATGCTGCTAGTCAACAGCATGCTGAAAAAAATGCTCATAAACATTTTTTAAAAAGTCATTTCATATAAAATACTTCAGGAGTCTGAACTGGTACAGAATTGCAAAAAGTTTCCCTAGTAATTTACCATTAAGACATAAAGGCAAGCTAGGGAGATGGCATAAGTGAAATTCATTAGTTCTTAAACATATACATCAATATAAAAATAAATAAAGGAAATTGAGCAGGGAACACTTACAAAGTAAATTTTGCCATCAAAATCTCCTGCCGCCCAGTCCCTAAAGTAATCAGAATTTTAAGTTCAGTTCTAGGTCTAATAGATATTGTTAAGGTATTAAACAAGAAAAAAAAGGTATATGAGTTTTGGGTAATTGTAATTCTTTTTGGAACATACATTTCAATAAAAACATCCAATTACTAAGTATATTTACATGCTGAATAATGCCTTTAGTTAATTATTTGCAACCAATTAGATTGTATAAATGTTGAAGCTGGGATTTTTAGAAAGGTAAAGTCAATATAAATGGAGTTCAGTGAAGAAAAAAGTCATTTCAATATATGAGACAATCTGGATTCAAAAGTCCTAATGGGCATTAATAACATTTACAAATAAAATAAGATCTTCACTTACACCAATATTAGGATATTGAGACTCATAAGAATTAACTGTTTGCTGAGAAATTATTGTCGTTTAGGACATTACAGTGTTCTTCAATTATAAGACTAGACAATTTAAAGAGGGTAAATGTGATCTTGTGGTGCATACGTAATTTGTACTATAAACGAATGAGCTTAAGATTTTTAAAACAGTTTCTCACAGTCTAAAACCCAGGAAACAGCATCTGAATAGATTGAATAGGATTCCACCTGGTGTAGACAGCTACTTATAGCTCTAGCAACCTACAGTAACTAAGTGTTGCAGAGATGTATGAAGATAATCTGAAGAATTCATTGAGAATGATCAAATAGACACTATAGGATAATAGCTAATGTGCTGACCATATAGTGGGCATGTACTATTTTACATATAAATTTACAAGTAAGGGCAGCCCCCGTGGTTCAGGGGTTTAGCGCCGCCTTCAGCCCAGGGTGTGATCCTGGAGACCCAGGATCCAGTCCCATGTCAGGCTCCCTGCATGGAGCCTGCTTCTCCCTCTGCCTGTGTCTCTGCCTCTCTCTCTCTCTCTTTCTGTCTGTCTCTCTCTCTGTGTCTCTCATGCATAAATAAATAAAATCTTTTAAAAAACTAAATTTACAAGTAATAGAATATAGCTTATTCTATGAGCTTTCAGTTCTTTCCATTCTAGAAACTTGAGTATAACTTTTATCTATGAGTGAATAAAGAATTGTATCTTTTCTCGTCCAGTTTGGATCTGTCTTCACATTCATTTTTTTCACCTGTATGCAACAGGCCATGTTTCTTCCATGAAGGCCTTTATAACTAATTGCAGAAGCTTTTTTTTCAATATGTATTTGTTCAAATTATACATGAAATAAAATGCTGATGGGATTCCTAAGCAGGCCTTATTTTTATACAAATTGCCTGTTACTCATTGTCCATGATAGTTTTGTCAATATTCAACCTCTTATCTCTCTGTTCTACTCAAAATTGTTGCTTTCTCTTTTCTGTGTTTACTACCAATAATCTACATCAGGGAGGTAATAAGGCATAGGGAGTAGAGACAAAGGATCATAATATCAGATAACATGTGGAGGATCAGCCAACATCCAAAGTAGTAAGAGATCCTCCTTTATGATTAAAAACAAAACAAAACAACAACAACAAAAACAAATGAAAAAAAACAAAACAAAACAGAAAGACATGGTTACCAGAAATCATCTTCTAGATAATATTACTAACCACCCTACTTGGTTGCAGTATTTTAGAGTAACATTTGAGTATTATGCCCTCTATCAGATACAATGCTGACTCCCTCCCACCAAAATTCTAATTAAAAATCAAAGCATGTCATATTTGGTAACAAGGGTAACACATCTATTTGTAATTAATGCAAAGTTAATAAGGAAACCTGGCTAGGTTGGGGGTGGTGAGGTATATGGAAAGTCTGTTCTTTCCACTCATTTTTTATAAACCTAAAACTCTTCTAAAAAAAAGTCTCTGATTTAAATAATTTAAAAAAAATAATAAAGCAAAGTATCTCCTGTGCAAATAGCCTGTAAAATCCAGAGTTAAGCATATTTCAGATTTTTAAGAATGAGACAAATCTGTTCATAATAATTAATAAACGTTCCATTACTGCATATTCTTCCTAGATTTTGAAAGGATATTCCATGACATTCTATAGTTCATTCAACATTACCCAAAATTTCAATGTTGCCATTTATCTTTTTTTTTTTAATAAAGATTTTATTTATTCATGAGAGACACAGAGAGAGAGGCAGAGACATAGGCAGAGGGAGAAGCAGGCTCCCTACAGGGAGCCTGATACAGGATGGGGATCATGCCCTGAGCCTAAGGCAGATGCTCAACTGCTGAGCCACCCAGGCATCGCTAGATATTGCCATTTCTCTTTTGAGCGTTTACCAACATAGAAAAATCAATTTTATATTATAGCTTGCCTTTTATAAGACAGTTTTTAGATTCAGCACATCTAAAAGAGGAGAATTTAACAGGACTACCTGAAATGTTGGTCAGTGTAGGCATGAGAACATAAATTAAGAGAGCTTCCCTTGATTGCAGGCCCAAAAGATTAGGTATAAATACATTTTTTTCCCAGGAAACAATAATCCCCAGTTTTAGTGTTTGTTTGTTGTTGCTGTTTTTCCCTAGTCTTCTTTACCTAATGGGTATTAAATTAGCAGGTAGTTTCCCTTAAATTATATTGAAAATGTTTAGTTGACCTTATAAAAAGAAATAAAAGAAATGATGGTTACTAAAGTAATTTGTAAATCATGTATACATTCTGTTCACCAAGCCTGCAGTAATTACTTTCTAAAAATGCAACTTAAAATTATACTGGCTTTGACATCTGCCATTCTAATCAGTCAAAATATTGAAATGCCAGCCTCTCAGTTATAAGCAAACGGGAAAATTCAGATTAATCAACATATTTATTGAAGAAAGAAAGGACACTTAAGGGGCCATCTATGTCATTTTTAGTAAGGATTTAACTGGCATATCTTGGTGGCACCTAAAAAAAAATTCTTGTCATTCCAATAAGCACATTTTATTTTATTTTTATTTTTTTATTTTTAAAAGATTATATATATATATATATATATATATATATATATATATATATATATGTATATAAAGAGAGAGAGAATGAGAGAGAGGCAGAGACACAGGTAGAGGGAAAAGCAGGCTCCATGCAGGAAGCCTGATGTGGTACTCGATCCCAGGACTCCAGGATCACGCTCTGGGCCGAAGGTAGGCGCTAAACCTCTGAGCCACCCTGGATCCCCAATAAACACATTTTAAATGTTCAGACACTGCATGCTCATCTGAAACAATTTCAAATGATAAAGGTTTCTATCTTCATTCCCCCTCACTTTCCTAAAGAAATTTCTACCCCTAGTTATTTTCCACAGATAGTGTCTCCATCTGTAGAAGGCAAAAAGATTTGGCTTTCACTCTTTGTACCATATGCATATTCAAACTGGCTGAAAAGCTGTTGCATGTCATTGTCCTCACAGATAGTCAAATGACAAAGTTACATCTCTCTCTCTCTCTCTCTCTCTTTTTTTTTTTTTTTTTTTTTTTTGTCTCAAATACAACAAATGTGGCATCCCAGCTGTCTAGATGCCTGTAAGAAATCATTTTGTGGAAAGAATTCAGTTGGCTATAACTCACTTCAGGAATAACAGAATTGGAAACAAGCACTAAATGGGAAGAGATCAAGAATGCAGGGGCAAAGGAATAAGAACCAGTTAGTGGTACAATGTGTAATACATTACTTCATTTAATTAAATTGATATTTATTGATTTCCTATTAAACACTGTGCTTGGCACAGTATAGGTGATTCAAAGATCAATTAGACATGACTGCTGTGTTGTCAGAACTCAATCTACTGAGAGAGAAAGATAAGAAAAGTATATAAAACAAGGTCAATTCTAATAAGCACTGTAATTGAGCTACAGGCAAAGAGTAAATTAAACAAAGGAATGGGAGAAATCGCATGTGACTGGATAGTTTGTAAATAATTTACAGAGTAGAGACCATGAAAGATGGATAGATGTTTTAAAGGGAAGTAAAGGCAGTTGAAGCAGAAGGAACACCACAATCAAACCATATAGACAGGAAGTGGCTGATTCTATTAAATAAATTTAAATGAGTTTATTATAGCTAAAGATCATTGCTAATATATTTCTTTTCCACCAAAACAGTTCCCTGAAAACACCTAGCCATAAATCTTTGAGAACTGAAAGAATTTGAGAATTATATTCATGTTCTTAATAAATTAGGTACTCATTTATTTGAAAAGCATTTATTGACATTTGAGGCCTGCTCAGTAGTCCTCTAAACACAATAAATGTTAAAAACTCAAACAAAGATTGAATTTGATGCATCCCCTATAGTTAATGTGTGAGAAGGCAAGAATATATACAACTGATAATGGATAAATGCATTTACTAATAGTTGTTTTAAAAAGTGAATATTTGAGGTTTTACCCTAATTCCAAGCTAATATGATAGCCTGCCTCAGTTTTGTTGATGCTGGCAGAAGAAACAAAATTGCTGGGCCAGAAATAAAGGACAGTTTGTTACTCACAGTAGGAACAGTAGCCAGAATATTCCTTTTTTTTTTTTTTTTTTTAACAGAAAAGAGAAAGAGAATGCAAGCAGGGGGAGCTGCAGGGGGAAAGCGAGAAGCAGGCTGCCTTCTGAGCAGGGAGCCAAATGTAGGGCTCCATCTGAGGACCCTGGAATAATGACTTGAGCAGAAAGCAGATGCTTAACAGACTGAGCCACCCAGGCACCTGGATATCCACATTTTCTTACTCTGATTCCCCCAGCCCTAACTGTCCCAGAGTGAGACCAGTTGAGCCATATGACAGTTAGACAGGCAGTAGGTTGCACTAAGGAGAGGAAAATTGAGCTTAGGGAACACAAATATTTAAAATGTGTAGTAAGCACGCCTGCCCTTTGCTCCAAAGGAAGAAACTACCATAGTCTAATGAGACTTTTGGCTATATAAACATCCTTTAAAAAACAATCCAAACAGAACAAAACAAAACACCAATCCAGAATGAAGATGGTCAGTGCTCTGCTTGCAAGATATGCAGAAATGTGAGGAACTCATACCGAAACATCTTCCAAAAGAATTGGAAAAATGAAAAGGGAGCTAGTCCCCTAATTAGACAGCAGAAGGGGTAATTTATCATGAACACATTAATGCTTGTGCTGGTTCTTGACAGTTAAGTAGATACAAAATCATAGAGAAGGGTTACTATAAGAAAGGTATTAGTAAGACTAAAGCCAAAGGTATTGTGGTAGAAATACTAACAGCTTCTTTAGCAAAAGATGGTATTGCTGAGGGAAGGATGGATATACAGGGAAACTAGGTATATTAGTTTGGATAAAATGTGAGTTAGTGACAGTTTATGGGGGTAATTGAATAGTCTGCTAATTAATTCATCAAAGATTTTTTTTAAGATTTTATTTATTTATTCATGAGAGACACAGGCAGAGGAAGAAGCAGGCTCTATGCAGGGAGACTGACATGGGACTCGATCCTGGGTCTCCAGGATCACACCCTGGGCTGAATGCGGTGCTAAATCGCTGAGCCACCCGGGCTGCCCACAGACCTTTAAATTAGGCGAGGATAATGTAATCCAACTTACAGGAGAAATATTAATGGCCGTATGAAGGAGGCCAAGAGATAATGAATAACTAGAATATGGGGGTGATGGTGCTAGGAGATGGGTGTGTGCATACATTGAGAAGTTTACAAAGATACCTTGAAATTTTAATTGGCAGGTCTCCTTGATTACTTGGAATCAAGTAATCAAGGAATGGAATTAAAATAAAATTGGAATAAAAATAAAATTGAAGATTCCATTCAGGATCTTAACTGGGTGTAAGAGAAAATAATGGTACTATCAACCAAAAGAGGCAAAACAAAAAATGAAACCACAAGAGAACTGTATATTAAACAAGCAGTCTGAACTCTATTTTAGATACTTATGTTCATGTATCTGGGAGACACCTAACTACACATGTCAAGCACATAATTTCCAATTTAATTTTATCTTGAACTTAGAGAAAGGGAGGCTGCAGATAGGACTAGCTTTACAGGCAGGCATCCTATGCAGTTACACAGGGCCTCATGCAAAAAAGGACTCACACTATGCTTTACCATTGCTGCCCTCACTATTAATGATAGCTGAACAAGGACCTCTGCTTTTAGTATTTTGTACTGGCCCCACAAGTTATATAGCCGGTCCTGACTAGATTTTAATTCTGAAGTCCTATATACATTAATAATAATTAAAGTCATTGGAGTAGTCCAAGGTAAAGATATAAATTGAAAAAAAAAAAAAAGGAAAAAAAAAAAAAAAGAATAAGAAGAAGGAGGAGGAGAACCAAAGGCTGAACCTACATTAATGATTAGGGGAAAGAAACAAAAAGAGTTAGTGAGGATGCTCAGACATAATCATCCACATATTTTTTTTCCTAGAATATGACCTAAGCTGTCATCATCTTTCTTATGAACTACTATAGTTCTATAGCACAATTCTCTAAAGAACATTTTTTTTTAAATATTTTATTTATTTATTTAGGATAGTCACAGAGAGAGAGAGAGAGAGAGGCAGAGACACAGGCAGAGGGAGAAGCAGGCTCCATGCACCGGGAGCCCGACGTGGGATTCGATCCTGGGTCTCCAGGATCGCGCCCTGGGCCAAAGGCAGGCGCCAAACCGCTGCGCCACCCAGGGATCCCTCTAAAGAACATTTTTGCACCACATTAATTCTTTTCACATGTGAGACAGGTTGTTCTTTTGAAAATACACATTGATTCTGTTACCCTCAATCTCCATAGCATAAAACTCTTCCATAGTTATCATCGCCGTCAGAAAAAAAGAAATAAGCAAACACAAAATTATTTCTTTTACCCTCCCTACCTCTTCATGGTGTAGCTACTAACTCTCCAGTGTCATTTTATATGCCTTGCCCTCTCAATGCCTATCCTCCAGATACTTCAGCTTTTATTCAGTTCTTAAACTAATCTTACTCATTAATCTTTTCTCCCACAAGGACTTTGCTGTTATCTCTGCAGGAATACTCCCTCCCCTGGCTCCTGTCCACATCCACACATCATTCTTATTTTTAGATCACGTTTTCAACAATAAGGTATCCATTTGGAATGCCTAGGTAGCTCAGCGGTTGGCTCAGGTCATGATTCTGCAGTCCCAGGATTGAGTCCCACACTGGGAAGAAGCCTCCTTCACCCTCTATGTCTCTGCCTCTTTGTGTCTCTCATGAATAAATAAAATCTTACCAAAAAAAATAAGGTTTCCATCCCCTGCATCTGCTTCTCCCACTAGGGACAGGCAGGGAGCACAGCTTAACCCTTTCATAGAACTCTGAATCATTCTGGTGTGGTATCTGTGAAAATGTTCAATTTATACATTCATTTTATGAGCATCTGTTAAATATCTGTCTCTTTCCCTGGAGTACAAAGTCCATAAGGGTAGGTACGGTTTGTATTTACAAAATTGCATAGTATCACAGAGCATAAAACCTGGTACATGTTCATTTCTTCTTACAACAAATATTCCAAAAAATAATATGGAGACTGTCCTCTGTGCAAGGTTTCTAGGAATGTGACATGTCAATGACAATAAACAAAATTCCAATGGTTCCCAGTTACATAGCTCACATTCTAATCCACAGGAAAAAAAGGTAAGAAACAAAAACACAACACATGGAATAAGAAATAGGATTGTATTTTAGGAATGGATATTTCCAATTGTAAAAAGACCAACAAATAAAGCAAGGTAAGGCAAATCTACAGCTTTTTGGTGGAGTTGGAAGAAGTAGGATTTTGAGACTGTGGAATCAGTACATGAAGGGTTAAAAAAAGAATGAATAGTGATTTCAAGATTTGACAATAAGGCTCCACAGGACCAGGTAAGCAAAATAGCAAGGATATAAGATATATAGTTCACTGTGAAGAGACTGTTTACCATTATATGTTCATTCTTTTTGATTTCTTATAGCTCTAATTAACTCAAAGATTCTAAATTTTTTCTTCAGAAAAGAAACCCGATTTTTTTTTGGGGGGGGGTATTAGATGTAGAATTAGCAAATTTCATGTTAAATATGTGAAACCTATGATTATTTGTTAATTCAGTGTTTTGTTCATTTGGTAAAGGTGATTTCGTTAATTTGTTTTGTTTTCTGTGTGGCTGATTTACAAGGCTAGTCCAGCCTTCCATATTTATTTGAAATGTTGCCACTAAGCTTTGTTACGTGACCATTACAACTTGAAGACATAATTGTTTTGAATAGCCATGCTATTTCAAATTGAGAATATCACTGAAGAAATGGCATAGAGAGAGATCCTCTACCGTCGACTGAGAAAACCAGTTTAAAACATAGTTTCCCATCCTAAAAGCCTTGAGTAAGTTTGTTTTAGCTTTCATTAAAATATGCTTTCTGTGAATAGTGCAGATTTTTTTCCTTTATGTTTTTGTTTCATTGGATTATATTCAAGTGGTGAATGAACTTTCAATTCTTAATTAAATTTATTTTAAATACATTATTTTTCTCATTATGATTTATCATGGTACTTTTAAGAAAATCATAAGAATCCAGGCAGCTGAGGCCAGAGATAAATCCTATAATTGCTATCTCCTAGGATGAGAAAAAGGACCTTTTAATGAGGGTATGCACGGGGCAAAAGAAGGTAGAAGAGGATATGTGCACCTACTGAAAGTAGAAAATCTAGACAAATGGCCATGGGATTCCTCCTTTCTAACCCCATATGAAGAGGCCTTTTGTCAGTGTTGGTCACTGGGCTTTCTCTTTCTAAGAAAGTCTAATTTACCGCAAATGAACAAAACAGTGCATTGTAGTCTGAAAATGGTTAATCATATTTCTCTTTTTCTTCCTTTCTGTTCTAGAATTCTACAAGGATGGCCCAGAAAAGAGATTATAAATACCGTTAGAATATTTTTGAGTGTACCTATTTCCCATTTTCCTCTACTAACAAAAAGTTATGGGAGAAAGAATCCCAGGACTATTTTCAAATCATGTGATCAATCTTCTAATTATGCAATTAAATTGGATAGCTCGGTTGATTAAAATATTTGCTCCTAGTTTCTAATTTTTTTATAAGATATAATCATTGCATTGAATAATTTTATTTGCATTCATTGTATTGAATAAAATTTTATTTTATTATATTTTATTTTATTTTTATTTATTTTATTTTATTTTATTATTTTATTTTATTTATTTTTACCAGGAATTCTGTAATTGGGTTGCAAAAATGTTTGAGTGGAGTGCTTACTAACTGGGAGGCCCTCAGCTTTTGGTAAAGGATGCACTGGGTATAGTGCTGTTGTTTTCTGTCATAGGTGTCACCACTGGTGTGCAGAAAAAAAAGAGTTAAGGCTGTGAGGGTGTGATGTGTATATCTATATATCTATATTTACTCTCCTACCTATGTTGTTTTTATAAATATTTAAAGTTTATTCTACTCTTGGCTGATAGGAGTCTATCTCTAATGATGAATCTACTCCACAGTGCTAACGTAAGTTTCTAGCCTTACCCAGAACATCTTAATTGTTACTTGTCTTCAATGTTGAAGTTAAAAAAAACTGTTCAGAATGTGTTGTGCCCAAGATTGCGAATCTGAGAAACCACCAAGGAGCTGACACAGATGCAAGTACACGAGGGTTTATTTACAAGCTTGAGCTTGGATCCAAGTACACTCCACACAGCAGAGCAGGGGCTGTAACCCGAAGTGGGTTACAGCTGGGTTTTTTATGGGCTGGTCTAGGAGATTTTTCAGAAGGGGTGGAGGAATTTTTTTTTTTCCCCATTCCAATATGGGGGGAAAGGGTGGGGGAGTTTCTTAAGATCTGATACGGGATTCTCTGAGCTCTGTTGTCTTTCTGATATGAGATTCCCTGCCGAGGGCATTCTGAGCTTTGTTCTCATTCTAATACGGGGCTTAACAGAAGTAAGGTAAAGTTCAGCTCTTATTCACAGGGGCTGAGATGGCTGTACTTGTGCTAACGCTGAACTTAAGGTGGAATGGCCTTAATTTTCTCGGCCTCCACAAATGAGCCTGTGCAATGGCCTATACAGACCAAAACTCTAGGCCTGCATTTCTTTATAATGGTAATTATTACCAGATTGAAAACCAAAGTCTTTTGACAGATGTATGCTCTCTTTCTTTTTAATTAATTAATTTATTTATTCATGAGAGACAGAGAGAGAGAGAGAGAGAGAGAGGCAGAGACACAGGCAGAGGGAGAAGCAGGCCCCACACAGAGAGCCCGACCAGATCCCCAGGATCACACCCTGGGCTGAAGGCAGGCGCCAAACTGCTGAGCCACCCAGGGATCCCCTGCCCCTCTCTTTCAATTGACCTTTAGACTCTCAAAATCCCTTTTGAGAGAAAAACATGACTGAAGTTAATTTGTTGTAACCCTGAAATCTAATCTTATCATCTCTCTTTTCTCTGGTTCTCTGTGGTAGTATATCCTTACCTGAGTAATCCCAGGCCAATCATCTCCGATACATGTGGCACATTTATATAAGTTTTCATCATCATTTTGATAAAAAAGCACTCCAGGTTTTTGGAAGAATATAAAATACTGAAGAACATACAAAGCCAGATACAACCTATTTGAGAGATATTAAATTCTAAAAGATATGACTCAAAAATTTTATATTTTTTACTATATTTTATACTTCTATATTAATGACTAGAAGGATCATTTTGTTATATATTATATATATATAATGTAATGATTAAATTACAGGGTAATAAATGAACTGTATACTTAACTGTTGACAAATGCTGGTAAATTATTAATTATATTGTTGAAATTTACATTGATGTAATACTGAATCAGTATTTAAAACATTGATTTCCTGCTTCCTAGGCAAGTCTTTTTTTCTGCAGTACCAGAAACTTTACATCATAGTAGCAGTATATTAAATAATCTATTTGATAACAAAGTAGATATTAGGTATGTAGAATAAGTATCTCCATCTTCACAACATTTCCCTTCTCCAATTAATTTCTTTGTATTGTGTGCATTTGCAAAAGAAGCAAAAGATGGGTGCAGATCCAAGTGGCACAAATTTGAAAATCATGACACTGGAGGAAGGACAAAGAGAGGAAAAGGGGGATAGATTATCTGTTGTTAATTCTGAGACACTTTAGAAATAAAATTAGAATGAAATGTTTCAATTGATAAACAAATCAATCTATATGTCTAATGTTCTTTTGAAAATACAAATTGTGGGGAGGGGAAGTTTTGTGGAGAAAGAAAAAATTCCACCTGTGGACAATTTGCCCTATGGAGTTCAATCCTGCTCATGCAAGTCCCTTCCTGTTTGCCTAGTTTACTAATTCCTGATTTGCTTAGCCAGCCTCCACTGTCTTAACAAGCTAAATCCTTATAATAAAGCAATGAAAATCTCTCTTTTCCTCCCTCCACCTCTGGTATGTCTTATGGATGTGGCATGCAAGCTTTCTATTTCTCTAGACAGAGTCTACTTTTTTTTTTCAAGTAATATTTTTTTTTTTAATTTTTTAAGTGATAGAGTCTACTTTTATTTAAAGTTTAGAAATAGCAAATTATTAATAATGTGTACTTAGCAATTTTAAATTGCTTTAAATTTTAATTAAATATAATAAAGTAAAATCCCCAAGGTATTTTTCCTGTAGCCAAATTTAAACATTAATATGAATGAATAATATGCTCTTTGCAAATGATATACATATTATGATAATGTGGAAAATTAGAAGCATGAATCCATCTGGACATATCAGAGTTTCAATTAAAAATTCTCAAAAATGTTGAATATTTCCTATTGATTCATCTTGTTTCTATTTCTGTTATTGAACCCTGGTTGATATCTTGTTGCAACTATCAGCTGTCACAATTATATAAAAATTCTAAGAATGATTCACTGCTCATTCACTAGAAGAATTGAGGGATTGATCCACACTAAGTCTAAAGTATTGCAACCAAAATACTTCATCTTTTTGCAGATTTTACTTTTTGTGGGTTTTTAAAAACTATTAAAAGTCAAAACATTCTGGGGCACCTGGGTGGCTCACTGGTTAAGTACTCTCTTGATTCTGGGTCAGGTCATGATTTCAAGGTTGCGAGATAGAGCCCCTGAGTTGGGCTCTGCACTGGATGTGAAGCCGGCCTAGGATTCTTTCTCCTCCTCTGCCCCTCCTTCCTTCTCTCTCCCTCTCATTCTCTCTCTCTCTCAAAAAAAAAAAAAAAAAAAAAGATAGAAAAAAATAAAATCAAAACATTGACAATTAGAAAACGAAAATATTTCTTTTCTTCTTTAAAAAAAGAAAATACATGAACAGAGATTTAGATATAATTTTTCTTAAATCAAAACTGACAAATGAGCTGACTGGAACTGTAATATATAAAAAACAGTAAAGCATAATTTGAATGAGAAATACAAGGAAGACTTAGATGAGCATTAATTCCAAATATTTGCAGAAATCATTCTAAAGATTGTAAAATCCTAGAATGCATTGATATAGAGTAGTTGCTTCTTATGAAATTATTGGGATAAAGCTGTTCTTAAAACTCATATGATAGGCAAAATAGGAAAAAAAAAAAGTACCCAATAGAATTTTTTTGGCTATCCCTCCTCCTCCTCCTCCTCCTCCTCCTCCTCCTCCTCCTCCTCCTCCTCCTCTTCCTCCTTCTCCTCCTCCTCCTCTTTCTTCTTCTTCTTCTTCCTTTTTTGGTAGATTTAAGAGCACTTGCATTTTCCTTTGATTGTATTCAAATAAACTCTTATTTGACAACAAACTATTCTGAAACTCTTAATATTTTTTTTCCCCAGGAAAGACAAATAAGTTTCTTAACTTTATAACTTCAACAATTGTCAATATTTCTTATGAAGAACTACTTACTATTTAATTAATTTAGAACCATCACTTCCTTCTCTTAAAGAACATCTTGGTTTATAAGAAAGTACTCACTGACGGTTGATTTGTTTGTTTGTTGTTTTACAATCACATTCCTTATTGGAACTCCTGCTCTTACTAAACAGATGCCATTGTATATGCAGCTTCCCTGGGCAGCAATTATACTTTTGTTTACTCTTCTGGGCGTCAACATGCCTAACAGAATTTAGGTGATTAGTAAGTGCTTCTTGAATGACTGCTTCAATCCTTTTGAAAAGGAAAATTGCCCTTTCATCTGAGAATATCAGAGTTTAGAGTTCACTTAAGAGTTTCCTGTAGCAAAGGAATGGGCAACCATTTAATCTTATCTTCTTATTCTCTTCTGTTCCTCTTAACATCAACTTTGGATATAAACTTGATGATGAAAAAAAAAAAAAAACAGTCACAGGAAAGGAAAATAAAGGGACAAGTCATAAAAAAATTGTACGAAAGTAATGGTAGGAAGAGAAGGTAAGCCTGTCAGAAAGTATTCTAGTCCAGCAGAGAGAGCTTTGATCGTCTCAGGAGCTTACACAGTCATGTCATTTCAGTGACTGATTTGGAAAGCATCAAGTTCAAAATGTTTTTAAAGTTGTATTTTAGATTAGAATTTGAAATGGAAAAAAAGTTTTCTGCACATTTCATTCTTTGTTTTTCCTTTATTTCAGAAATGAGCAGTATGAGTCTTGTTAACTTATTTTCTAGAATTGAATTCCCTAAGTCTATACCTAATAGCCAAGCACTTAAAAAAAACAAAACAGTTTTATGAAATTAGCATGAGAGAGAAGGAATTAACAAAATATGTTGGATGAAAGATCGCATAAAGGAGTGTGTCAGAACCCAGATGGAAAGATGGGTATAAGGCTAAAACAGAATAAGAAAGCTTCTGAAAGGATTGGTAAGCATGAAAAAAGGAAAAGAAAAGAAAAAAGAAGAGGACAGAGAGGGGAGGAGAAGGAAAAGGAGGAGATACATGAAATTCCTGTTTATCTCTAGACTTATCTCTGAACTCACATATCAGATTCATTATATTCTATTTCCACCATTTTCTACTTATATAAAGTCCTTTTATGAGCTTTGCTGCTATTCTTCTCATTATATGGAATGCTTTGGCTTAATTCTCTTAACTCCTTCTCTACTGGGAATGCTCCTGTTCTTTTTTTCAAAACATATCTAAAATATTACTTCCTCTGTGACTCTTTTCCTGTCATCTCAACACAGAATTAAGAGTTGGTTTGCTTTGGCTTATGAGTGTAAAATATTAGAGTATTTACACATATAAATTCTAATTTTTTGTAAGAGGATATGAATTTACCTAGAACCAGAAGGCCATGTGGTAATCCTCTTTGTAATCCCCAATGTCTTGTGTACAGCCAATTTTTTCAATCACTTAAAAAGATTGCTTCTTATTGAGTGCTATTGATATAGTTTTTGAATACAGGTGAGGTTTGGTGGGGGTCCAGAGCAGACTGCCAAAAAAGAATTCTTGAGACATCTTCAGTGCAAAATTGTGGTTTTATTAAAAGGACAGGACCTCTATGAGGAAGGAGTGGCTATCCCCTGCTGCCTCTTGCTGCCCTGGGATTCTGAGGAGCAAGTGATTTTATGCCTTGGGGTTGGGAGAAGTAAAGATAGGGAAATTCCAAAAGGATATTCATAAGTTAGAGAAGACTTGCAGGATCCTAGAGGAATGTTATAACCTGCCTATCTCAAGTATTTGTTGATGAGCTGCAGGTTAGAAGGAGATTTAATTTACCTACATTCCTTCTTTTCTTGTTTCCCACATCACTATCATGTTCCAATTATTTTTCTAGATTCTGCGGTTATAACAGTTAATAAAAACAACATGTCTGTCCTCAGAGGAAGCTGGGATTAAAGGTTCAGGGAACAGAACATACATAATTAAAATAATTTGGAGAGTAGTAAGTGTTAAGTTTTTTAGTAACTAGACGGAAATGAGACCGCCAAGGCAAGCGAGGGTCCAAGAACAGATTTTATTGCAGGCACCCTCGGGCGAGGTTCCACGACTCACGGGGGAAAGAGAGTGAGTCGAGGAAGTCGCGCCAAGACAAGGTGGTAGGGGGTTTACATAACGTTGTAAGGCAGAACGGTTTCCTATTGGTTGGCTCATATGCAAAGGAAGGATTGCACTCCAACCAGTCAGAGTGACCCTCACTATGCAAAGGAAGGATTGCAATTCGACCAAAGGTGACTTCCTCCTCTGGGGTTTGAAGGGCATTGGGTTCGGTTGGGGAAGTCCAAAGGAGAGGTGTAAGGGTCTGCTCAAGCTGTCGTCCCAAGTGGAGGTGGTGACAGGAACCTCAGCCATTTTGGCCTATCCGCCATCTTGAGGAGTTTCCCTTCCCGCCTGGCCCCAACAGTAAGTACTTTGAAAAAAATTAAGACTGGATTTTGGGTATAGGGCCTAGGGGAAGAGACAGAACATCCATAATAAGGAGGTCCCTGTAAGTGGTCAAGGAAGGGACTGGAGGTGCATGTAATAACCAGATCACTTAGAATCATGTTGCATGTACTTGTGATGAGCATGGGCTGCTGTATACAAGTGTTGAGTCGCTATATTGTACACCTGAAGTAATATTACACTGTATGTTAATACACTGTATGTTAACTAACTGGAATTTAAATAAAAACTTAAAAAAGGAATCATCTTGTATGTAATGAAGAGTTTTGATTTTGTTATAATTACAACTGAAATCCATTTGAGGGCTTTAGATACAGGAATAACAATAATGTAATCTGCAGTTTAATATGTTCACATGGATGCTGTGTGAAGAACAGACTGTGGGGGAGGGGCAAGACAGAAAGTAAACAGATAATATACAAGAGAGCCAGTAAATATGTATAGAACAAAATTAATGAACAAATCTCTCATAAATAGATTAATGTTTCTGATACTTCCATGTAATTGACACAAAAAAATTACAGCCAAGGGACTGATTAGACATAGACATACTTCTTTCTTAGATGCCAAAATTCCTATTATTTATTTTTTATCATGTGTGTAGTTGTTGATGTTGTTATAGTGTTTCAGCATCCAAAGAATAATAAGCAACATTCTTGATGGAGAAAGCCAGCCTTTTGATTAGACACTCAATTGGTCACCTTTCTCCATCCATTCATGTCCAATGCTTTATATTTATACAAAAGAATACAGACTACTGGGAAATATTAAAAATATCTTCATAATGACAAAGAATGAGAACCCCCATTTTCCTCCTATGTAGCAGAAAACTGGTGTCTTAGTATGTGAGCAGTTTGCACTTATGTATCTCAGAATTAGTCTTTGATGTCCTCTTTTTTTTTTTTTTAAGGTTTTATTTACTTAATTGAGAGAGGGGGGGGGGGTGGGGGGTGGGGGCAGAGGGAGAAGCAGGCTCCATGCAGGGAGCCTGAGGTGGGACTCAATCCAGGGTCTCCAGGATTACGCCCTGGGCTGTTGGTGGCGCTAAACCGCTGAGCCACCCGGGCTGCCCTGGTGTCTTATTTAGGAAGTGTTTCTTGTACTATAAGAGTCAGAGTAAAGGACTGAAAATCCTTTAGGAATTCTTTCTACCCTTAAACTCTTTAATATCATGGCCAATATTTTAATATATCAATAGGATAAAACCATCAGGTCTTTGGAAAAAGTAGTGTATAATATGCCCTGAACAATATATTTTGTTCCATTCAAAACATTACAATAATTAAAAGGTGGTGAGGATCTGTATATTGAACAATATATTTTGGTATATAAAAAAGGGGAAAAAATTGGAATAAAATGCCACCATCATTAACCTTTTAAGTGAGATGGCCATTCTACATTCTAATGCCAAGGTATAAAATTCTTTTTCCTTTTTTTTTTTTAAGATTTAATTAATTATTTTTTATTTTTAAAATTTATTTATTTATTATTATTATTTTTAGAGAGATATCTAGAGAAAGCACAAGTTGGGGGGTGGAAGTAAGGGAGAAGCAGGCTCCCTGCTGAGCGCCGCCCCCCGCCCCAGGACCCAGGGGGCCCTGAGCCCAGGGATCCTAACCTGAGCTGAAGGCAGATGCTTAACCAACTGAGGCACCCAGGTGCCCCTAAAGTCCTTTTTCTTACAGAAGCAAGGTAATATGGATGAATGTATCTTCTTCTATGATTTGGGATCCTGTTAATAAAAAGGAACAATTCCACATATGTGGAATTTAAGATACAAAACAGATAGGCTAAAGGAAGGAAAAATAAGATAAAAAGAGAGAGACATATCATAAGAGACTTAACTAGGGAACAAACTGAGGGTTGCTGGAGGGGAGGTCAGTGGGTGATGGCATAAATGGGTGATGGGCATTAATGAGGTACTTGCGATGAGCGTTGGGTGTTATATATAAGTGATGAATCACTAAAGTCTATTCCTGAAACCAATACTACACTGTATGTTAACTAAGTTGAATTTAAATAACTTGTAAAAAATACAAAGGAAACATTGTGCCATTATGAAATATCTGATTTAATGAAAAAAACTTCTACAATAACATTTTTTTGGTCCTTATTAGATCCTCATGAGTGAAATCATACAATATTTGTCTTTCTTTGTCCAACTTATAACACTTTGCATAATACCCTCAAGACCATCTATGTTGCTCTAAATGGCAGGATTTCCTTCTTTCTCATGGCTGAATGATAATCCATTGGTACACTAAATCTACATTTTCTTTATCCCTTTATTTGTTGATGACATTTAGGTTGTTTGTATATCTTTACTACCGTGAATAATGCTGCAATGACCATGAAAGTATATATATCTTTTCCAGATAGTGATTTCATTTCTTTTGGATATATACACAGCAGTGGGATTGATGGATCATATGGTAAATCTATGTTTAATTTCATAAGAAAACTCTATATTGTGTTCTGCAATGGCTACATTTCCAGTGCTATTGGCCACTGGTATGCATGCTTTGGAAAGAAAAAGTTCTATTCAGTTTCTCTGCCTATCATCTATCTATCTATCATCTATCTATCTATCTATCTATCTATCTATCATCTATCTATCTATCTATCATCTATCTATCTATCATCTATCTATCATCATCATCTATTTATTTCTACTGAGTTGTATGAGTTCTTTATACATTTTGTATATCAAGTCCTTATTGCATATATGCTTTGTAAATATTTTTTTCCGTTCCTAAAATTACTTTCTCAGTTTTTGGTCTCTTTGATTGTATAGATTTTTAGTTTGAGGCATTTTCTTTTTTGTTTGTTTGTTTTTGTTTTGTTTTTGGAGGCATTTTCTTTTATTAGTTTTTACTTTTAAATCTTGTATTTAAGTCCTTAATCCATTTTAACAAACTTCTTTAATTTTTATACCAGTCTTATCTGAGGTACATTATAAAGCACTTTTTATATCTGGGAAAATGGAGACTCAGAAAATGGAAGTGATTTGACCCAGGTCACACAACTAGTAAGCAGTATCCAAGCCTTCTATCTTATTTGCTACCATCCTGATAGAGTAAAAAGAAAAGGCAAGGCATAAAGTACATAAAAAGACATATCAGAGTATATCTGCACATTTTTGCCACTTAACCTTTATAAAAACAAAGCAAAATCATATTTCCAAATTTATAAAAGAGCAGCTTTGCTGTTTTGCTATTTGAAATATTTGCTGAAATTTAGACACTTCTATACTTTCCGTTTAAGCTAATAGGACATTCAAGGAGTATCTTTAGAGGCACTAAGACAGTATTCTACTAAGCTTGGGAAATCCCCAATGTGCTCAATTGTTCTATAAATCATATGGATTTCAAATGTAAAAGAATGACAGAACAATGAGCAAGGAGATAGAAATAACTCAAATTATGGCTTGAACATATTTCTACAATCCTCAACTGGCTGTGTTTCAATAACTCAATTTTCTTTGCCTACTATTTTCCTTTCTTTTCCATATTAATACTGCTTCTTAGGCTTATTTTGATATGTGCACATGTTTGAGGGCTTTCCATGAATGGAAAGGTCTATTACAATGTTATTTATAGTTTTATTTGAAAAACATATCTATTTGTTGGTTTTAGTAGAATGAAATGGTCATGTTTCTCAATTTATATCCATTGCCTTTTAATATTTCCCTTGGCAAATCTAATATATTCATTTTATATTGTGTTCTGCAATTTTGCCGTTCAAATGCATGGCCTTCTGTTACTCTCTTGGGAAAAAAAAAAAGCTCTCAAGACGTGTAATATTTATGATTTAAACAGTATTGTCATTATTACGGAGATTCAGTAGAAACCAATAAAAATATCAGAGCACTTAAAAGTAATTTTATATATATAATATCAATGAAAGAAGATCATGTGGAAACAGCCTAAAATATTAAACCAGTCTCCATTACGGCAAGGCTAATATTTTCTGCCCCATATCTTCTTGAATGAAGCAAGTAATTCATCATAAGTGTTAGTTCCAGAAATACCTCAAAATCATGAAAAATTTTAATAGTCATTTTACATATCTATAAATGGAAAATAGAATCAACTCTATCACTTAAAAATAATAGTCAATTATAAATAATATGTGACAATCTGGGAACTAGACTCCCAAAATGAAAAGACATGTTATATATTTTCATTTTAGATACAAAGATGGATACATTATTGGTGAAATGAAGTTGCTGAGTAAAAACACTGAAAATTTGTAGCCTATTTGAATATTTTACCTATAGTCTCTTACCAAAAAGCAGTGAGTAAGGGTCAGCTGGTGCTAGGTAGGAAGAGATAGGTAGGGGGCTATGTGACCAAGCTCATAGAAATGCCAGTCATGGAGTAATGTGAATGACATATTAACCAGAGAAAAGGGAACTTAACAAACCTACCATGTTTGTTCTAAATATCGACAGGATATTCTCATGATATTTCCAAATCTACCATGTTTGTCTTACATATTGACAAGGTACTTACCAAGTTCTCTGGTCAGTTTTCTACAAAAGACCAACCATAAAAGCCCTCAGTGACAATCCATTTGGGACCCCTCTCACTCTAGAAAGCTTTTTCTCTTTCTGTTCTGTTCTCACCTTCCCTTAATATATTTTTACTTCACTTCACCCTTTTGTGTTCATAAGATTCATTCTTTGACTCCATAAGACAAGAACCCTGCAACCTGCAACAGCAGGACTGGTGTTTGTACATAGAAGGCTTCACTGAACCTATTTCAACAGAGCTCCCTTTGCTTTTTACTCATATAAAGTCTTTAAACTCCCCCAAATTTACCAGAATACCTTTTCTATTTCTCTTTCCAGGGATTTTAGAGAGTCATTATATATATTTTTTCTCCAAACAGACCAGTTGCTTTCTATGAGCCAAATGTTTGAGCCCTGGAAAAGTTGTGCTAACCAGGATGTAAAGGATGAATTTCATTTCAATAAAAGTGTGTGGGTATGGAGACTTGGTGTAATACTGATAAACATTTAGTCAGGGCTGTGCTAGGAAATGGTTAAAAGCCTGCTCTCTGGAATAGGGGGAGGCCCTGATATCTGGTATTTCTCCATTTCTCTGATATTAATAGTGATCTCATGATTGCTAATTTCACGCTAACAATATGATGTCACTGAACAAGAAGCTGAGGATGGGAAGAGATGTGCCCATTCAGCCTGAAGTTGGCACAAGCTAAATCTAGCATATCACATGTACCTTTGGTACATTTGGTAACTTTCTGGTATCAAATACCTTGTAAAAAGAGATATTCTATGAATTTGCATATGTACTCTATAGAGTACATTGGTATCTATCAGAGAAAGGTTCTAACTATGCTTAATTAAATTGAGACAAATATGGTACAATTAATATAAATATATATGGGCTTTATCCACTTAGTTCTTTTATTTACTCTTTCATTATCCTATTTACTAAGCATTTATGGAGGGAATCTGATGTTCCTGGCACCATGTTAGACACTAGGGATATGATGAAAACAGATTGACATGATCTCTTGACTCTAGGAGCTTATAAACTACCCTCTGTTTATAATACAAGTACAAGTAATTTCTGGATCTTATTATAATGCATTTTGGGGAGGGATGTAAAGAAAAATGGGAGAAGCAATGGATATTGTTGGGAAAGGTCATGGAAAAGATGTGACCTCTGGTTGCCCCATCCACCAGACCTAGGCTCTCAGAGGCTCCTTATCCATTATCCTCTCCTTGGAATATGGGTTCCATTCACCTTTCGCCCTCTCAGTGGCTGCTCTGAGGACAATGCCTTGAGAAAGTGGTATGGTGTTCAGGACACCTGCATAGTATATATGACTGAATCTTTGTATAACATTTTGAGATTTGGCAGGCAGGTGTGGGGATCCGTTCATCTTGTGGCTGCCCAAGACAAGCCTCAGATGTAAATTCCTTCTGCTTATTGAAACTGCTACCTGCTAATCAGGAATAGCTTATTCTTTCTTAAGTCTCTCCCTGCCCTCCATGTTGAGGGGCCAGTTTTCAGATTAAGCCCCAGAAGCTCCCAAGGAGGTTATACACCAAGAGATATATGTTATAACTCTTTCTTCTATCACCAAGAAATCACTGCTCTTAACTATTCTCCAATTCCTCCTTTTTACACCCAGATAATCCAATCATCTTTTTTACACCCATGTCACTTTCAGACCCAAATAATATGATCACTCTTTATACTTATATAATAACACTAATTTTCATAGAAAATGCCTAAATATTTCTTTAGAACTTTCAGAAGTATTCTGAAAATATTTCCTGAGCACCTACTATGTGTCAGGTAGAGGAGAAATACATATGCTACTCTTCTCTTTCCCTTATGGGGCTTACAGAATTTTGCTTTACAATAAGGAACAGTGTGGAGGGGAAGGGCATGGAATCCACAATGATAGAAAGTAGACGGGATCCATTCATCTCATCCACTGTTACCTTTCCTAGTATTTTGAGGGAAGACAGATAAATAGATACATTTTCTAACCTGGAAGGTAGCTGGCACTAAACTCTATATCAATTGGTGTTCTCTGAGTCCCTCACATGCTTCACTCACTCTGCTTCATCTACTTTCATTACCTACTTAATTTCTATCAGCTCATCTTTCCCTAAAACTGCCCAATCAGGAAATGACCCAGGCCCTCGACCCCAAATGTAGATTCCCTAGCTCATCCTTTAGAGATTCTGGTTCAAAAGATAAAAAATGGTAGTGAACTTTGTATTTTAACAAGTATCTGGAAGTGATTCATCTTCTTTTTTTTTTTTTTTTTTCGGAAGTGATTCTTCTTAAACAGAGTTGTTAGGGAAAGGCTGTGTAGGCATTTCAGTTTGCAACTTCTAAATGATTAAGAACATGCTATTAAGTAAGAGTCAGTGAACTCAATATAATATTAATTTGTGGGAGATAAATAAGTGTATAAGCAAACATAAACAGCTTATTTTCTTATGTATGAGGAGATAGATATACATATAGACATATATACAGGTGTATAGATAGAGATATGCAGTTATATATCTACGTGAAAGCAATTTTGATGTGCTTAATCAGTGCCCTAGATTGATGTAACATGGTGTTTTATGCATCATTAAGCTTAATACAAGCATCTCCTGTGAGAGTTTGGGTTTATCTGAGATCAATCTCAATCATGCTGCACAATGTTATTGAATTGCTTAGGCTGGGACCCAAACATTCCCTAAAAAAAAAAACAAAACAAGATGAAATAAAACAAAATTATTGGTATCTATCTGATTTTAATATGCAAACTGAGTTGAGTCATTATCGTTGGCATAGAGAAACTGGCTTAATATCAAGACTGATAATCATTTAGTCAGTCAGACTGATAATCATTTAGTCATACCAGGGATGTGCTAGGAAATGGTTAACAGCTTGCTCTCTGAAGTAGAAGGAGGCCCTGATATGTGGAATTTGTCCATTTCTCTGATATTAATAGTCATCCCATTATTGCTAATTTCACACTAACAATATGATGTGACTGAACGAGAAGCCGAGGATGGGAAGAGATGTGCCCATTCAGCCCTGAAGTTGGCACCAGTTAAATCTAGCACATCAGTGATTAAAGATCCCCTACTGTGTTAGGTGTTGAGGGGAAAAAAAAAAAGAGAGAAGCCTTTCTTTCAAGTCTTTTTTTTTTTTTTAAGATTTTATTTATTTATTCATGAGACACAGAGAGAGAGAGAGAGACAGAGGCAGAGACACAGGCAGAGGGAGAAGCAGGCTCCATGCAGGGAGCCTGATGCAGGACTTGATCCTGGGACTCCAGGATCATGCCCTAGGCCGAAGGCAGGTGCTAAACTGCTGAGCCACCCAAGGATCCCTGCTTTCAAGTCTTTTAATATATCACCGGAATCTTATATGTACACAAATGTAGCCTTTTTGGTATTAAATGGTGCAATAATGATAATAGTAATGGTAAACACTGTCGTTCATTTACTCTCTTCTGAGTGTTATGTCAATAGCTAATTATGTACATATGTATCATATTTATACATACTATATAATTAACTGAATCCTTATTAAGCAATGGACATTATTCCAGCACTTTACCCTATTATTTCTATGGTGTGAGTACTATTTTTCTCTCATTCAGAAAAAGAAAGCAAAGCCCAGAAAAAAAAAAAAAATACAACTTTTGTAGAGTCTGGCAACCACTAAATGTGAATATAAACCTGAACCTACATAATTTGAGTTCAGAGCTAACATCTAACTATCATTCCATTTGTCTTACTGGTAGGAAAATAATTGATATCACAGATCTGAAAAAATAAATGCTCAAGGCATAGTGGTCAAAGCTGGATTCATACTAGGTGATCTATGAGCTCTTGTTCTCTTCAGAGTTTATCATCAGTAATTAATGCTGCCAATATCACTGCAAGATCATAAGTGATCATGTTATAGCATTTGTTTCATGAAAACCTCTAAGAATATATTAAGTGACACAACAAAGTTATTAAGCTACAAGATTGATAAAACTTATAAAGACACTATGATTTAATCTTTTGCATAAATTCACAAAATACAGTGACTATGATCCTCTGATAGCTTTCTGATAATGAAGTTTTTTTTTTTAGAATTTACAGTAGAAAATAGTATTTCCATTTCTATCAAATGCATAAAACAACTGGACTCATTACCAAATTATTGAGTTATTATCTTCCAAAATAAGTTCTCCTTCCTCTATTTTTTCCAGTATTTGGTATTACAAGAATGTCTAGGAGAAGCCTTATTTTTGTCTCTCTGGTGGTAACCCCTTTTACTTTGTCTCTCTCTTTTTCCCCTTGGAAGCAGAGAGTTTTCTTTATATTTTTAATTAAAGATATGTCTCTAAAGCCTAGACTCTAACAAAGTGTGGATCACTTTTCATGGATTTTTCCATGAATGTATTGTGCACATTAATCTGCATACCAAATTGCTTCCCTTGGCAGTTTTCTGATAATTTTGGTCTCAGAATGGATCTAGAAAGAAGGGTACTAATAAGATGGGGTGTAATGGGCAGCATTGTCCTTCCCTATCAAATTGACACATAATAAGAGTGCTCCAAAGTCAATGACATAGTAAGAGTGCCCACTGCTCAAATTCTGGATTGATTTTAGCTTGCTTTTCCTCAATCAGGAGAGAGGACACTGGGGTGGGGAATTAGGTGATTTTTCTCCTACTTCTCCATACACTGCCACACTCTGTTCTGGCAATAGAGGTACCTTGCTCTTTGTAAAGCCATTCTATCAGTTTTATAGATAGAGAACATTTTGTCCAGATTATGGAATTTCTATTTACTTGATTTATTCCCCTTTTTGGCATGTCTTAATAGTTATTTTAGTGAGAAGATGAGAAAATCTATGCCAATTGTTTCAAGATGAAAATAATTTAAAAATTGTCAGAGGATTTCTTAAACCATTTGATTCTTTGGACTATATCTAACATAACAGTTCTATTCCAAGGTTGTTGTCACTCTTCAGATCCTCTAAGCCCATTTCTGTAGTGTGAGCCAGGTTTAGCCACTCTGGTCAGGATTTGCCTGACTATTTGGTTCAGTCCATTGAACAACCATAGCATAGCTCTGTCTTAGCCCACCATAAGGAATAAAAAGAAATTTTTTAAAAATAGTAACTATAAAGCAAGTAGCCAGTACCCTTCCAAAGAATACATGTAAATTATTTTATTTAATCTTCAAAACAACCCTAAAAAATATAAAACTATAATGATCTCTGCTTTTAAGATGAGAATGCAGCAGCTTTGAGACTTCATGTGGCCTGCCTAGTAAAAATATCTAAACACAAAGTCAAATTTAGAACTGAATTTTTGTCTAATTTAAAGACCTAAGCAATAATACACATAGGTAGGTGATAAGCTTATATTAATACTAACACTAAAATAATAAAAATGATACAGTAAGGAGAGTGCTTGTATATTCCATTGTCTGGTTAGAAAGTACAATTAGTCTAGAAAGCTCCACAGTAGTCACTTCTACCACTAATAATTTAAAAATTTGGGAGGGAGAAGGATATAAACTGTTTTGACAATACAATACAGGATATTCTTTAGTTTTCATGGAAGAATCATCTATCTGTTATTAGATACTTACTTCATAAAATGTCAGAAGAAACTTCAAAACTTAAATCTTATTAAAAACCCCTAAATAACAAAAGTCAACTTGAATTTTTACACTACCCTTTGTATATTATGATCAGAGAAAATATTTACAGGAGATAGAAATATGCCATGTAACACATTTCTTTTTCCTTTAGAGATCAGACTGATGACAGCTTTTATGGTTCATGATGGAAAAATCTAATTTCACAGCCAGTTTGAAAATCTTGCTGTTTCAGCAGAGCTTGTAGAGATATGTGAATGAATAGGGTCAGCCTTTATGAAATCTGAAATTTTTGTAACCTTCATATGCAACTTACATTGCTAATGTCATATTTCTTAAAATGGATGGAGTTTCAGTGGTGTTAGATCCCATAAAATTAGTAAGATATTGCAATTGATCTGCAGATATCTGCCTCTTTAATGTGTCTTGTCAGAGGATCATCAGGAGTATACTCAAAATATTTTAATTCTGAACAGAGCTTTCATATAGAGTGATAATGATGTGGAAGAGGTAGATATGAACTGAATTATACTAACATTTTATTTAAGAATCCTGAAAAATAAACTTTAACTTTTTTATATTTAAATATTGCTACTTTGAAACTTTCTTTTCAATTTCTTCATTTTGAACATAGCAAAATCTTGCAGTAAGTATAGTTGTTTCCTCAAATCTGCAAGGAATAACTATCTTAATATACCTATAAAATAAGAATTCAAAAGACTAGATTCTTAGCATTTTGCTCCTTAATAACTTAAAAGGAAAGTAGATGAATAATGTATCAAATTTTTGACAAGTTTTAATGGTCAGATTTTGTTTTTGTCTACTGGTTTGAAAATAATGTTAAATCACATTTGTAATGAAGATGGCTTAAAGGTTTGTGATATAGCAAAAATAACCCAGTAGATAATATTCACAGGTTTATCAATTCTGAAACTAATAAATATTTAAATTATATAAGTATAAACTACGATTATTATCTAAATATTTCTGTTATTTCTAACAGAAATACAAAGCTACTCCTTAAAACTCAGAATTTAAAAAGAAGTATTTGTATTGCTAAATACTTTTTTAAAAAGTGCTTTTTCCTAATACTAAACATATTCTCTATTTTTAAATCATTTATCAATAAGTATAGAAATCAATAGTAACATAGAAGTTACTATAGTCTTTAAACTTATCTTATGGGAGAGGAATTCCTAATGTGACTTAGCTAAAATTATTTTTATTATAATACTAAAAATTGTGTTTAAGGTAAGTGTTTTCAGGACCTATGTCTATGGGCTATATACAGAAAGTGAAATACGACATGTAAATGAAGCGTACATTACATGTCATATTGTTATTTCTACATTTAGTCACAGATGATTAAAGCAGAGTGAATAACAACAATCAAATCTAGTATGTGATCATTTAATATGGAAGTACCTCCAATTTCCTACATTTGTATTTTTTCTACCACCTCTACCAATACCTCTATACACAGTTAAGTTCAATATATGTTTGTTAAGTATGTACTGAACATTTTTTATCTTTCCAGAACTAGGAACAGTTAACTATTCCATATACATACTACTACACTCTATTAATTTGTAATCTAGTGTTATAAAATTTTAAAATTCATTTTGTAGGTGCCACTGTGGCATTTTATTCACTATCGCTGAACAGTAGTCTCAGTAAATTAACCAGTTTTTAGCATCTTGTATCGTCACCATCATAGAATGGGTTAGAAATCACAAAGCAACCATGCACATTCATATACACTAGCATCTCTGAGAAAGATAAAAACTATGGTCTTTCTCCCAGAAAAAATGCAATGATAAACATACACATTATTTCACATGAATTCAGAAACACAAGCTAAAGCTAATGTCCTTCAAGGTGAGAAAAAGAAAACAAAACAAACATACTATTGTAGAATATTTGAAACATGATAGAGTATCTGGTACCTGACTTGCTCTCCTAACATCAACAACTATGAATTTGACACAATATGTAAAACAACTGTCTTTCAGATATTTGACACCAGATATCACAGTGCTATGATCCTTGAGAGAGAAGAAACAATAAAGGTAAGACTAACACACACACTCCAGAAATCCTCATAGGGATTCCTTGAATATTTGTATAAATCTTAAGAAGTATAGAAATAGGATTTCACTCTATTAGGCCATGCAGAAATAAAAAAATAAAAATAAAAAAAAAAAGGTTTCTTGAGACATGATTATCCAAACAGTTTTCAAAACTCCTACAAGATGAATGGATGTTAAGTTTCAACCAGAGTGCGGAGACCTTGTCAAGTATTTGTGGCATATAGCAAGTACCCATGGACAGTCATGCCTTGGTAGTAGGAATAAACAAACTAGAGTAAGGCTACTGTAAATCCACCCTCCAAAGTATAAAAACAAATTTTAAAGGATGCATTAACTAAATTGTCCTCAAGAATGAAGTACTGTGTAAAGGAGGAGAAAATAATACTACATCCACATTAGTTAGAAATCTCAATGTCTAAGACTACAAGATATGTTACAAAAAATGGTAAGAAAAACTTGACATTTATTAAAATAGGTCAAGAAGTCCAGCAAAACAAAGCAAAATAAACTACACCAAGTCACATCATAATTACTGATTATTAAAAACATGGTAAAAAAAAAAAAGAAAATCTGAAAATTAGGCAGGAAAAAAAAATCACCTTACATATAGAGGAATAAAGAATGACTACCTACTTTTCCTCAGAAACTATAGAAGGCATCTAGAAAGTGTCAAAAGAAAAAGTCAACTTAGAATTTTCTTAAAAATATCCTTTGAAAATAAAATGAAATAAGAAACTAGTTCAGGCAAAATCTTGTGAATTTTATTTATTTATTTATTTTGCTTTAGACCTTCACTATTAGAAATGCTAACAAGAATTATTCAACTAAAATATTACATGGAAAATTGGATTCACAAAAGAAAAGGCACTAGAAATAGAGAACTATAATATAGGAACCTTGTAATATAGTTAACTTTTTTTTAAAAAAAAGATTGTATTTATTTATGCATTAGAGACACAGAAAGAGAGGTAGAGACATAGGCAGGGGGAGAAGCAGGCTTCCTGTGGGGAGCCTGATGCGGGACTTGACCCCTGGACCCAGGATCATGCCCGGAGCCATAAGCAGACACTTAACCGCTGAGCCACGCAGGTATCCCTGTAATATAGCTAACTTTTAAAGAAATAACTTATAATTCTAATGCCTTGTTTTTTAGATATAACAAAATATTGTGAGATTCATAACATAGGTACAAGCAAAATATATCATTAGCACACATGAAGGGGGTAAAACAGAAGAATACTGCTGTAAAGATTTTACATTACATGTGACACAGTAAGTCTGATATCACCAGATGGTAGAATGTGTTAAGTTGAAAATGCATCTTTTTTTTTTTAATAATTCTTTTTTTAAAATTTTTATTTATTTATGATAGTCACACAGAGAGATAGAGGCAGAGATACAGGCAGAGGGAGAAGCAGGCTCCATGCAGGGAGCCCGACGTGGGATCCGATCCCAGGTCTCCAGGATAGCGCCCTGGGCCAAAGGCAGGTGCTAAACCGCTGCGCCACCCAGAGATCCCAGAAAATGCATCTTTTAACTCTAGGGTAACAAATAAGAAAGTAAATCAAAGAGAGTTTACTGGAAAAACAAATAGTGGCGATACAATGGACTATGCAATATATTCAATCCAAAAAGGGGGTTAAAAAAGGAATAAATGGATAAATAGAAAACAAATAGCAAAATGGTAGATGTAAACTCAACCATATCATTAATTTCATTAGAGGTTAGAGGTATGATCTAACAATTTCAATTAAAAGACAATAATTGTAAGACTGGTTTATATTGCTACAACTCAGCAATAATGAAGAAAGACTACTGGCATAACACCATGGATAAATCTCAAAACCATTATGCTAAGGGAAAAAAGCCAAACATAAATGGCTACCTAGTTTTGTCTCAATACAAAACTACAGGAAGAGAAATTAGATCAGTGGTCCAGGGACTGTGGATGGGAGGAAATTATTAACTACAAAAGAATATTAGGGACTTTTTAAAAGTGATGGAAATGTTTCAAATCTTAATTATGTTGGTGATTACATGACGGCATAATTTAATAAAACCCAATGAACTATATATACCAAAGAGGTGAGATTATATGGAAATTATACTTCAATTATACTCCAATAAATCTTACAAGAATGAAAAAGCAACAACATCCAAATATAGGATCAATAAAAAAACCCCATGATTTTAAATATAAAAATGATATGTAAAATACAGAAATTACATACAATATAAAACTAAACATAAGACAGTTGCAAGGACTATATTAATATCAGAAGGATCAATAATAAATTAGTAAACTGTTTTAAAAAAAAGAGGCTTCAAGTCATCAGGAAGACATGACAATTTTAAATATCTGTGTATCTAATAATAGAGCTTCAAAATAAATAAAGCAAAAACTTCCCAAAGAGAAAGCATATGTATGTGCATGGTTATAGTGGAAGATTTCAAAACTCCTCAAAATTGATAGAAAAAACAGACCAAAAAATTGGTAAGATTATGTAAGACATGATCGCTATCAAATAAATGCACCTTACTGACATTTATAGAACACTCCACACAAGCATGGGGTAATGGAGCTGGAATAATTATACTCCCAGATTCATCAGCCTCAGGTCAGGAGTGACCCAGATACGTAAATTCTCAGACAATTCCAGTTTTTTGTGCTTGAAGGCAACAAGAGTTCCAGGAGCCTGGGAGGACAAGCTTTTATTAAAGACATGCTGGTGCTGGCAACTGGAAGTGAGCCTGGTGGGCAAATCATATCTAGGGTATATGGAGAGAGAACTGGCAGCATTTGCTAAGAGACATGGTCGGTAAAGTTGATAAGGGGCAATTTCAGAGATGGGATGAGGCAGGACTCAGACTGCCAGTGGGAAAGAAGAGCAATTATGATAAGAGGAATCCAGAGCCAAAGAGATGGATTAAGCTGGGAAATGCTTGAGGATATGTTACATATTAAGGGAGAATGTTTAGAATGTTTAGAAAGAAAGCTTGCAAATACAGTAGAAAGATTTTATCATATGGGAAGAAGAAATCTAAAGGACACAGAAAGGGACACCTGGGTGGCTGAGGTGCATGGGTGGCTCAGAATGGTATCTGCCGTCAGCTCAGGGCATGATCCCGGGATTGGGGATTGAGTCCCACGTCAGGCTCCTTGCATGGAGCCTTGCTTCTCCCTCTGCCTGTGTCTCTGCCTCTCTCTCTTGGTTTCTCTCATGAAAAAATAAATAAAATATTTAAAAAGAAAAAAGGACACAGAAAAATGTTACAATGTGATTAACTGTTAAGTAGAAAAACTAAATGAGACACTTGGAAGGGAAATGGGGAGAATGAAGTAGAAAGAAAAACATGGGTAATTAATTTTTGAGTATTTCCTAGTTAGCACACAGCATCCAAGCATTTTATATGTATTAAATTGTTAACCCTCAATCTTTTGAGATGTGATTCCCATTTTCCAGGTTAAAAATTAAAATAAAAAATAAAATAGAGCACAAAGAGAGAAACTACAGTGCTCTGGTTCCAGAGTCAAAAGCTTTTAACTACTCCCTATCCTACCTCCCTTCATGAATTTTATTTTATTTTAGTGTTTCAGATGGGAACCAATTCCCAATGAGGAAGGGCTCATGGTGACCCACCAGAGGAACCATCAGAGTAAGTAGTTGCAGTAGTGAAAGGGGCAAAATACTGGCAAATAGGGAAGTCAGCGGAGCATAAGGCCAAGCTACATTTCTCAAAGTAGGTCAGTTACTTGAAAACAAATAGGAAAAAGAAAATGAGTTTGAGAAAGGAGAGAAGAACTAAAAAATGAGGATTTTTACTAGAACCTGAAGCATGTGATGCTCAATATTTAAAGAACTCTCACTTCATTTTTTGTATTCATTTGTTTTGTTTTGATTCCACATATAAGTGAAACCATATGATATTTGTCTTTCTCTGTCTGGGTATTCACGTAATACCCTTTAGGTCTATGTCTGAGTTGAGAGACACATGGTTTGTAGGACAATGGGCTGTTGGTATACATCCAAAGAACCTCAGAGCACATTGGAGGATGATTAATGATGCTTGAATGAAATTATAAAATCCATAATATATGAGTAAAGTGGAACAGAATACTTGAGGCGAGGAAGAGTCCACAGGTTTACCATGGTGGATTTGCCAGGGTATCTGACACCAGATCTATTGCTCTGCATTAGTAGCTTTTCTAACTGCTTACTAAACTATATGGTGAACCCTTCCTCCAAGTCAACCCTTTTAAGACTGTCCTCCTAGGAGGATTTAAGATTAAAACAGGAGAATTCTCCTGAATATCATGATCAAAGACATAATCTTTGGAATGATAGGGACTACTCATTTGTATAGGACACCTCATCCTATCATTTCCATTCTTTGTATCCTATCCCAATCCCATTTCAATGTTTTGATTCCCTGTCTTGTGACCATAATCTGCTTATTTGTGTTCCAATTAAATTCTATTTCCTAAGACCAACTGTATTTCATTCCTGTCCTATTGATTTGGAACTCCTAATGTCAAATTTGATTGCTTATTTGCACTTTAATCTTTGTCTTTCCTTTCCTACTGTTATGGAGCATCCAAACTAGGCAAATGTACTTCTTTAAAAGATTGCCTGAAAAAAAAAAAAAAAAAGATTGCCTGCTCACCATCAATGCCTCTCACCATGTATGAACTGTAGGGGCACTTTGAATAGGTAAATACCAGTTTCATTCTTGGAATACTTCAATCAGCAATTATGTAGCATAAACTACTCTACATATTTAAATTATTAACACCTATTTTTAGTAGTAAAAATGAACATGTGGGTACTATAAAGAAAATTATAAAGTTAGAGAAAATACTTTATTGAAATCCAATACCATCCATAATGGGAAGAGGGATATGAAGAAAACATTAACTTATAACACTTTTTTTTTCCACGTGTAGGAATAAAATTGAATAAGGGAGTTAGTGAAACACTAATAATTACAAGTAACATTCAGCTGCAGTGAGAATACACCAAAGAGAGATTAATGGTACTGTAAGTATTCTCACAGGATTCTAGATGGTTCAAATGGGTGAGTAACAGAATGCTTGCACATATATTTCTGAGGGTTTTTTTTGTTTTTTGAAGTTCAAAAACAAATAGCACTGGTACTAAACAATTTAAAACTACTTTAAATGTTAATTAAATATAACAAGGTAAAATTCCCAAGATATTTTTCTTAAAGCTAATGTTACATACCAATATGATTGAATAATATAATATTTGAGAATTACATGCAATATGGGTAATTTTTAAATGTATAAGCATGAGACCATCTGGATATATTCAATTTTTAATTAGAAGCTTGAAAAAATGCTGCATTAGTGGAAGCCATAAAAGCAAAAGGTCCATGGGAGTGTCCTGAATCGCAGAATTTAGGATTCCAAGAAAAGAAGGAACACAAATCTAAAACATCAATCAATGTTTAAAAACCAACTTTATTTTAAAGAAATCTTTGCAGACTGCATAGATCCAATGTATCCAATAGAGATCTAGCTGCTGATATGTATCAAATGGGAAAGAAAACACCCTTTGACTAAAAATTAGCCAAATAAAAGACATTTGTCTAAATGACTAAATATTTCTTACAATAAAGAGCCAAATGAGTTATCAGGGTTCTTAGGGTCCACCACATAATTCTCTAAAATGATTCGAATCTATGGTAAATCTAATTGTGATGTTAAGTTTAGTCAAATATATTTAGCTTAATTAACCCAGTTACAGGGCAATAGAATACATGTTACTGACTCAGTCCAGAGTTGTCTTTTCTTCCTAGAAAACTGTGCTTTGGTATCAACAGCTCTCTATCTCACGCATCTATTGTGCCATTTCATCCATACCTGTATATCAACTTGGGTCTACACAAAACCTGAGGCTTAACGTTAATAGAAAAAGGTTTAGAAACACACTTCTAGGCTAATGTGTCCTGGAAATCATCTTTGCTGTGTGTTATACAGACCGCAGTTCAAAACAGGGCTAATATTGAGAGATCTCCACAAAATATGCTTATTGGCTGTATTTTTTTTTTTTTTTCTTAGAAATTCTCCAAACTGCAGATGATTTAGTGCAGTGAGGGAATTGTGTTCCCCACCAAAATGCATGTTGAAGTTGTAACCCCTAGGGTCTATGAAGATTATCTCATTTAGAAAAATGTTCTTTACAGATATAATCAAGTTAAGATGAGGATGATAGATTAGGGTGTGCCCCAAGTCCAATGAGTGGTGTCTTTATGAAGAAGGAGAGATAGACTAAGAGAGGAGACAGCTATTTGAAGATAGGCAGAAAGTGGACTGATGCAGCTTCAAGCCAAAGAAAGCCTCCAACTACCAGAAGCTAGAAAGAAGCAAGAAAGGATTTTTCCAAGAAACTCTAGGGGGAGCATGGCCCTGCTGACACCTTGATTTTCAAATTCTGGCTCCAAAAACTTTGGAGAATACATTTCTGTATTTCTAAGTCACTCAACTTGTGGTAATTTGCTATGGCAACCCCAGGAAACTAATATACTTGGGACACATGTCTTTGTGTTTCTTTGTAAGTTCACCCAAAAAACCCTGATTATGTTAGAAGTTTACTGGTCTTTTTTTTTTTTTTAAGATTTTATTTATTTATTCATGAGAGATGGGGAGGGGAGGGAGGGCAGAGACACAAGCAGAGGGAGAAGCAGGCTCCACACAGGGAGCCCGACATGGGACTCGATCCCGGGACTCCAGGATCACATCCCAGGCCAAAGGCAGGCACTAAACTGCTGAGCCACCCAAGGATCCCCTTTACTGGTCTTTTGATGTGAGGGAGACAGTACTTCATCTTTATGTGTATTTAGCAGATTACAAAGGACAAAGGCCCTGGAGATTGAGAGACTTTAATTTGGTAAGTCTGGGTTTGAATAGAAACTTGGGCATTTGGTATATTTCTGGACTTTGACACCAGAAGCCTAAATTTCTCTAGGCAAAAAATGAGATCACTAAAATCTACTTCATAGGATCATTGTAAATCATTATTTGTGATAATATATGGCATATAACCGGTTCTTAGCCCTTACCTTGCTCTGCCTTTAATAGGTTACTTTCTCTCTTAAAGCATAGCTACTTAAATAGGTACACAGAAGTGTAGAGCAACAGGGCAAAATTCAATGCTGATTTATAGTGTAGAATAGTTTGCCAAAATCTTTCACTTTTATTTTCTTGTTCTCTAGACTCTGTGCCAGCTCAATTTGAGGTTCAGTTGAAGATTCTAATTCCTATCTTTAATTACTGGAGAAAATAGGATCCCTTAATTATGTTAACAACTCATTTTCATTTGGGTTTCCTATAGCCTTCAGACAAAGTATGCTTCTATGTTCTAAAAAGAATGTGTAGATTATATATGGTAGAGATTTTCACCCACAAATTTAGAATATATAACACAAAGTTTCCAATTATAATTTCAACATTGTAAAAAGTCTCAATATGACTGAAAACAAAAAAAAATGCCTAAGAAGGAAGCTATACATGTAAATTCTTATTGTTATTATTATCTTTATTATTATTTTTGAGAGTAAGAGCTTGCACAGGGGGAGGGGCAGAGGGAGAAGTGGGGAGAGAGAGAGAATCTTAGGCAGGCTCCATACTCAATGCAGAGCCTGATGCAGGGCTCCATCTCTTGACTCTAAGATCATGACCTGAGGTGAAACCAGAGTCAGATGCTTAACTGACTGAGCAACCCAGGCACTCTTATAAATTAATTTTAATCCAGGAAATATTTTTATAATTTTACTTAATATAGGAATTACTTCTCTAACAGAAATTCTGTTAAATTTCACTCATATAAGTAGCACAGACTAACCTCATATTTATATACATGTGCCTCTGTGCTTTCTCCAAAAGGGATTTGAGAGATCTTTACTTACCCTCTTGCCACATTAGCCTGTAAGAGGACAGGTAAGTAGAGGTTATATAAAAAATAACAATGCTTTATTAGAAATATTTCACAATTAGTTCATTAGAAAAGTGAGGAAAAAAAAGAAAGGGCAGGAAAGAATTTGAGAGCAATTAAAATAAGTTTATACCATGTGGGAAAGGGGATATCTATACTTTGAACACTGCTTTTTTAAGATTTTATTTATTTATTCATGAGAGACAGAGAGAGAGAGAGAGAGAGAGAGGCAGAGACACCGGCAGAGGGAGAAGTAGACTCTATGCAGGGAGCCTGACACGGGACGCAGGACTCAATCCTGGGACTCCAGGATCATGGCCTGGGCCAAAGGCGGGCACCAAACCGCTGAGCCACCCAGATATCCCGAACACTGCTTTTATAATAGTCATGGAACATAAGTATAAAAGCATAAAAGTATAAATTTTTAAGAAATTTTTAAATACTGACATATTAATACATCAATAATAAAGTATGTTATATATGTTTTATTATATATAGAAGAGAACATAATTAGTAAGTATAAACTTAATGAATTTTTACAAAGTAAACATACCTATGTAACCAGGAATAAGATAATGAAATATATTTTCCCAGTAATCTAGAGTCCTCATTTCCTTTCACTACCTCCATGGAAGGTAATTACTGTCCTAACTTTGGTCTGCTTTTCACAAATATAAATGGACTCACACAGTTCATACTGTGTGTGTCTGGTGTCTTTGCTCAGCCTTACATTTGTGAGATATATCCTGATTGTTGCAATGTAAACAGTTTGTTCATCCTTAGTAATATGTAATATTACATTGTTTGCATACAGCACTATTTAACGATCCAACTGTTTTGGGTTTCTAATTTGTCTATTATGGATATGGCTTCTATGAACATTCTCTTTATTGATGAATATGCACAGGCAATTTTATTAAGTAATGTCTATATTTTAGCATAGTCACTCTAGCTTTCCTTTGGGTAGTGTTTGCATAATATATCCCTACAATACATTTACTTTCTGTGTTCTCATGCTTAAGATAGGTCTCTAGTAAGGAGTTTACAATTGAGTTTTTTTAAAGCTGTCTAAAAATCTATGTCTTTGTAATTGAATTTTTTAGTCCCTATACATTAATGTGATTACTTTCATATTCGAGTTATGCCTACTAATTCACACTTCGAATAGTTTCCGTTTCATTCTCTTTTCTTTTGGATTATTCAACTTTAAAACTATATTTTCCATCTATTAGCTTGCTATTTTACATTCTTTGTTAGAGTGTATTAAAACTATCAGACTTTAAAAACACTTATCCTGTTTTATTACAGCATACTACAAAATATCACTGTTATCAGTTTTCTGAGAATATAGGACCTTATTTTTTTTTTTTTTTTTTTTTTTTTTTTAGAATATAGGACCTTAAAACCCATTAAATCCACATAAACTCTCATCCCATGGTGGTACACTTGCCATGTATTTTAACTTTAAATATATTTTTAACACAAAAAATATGTGGGTTTTTTTGTTGTTTGTTTTGTTTTTCAGGAAAAATGTAGCTGCAGAATGCAACTGTCTTCTCCTTGACACTAACTTTCTCTTGGGTTTTTTTCTTGAAGACGGTGTCTCATTTTCCCCATGCATTCAAGTAATATATAAACATTTTGTGTTTTCGTTATTTCACAATTTTTTCAACAAGAGTTTTGATCAGCCCAAAGTTTTTTCATCATTCTCAGAAATGGGAGTCATCTTCACATGGAGAGTTGATTTAAAGCCACACAAATTGGGAGGGAGGTGAACAGTGGGGATTTGTATAATAGAAAGATGAATACCTAGCCAAATAAAGTGTTAAAAATACTCAATGTGCTATACTTTTGTATTTGCTGAGATCAACTCTTCTCAAAGCTTCTGCTGGATGGAAAACAGAAAATCTTGATATCATATGGCATATCATAGGGCTCTCAAGAGGAAATAGTGGTATCTATAATTAACAGTTACTAAACCACAGGGCATTCCATTTATAAGTGGTCTTGTAACTCATTATATAAACTTTTCAAATCCTTTTTTAAAATAACTTGTACTTTTTATCACTTCATAATTGGCTTTTTCTGAAGAAAATTTGCCTTTTTCTTTCCTCAATACATGTTAGGTTACAGTTTGCATTAGAAAGGGCAGGCTAGGCTGTAATAACAATCAACTAACATTAAACAAGTTTGTTTTCTCAATTGTTTAACTGCCTGAGTCAGGTGTTTCTCACTGGCAGATGGCTCTCCTCCATGTGGTGTCTTATTCAGAGGCTTCTTTCTTCACATGGCTCCACCAACCCTTAGTTTGTTTTTGTTTTGTTTTTTGAGAAAGAGAGAGAGAGCGTGAATGCATGCAAGTGGAGGAGAGGGGCAGGAGGAGAGGGAGAGAGGGAATCTTAAGCTGACTTCACACTTAGCACAGAGCCTGACACAGGCCTTGATCTCACCAACCTAGGATCACAACCAGAGTGGAAATCAAGTATCAGATGCCCAACCAACTGAGCCACCCAGGTGCTACCAACCCTTAGAGTTTTATAATCATATGGTTCTGATCAGTTGATGGAGAAAGAAAATGTAAATATAGTAAACAAATATCTTAAAAGCCTGTAAAAACTCACATCACTTCTACTAATACCCTTTTTGTTAGAATTTAGGAAATATAGTTATATCTAGCTATGAGCCTGGGAGCTATAGACTATGTCCATGCTCAGAAAGAAAGAGAAATAAAGTTTCTTGGTGAACAGCAGTCTCTTCCTCAATGGTGAAGATAAATAACACAGAAGAGTGCTAAATGAAGTTTGGAAACATGATGTGGTATTTCTTATATACAGACAATTCTAAACAAGTTTTTATTTATCTGAGGGGGAGAAAGAGCACAGCCAGGGGGAGGGGCAGAGAAAGAGGGAGAAATAGACTTCCTGTTGAGCAGGGAGCTGGATGTCGGGCTGGATCCCAAGACTCCAGAATCATGACCTGAGCTGAGGGCTGATGCTTAACCTACTGAGCCATGAGATGCCCTATCTTTCCATTTTTATGCACATCATATATACCACTTATGTTTCACAACATTAGAATTGATATAGTAAAAGATATTAGGTTGAATAATAAGAAATGTTGATATAGGGACATCTGGGTGGTTCAGTGGTTGGGCATCTGCCTTTGGCTCAGGTTGTGATCTTGGGGTCCTGGGATCCAGTCCTGCCTTAGGCTCCCTGCAGGGAACCTACTTCTCCCTCTGCCCCTCTCTCTGTCTCCCATGAATAAATAAATAAAATCTTAAAAAAATATTGATATAGTCAGCATTTTTGACCTCTAAGAATGACAATTTCATATGGTTTAAAGTAATATATAGTAAAAATAAAGAGTAAAATATGTTTTATCTGTTAGAAAATTATTCATTATTGACTCTATAATGTTGTATTTAAAATGCATGGAATAAATAATTAAAATAGCCTTTTGTAATTCACAAAGTTTCTGACATAATTCTATATATAAGTATTCAGTAATACTATTTGATGAAGGAATTAATTAGTGAATATGCTTTTATAAATCTCCAATTGAAGTTCTTGGAAAAACATATACTTATTGTTAAGGTCATTTGAACACAATAAATGGATGGTAAGACTATGTAGAAATAAACAAGTATTTTTTAAATATCAAAACTATTTTTAAAAGTATCCTTTTTACTGCAAAGTAGTGAATAAGCTTTCAAAATATTGCTATTTTACAGATAGTGATATTTAGATGTAATGAACATGTTGAAATGTCAAATATATGATAGATGAGCTAGTGTCTATATCATTAAAATTGTAGCTTAACCCAAAAGTTAATGATCTTCAAACTTGACAAAGGTAGCTATTTCATTAAGTACCTAATGTTTTTTCTAATTTTATGAGATATTGTAGAATTATGAGATAAGCTTTATTTTATTATAAGCCAAAACATACAGCAAATTATTACCTTAAATAACCATAATATAGTAATTTATTTCAAGATACAGAACTGGAAGACCCAATTCACTGAATTGATTCTATTTCATTTGACAAGAGTAATGATGCTTCAACCAGACATATACTTTATTGAAATTTTGTGGAGCCTGTTTCTCTTTTTTAAGCTTCTGTTTATTTAACTCATTGAAGTGAAAATTTTACTTGGTGGCTTCTGCAAAGTCCTTATTATATATTCACTTTCTTTCCTGAAAAAATTATACTTTTAAAATCATTCAACTAACAACAATAAAAATAACATATACATCTGTCGAACATGAAGTTTTGTACTTTTATCATAAGCATTTTCATGTTTATATTTAGAAGCTATAAAGAAAAATACATTAGAGTACATATTTAAAAACTTAGTAAACAAGAAAAACATCTATTTGCTAACTATGAAAATAATTTTGAAGTATATTTTTAGAAGTTTTAGAGACCTAATGAGTTCTAATCTGTCATTTAACAGATGAAAACATGCATTGTAGAGTTACAGTGACCTGATTGGGTTCTATTTCTTTGTTAATAATGTTCCCTGTCATTTCTGAGCTTCCCCAAAATTCTGAAATTTTATTGACTTAGGTTTCTGTGTCTTCAGCTTTCTGATAGGCATAGTATTTTTTTTTTAAGATTTTATTTATTTATTTATTTGAGAGTGCACAGGTGAGAGAAAGCACAGCCAGAGAGGAGCAGAGGGAGAGGGAGAAACAGACTCCCTGCTGAGCAGGAGCCAGTCTGGGACTCTATCCCAGGACCCCTGATCATGACCTGAGCCGAAGGCAGACACACAACTGACTGAGCCACCCAGGCACCTCTGAAAATGGAAGTCTTATTCAGATTGTATTTTTGTGTTCAACAAAAGGGTTAAATCCTACTATGACTATCTTGCCCTTGTTTATTTTTAAATAAACACTATTTATTTTACTTTATCTATTTTTAATAGATAGTGATAAAGTATAAACACTACAATAAGGCATAAATTGCAAATGTTATTTCTTTAAATTCTGGAGTTTCCTGTTATTGAGATATTTGAAGCAAGTCTCATTCTTTGTAGGAATTTTTAAAAATCTCTATATACAAATATTTCTTTAACTCTGATATTTCAAAATTAAATTACAACTCATTATTCATTATTTTGTACTAATATCTCTTGTACAATGGTGCTTTACAATCTGCAGGATTTATTATATGATTATTACTTAAATGGATTTTTCTTTCTAATATAACCTTTTGATACATTCTCAATAGCATATATTGAAATTTTTAACTTATTATGAACATCATTCATATCTAATTTAGATCACCTTTGTCCTCCATATCATCTTGCCTAATTATTTTAATGTCCTTTTACTTTTATTTCACTGTAACTTAAGCTATTCTTCTGGCTACAATTTGACTTTCAGTCCTCCAGCTAACGACTTGCTATTCCAGAAGGAAATTTTAGTTGCACAAGGTAATTTTTTGTCCTGTATCAGTTATTTGAGCTTTCATAATTTTGATTTAACATTTTATCTTTAACATTATGGTAGATTAAATTATTGGCTACAATTCTCTACCACTTTCTGTCTCTAAGCTCTTTTTCTTACACAGATATACAATATCCTCACTCTGTATATCTCACAGACATAGAGTGTCTTCTAAAACTGTTGATAGTTTTTGACCATGTGATTTGGTTTTCCAAGTGGGATATTAGTAGATATAATGCCAAGAAAGGTCACATTGGATTTTCCCTCTGGTGTTTCTGCCATTTCCATGAAACAAGCATGCCTGGCCAGACTGCTAGATCAAGGAGTAAAAGAGACATTGGAAGTAAATCAGAACTCAACCGTAGCCTAGAACTACCCATACACTGCAAATTTGTATCACCAAAACCACCCGAGGTGACCTGGAGACATGTGAGAAATACATGATTATTATTTTCTTGCTGCTGAGTGTGTGTGTGTGTATGTGTGTATGTGTGTGATTGGTAGTCCAGACAGATGCACACTGAGATTATACATACCTACTCAGTTAATTCATGGCCCTCATTTTCAACTAAGCATGGAGTGGCCATGTGTACATCTTCTATTTCTTGTGATAATTTAATTCCATGCTTGATTTTCATTAGGTACTTGTTATTTTTTTTTTCTTATTTTTCTTTTGCTATGTAGGGTTTATCTTTTAATGCTGACGTATTTCTTTTTCCTTTTTCTCCCTCCATTTTGCTCAACAGGGGAATTGAATATTACTTCATTTAGGGTGACTGTTTGACATTAGGTGACTTTTCCACTACTGAGAGAGCAGTTTATCTTTTCTCTAAAACTATAGCTTAAAGGTTAAAGAATATATGTTGTATTTGTTTTTAGGTAGTCTAAGAGCATAGGATAGATAGTAAAAATCAGCTAAAACAAAGATCAATTTTGATTGCTGGACTTGGGATGTATTCTTCAGGCTCTGATTTTATTAAATAGACTGTATAGGGTTTTTCAATCTAGTAAGAATTGTTGTTTATTATTATAGGGAAGCCCATTAGACTTTGGATTCTGGAAATGTGTCAGTTTCTGCTTTGTTTCTTGAATTTCAAATATCTTTTGTATATCAGATATCTGTACTCAAAGAAAAGCATGAAATTAATATCTGTAGTTTTGGGTGTCTTTTTGTTTGTCTTTGGAGCAGAGGGGCTTGGGGGAAGGGGATTTCAATGTCCTTTTTCCTCCTAAATTTTGACTTTGTTTTAAGATTCTCTCCTATTTTCTTTTTAGTTCTTCCACCGGTTTATGTTGCTTAGGTTTTCCTTATTGCTACGGATAGTTTGATTTTGTTGTCGATTTTCCTTGCATTTTTGACTGGTCCAAATAGCATTAGTTTAAAGGGATGAGAAATCTACTCTTTGGGTTTTTATTATTTCCATATTAAAATGCTTTCTTATCTCTTACTCAGCTTCTCTGCAAATATAAGTATTTGCAGAATTTTGCCACTTAAAGAGTGTATCCTTTTGGAGGGTGATGGAGATAGGATAATGACTTGGTTCAAGCAGTAGCTTTCCTTCTCAGCTAGTTTTAGAAAGTTATTATTAAAGATGTGTTCTTTGTTGCTTTCTGTTGTCGAAGATTCCTAGGTTTTTATTTATTTGTTTGCATTTGGCTACTTACTGTAAAACAATATGTTATTATTAGACTTTACTTTCTTACCTTGAAATTATGTATATTACTTTGGGCTTTCAATTACTTTTGCAATTAAAACTGGCATTATATGATGCCTGGGTGGCAGTGGTTGAGCGTCTGCCTTTGGCTTAGGGCATGATCCCGGGGTCCAGGATCAAGTCCCACATCGGGCTCCTCATGGGAAGCCTACTTCTCCTTCTGCCTGTGTCTCTGCCTCTCTTTCTCTGTGTCTCTCATGAATAAATAAATAAAATCTTAAAAAAAAAACTGGCATTATAATCATATACTTAATCTCAACTTATTTTTCTTAAAAAAGATGTATATGTTCGTTTACCAGCATTTCTAATTATGGCTCTAGTATTAATTTGGAATATGAGTTTTCCAACTGCTGCATTATCTGATACAGTCATTAGCGTGCATCTCAATTTTCACTAGTCTTTTGTTCCATATGATGTTTCTTCTTGTATTTCTTTTTACTTACTATGTTAATGGATATTCCCTATCTTTGTAAGAATGGAATCATTTTTCATAAATAGCAAGTACTTTCTCCATGCTTCAGTTTCTTTCCTGTGGTGGAAGGTCAAAATAGGACCACACATATTTGCACTTCATTTTCTATAACTTTTAACTTATGTTTCATATAAAATTCAAACACTATTTTATCCTCTCTCTTTATAACTGCTTCTTTAATTTGTAATAGTATGCATTCTATGCTAAATTCTAGTTAAAACAGGTGGTTAATTTTTCAGACTGAAGATCTCAAATTTCCAGAACAATGCATTAGAAAGCTTCAAAAGTCTACTAATTGAATAACTAAATGAACTCTACAAATTAGTAATCCCCAGTATTTGCATCTGTTGAAAATTCTCACAAGTGCACATTGAATAAAAAATGCCAGCTATGCATAAATACAAAAGGAATCCCTACTTCCTAATGGACCTTTAATTCTCTATAGCAAAAATATGAAATAATTTGAACATAATCTTTTTAATCAATTTATTAATAAATGCATACTGTTGTTTCCCAAAGAAAGATAAAAAATGAAATATATATTAGGAATGACAATTATACCAAAAAATAATTCTTTAATCAAAAACATTTTAGGCTTTCCTTATCTATTAAAATATTCAAACTCATTTTATACCAGATGTGAAATCTGTATGCCAAAACACACACATTCAAAAAATAAAACTACTAAAGTAATTATTTAAAAAATGCCAAATGGGTATAAGTGATGTAATAATATTAATACTAATTTCTCAATATACTGCATTGCAGAGACATAATTTAGATAATTAAGGGAAAATAAGAGTGATTAATTTTTAATATCTGTATTTAAAATCAATATTTTTGTTTGTATTAATTGAAAACACACTGCAACTGATCAATAAAAGTGAAATGTAAATAGAGATGTGTTAAATTTTTTCTTTTTTTTTAATTTAAATTCAATTAGCCAACATATAGTACATCATTAGTTTCAGATGTAGAGTTCAGTTATTCATCAGTTGCATAAAACACCCAATGCTCATCACATCATGTGCCCTCCTTAATGCCCATTACTCAGTTACCCCATTTCTCCATCTGCCTCTCTTTCAGCAATTCTGTTTCGCATGGTTAAAAGTCTCTCATGGAAGTTAAAAAAATTTTTTTTGGTAATGTTTCAAGATGCTATGGACAGAATAAAACTTCAAATATCTTTAGAAGATAACATGGCAAATAACTCCAGATATTTAATGGTACCATACTATATTTTTCTTTCCCCCCAAAAATGTATAGGCTAATGTAACAGTGAGGGGGAAAATATATACATATATACGCACATATACGTATTATTTAAAATATTGCATGTAATTGAGCTGATGAGTTGTTTTGTTTCAAACCACCTTGTTTTTTTTTTTTTTTTAAAGATTTATTTATTTATTTATTCAGAGAGAGAGAAAGAGAGGCAGAGACACAGGCAGAGAGAGAAGCAGGCTCCATGCTGGGAGCCCGACATGGGACTCGATCCCAGGTCTCCAGGATCACACCCCAGGCTGCAGGCGGCGCTAAACCGCTGTGCCACTGGGGTTGCCCCCTACCCTTTTTTTTTTTTTAAGATTTTCTTTATTTATTTGAGAGAGAGAGAGTGAGCATGTGCATGTGCCTGCAAGGGGTAGGGGCGGAGAGAGAGAATCTCAAGTAGACTGTGCTGAGCACAGAGCTGGACATGGGGCTCAATCTCACAACCCTGAGATCATGACCAGAGTCCAAACCAAAAGTTGGATGTTTAACCGACTGAGTCACCTAGGTGTCCCTGAACCACCTTCTTATATTTCACTTTGGTTACTATGGCCAGGACTAGGGACATGTTTCTGCTTAGTCAACTGACATCCTGTGAGGTAAGTTACCAGACATAACACCTCTACTTTTATATAATAACACAAGACAGTTTTTATAAAAGAAGTATATTTCATGTTCTTCCAGAAGGACCACTCTGGTCCCTTTGTGGTCAGGACTATTATTTGCAAAAGCACTATTCTGGGAGGAAAGACAATAGAAGTAAGAGTACCTGATGTGTAAACTATATAAGATGTATGAACACACATCATGGGCTGGGTGGTAGTAAGGAGAAGAATTTGTCCTATAATATTATTTTCACTGCATTCCTTCCATTTCCTTCTGATATCATTCCTCCTCACTGACACTTATGTGTCCTGGGTAAACTAAGAAACAGAGACTGCATTTTGAGCAGTTGTTAGCTATTAGGAGAAGATCAGGTTAGTTAGTAGATATGTAGAAAGTGAAAAAAAGAGGGCATTCACATTTTATTGTTACCCTTGGAAGGAAGGGTGGTTTCTATCATCAATGGTCTTCTGAGAGAAGTGTAGAGAGGTCAGAAGTTAATGAATATACACACACTAGAACATACAAATGCAGTAATATCTTGTTTTCTAATACTTTCTTTGATCTTTTTCCCCTAGGTATTAGCATTTAGTGAAACAAAAAATATTCCATTAACTACCACCACCACCACACACAGAGTGAAAAAAATTGGTTTAATTTTATAAGTATTTAAATTATTACTCAATGACTTACTGAAAATACCCTGTAGTATTTTCAATAGACTAAGTTGTTCCTGTTTTATCAATCCACTTGTTTCTGCAGTTTAAGAAGTCTTGCAAAACTCAAAATATTAATCACTCCTATTTTCGTAGTTTATAAAGATCCTATCATTCTGTTTCAACACGGCTCCATTTTCCCCTTAAGGTTTATCTTTACTTTTTTTTTTTTTTTTGCAGAGTCCAAGATCCCCTTAGACATTATCAAGTGATTCTCATATTTGGGAGATTATCTTTATTTTTATTTCATCTGATGTTATACAGGGAAAAAAATAAGAAAGGGAAAGATGAGTTGAACAAAATTAAAGTAGTTATTTCAATTGAAACTCATTTTCCAACACACATTTATTGAGAAGACTCTTTATACCAGGTGACATGTAAAGACTGTCTTATTGAAATAAAACAGACCTACTTGTGTTTGATATATCAAAATTTAGATGGAAGTCTGTTGCAGATGAATATGAGATAATAACATTATGGCCATGTTAAAAATATTTAATGGTGAAAGAGTAAAGAGAATTCAGGACTTCAGATAAAACTTGAAAATTATCACCAAAAGAAGATCTGATGAACATTAAGTTAGTAGTTTAATATATTAAGTAGATAAGTAGGTTAGATGATTAGAGGTTTTATAGAGGTTTTATAGATGAATAGAGGTTTTATAGCAAGTCTTCTCAGGCTAAAATTCTGATTTATCAATTCACAAGCTGTAAGATTTTTTTTTCTAGTGCTGGTATTTATTGACTACCTTGCAGAAGGGCTATCTTTCTATTCCCATCAAATTTTTGGTTGCATGTGTGGATTTTTTTGTTTTATTTTAATACTTTAGGGTTCTGATTTGTGGGAACAGATCTTGTTGTAAATAACCACTATTCAAGTTGGGGAAGGATACAGAAGGAGGCCTCTCCAGGAGAGCCCTGGATCCAGGGAGGGGTCACAGCCAGCTCAGTTCCAAACCTGACCAGGGCATGACCACCCAGAGGAATAAACTAGACTGAAGAAAGGAGCCTGGGGCCAAAAGCCTTGGAGAGAGAGGGAGGCAGGGCTGGCTGGCTCAGGTTAGTGGCATGATGACGCATGAAGATTATGTTGTGCTCTTTATTGCCAAAAATAAAGAAGCATATTTCTCTGGTTTAGAATTAAATGTGACTATGGAACTGTATATTTGATACTTTTATAGAAACCAACTTCTTGACACAATTTGAAACTGAAAGCTGATACCACAATTTTATGCTCCTTCAATAAAATGCCTACAATAAATTGGACAGAAGTTCAACAAACATCAATTATTATTACTATTATTATTCTATGTCTTGACATTTTTTCAAGTTGCGATTGTGTAATTTGTTTTTTATATCAAATTCTCCCTCTGTACTAGGCACCCCAAAATGGTAAACACATAGTCTCTTTATATTTGCAACATAAGGATCCAGTGTTTGGAATTTGGTGAGTATTATATAAATATTTGCTGAATGGTATTTGACATGAAAAATAATGTACATTTTTAAACTACTGCACTTGTTACATCCTGGGATTTCTCTTTAGATAAAACGGGTTGGGGAACATACACTGTTTTAAGTGTGACAGCAAAAATATAAATGCCCTTCTACCAATTCTTGAATAAATAATCTGTGAAAAATTATCATGTTTTAAAAATAATATAACTAAAAGCCTTGCCATTTAAAGGGAAGATCTGGGGTACCTAGGTGGCTCAGTAGGTTAAGCATCTGACTTTGCCTCAGGTTATGATCTCCTGGATCCTGGGATCAAGCCCTGCCTCAGGCTCTACACTCAGAGGGGAGTCTGTGTCTTCCTCTGCCTCTACCCCTGCTCTGTCTCTATCTCTTTCAATCTCAAATAAATAAATAAAAATCTTTAAAAAATAAAGGCAAGAATTGTATCATGATGAAATTGGGTCCCTCTCTCTCTCTTTCCTTTTTGGATCAGAATAAGTTTTGATTAAAAAAAAACTTTTACTGAATGAAACCAAGAGACAGTAAAATAATATTAGTCATTTTTATTCTTCTTTATTCCTTTCCATCTTAGTCTTCTTCTACTTCAAATAGGAACCTCTGATCTCTCAACAGTACAGAATTTTGGATTTGGCATTTTAACTTAGTGATGAGGGCAAACAAGAGATCTTATCTGCCGTTTGTTATAAGGTGACCTCAGGCATTGTTAGAAGCTGAGGGTGGAGGCTAGGTCAGGGGTTGATTTCTCACATTTTACTGTTTTGTCCAGGTTGGGAATTATGAATGTATGTATGATGACATCCAACAAGACACACCACATACACATACACACACACCCTTATTTACATTTTTTGGATTGTTTATATGTAGATTTTTCCTTAATTTACTATCAGGAAGGAAGTTTGTAAACTGTTCAAAGAAGAACTTGGAATAGTTTTTTTTCTTTTTTCTTTTTTTTTTTTTTTGATAACAATAGTTACACAAAAATAAACTCTTAATTCCAGACCTTTAGATACTGACCATTTCTACTCCCCACAAGAGAAAGGTAAACTGTCTTTTAGCTGGACTTCAGAGATCTCAGCACACTTTGCCTAGAAACAATAGCAACAACCAGGTAGCCCTGTTTGCTTTTCAGAAGAAAGAGCAGAACATAGAAGTATTGAGAACACCAGATCCTATATAGATTCATTTCCCAAGGATGTTCCATAACACAATGAACCATTTAAAATAGAAAAACAAATAAAGAATTAAATTACCTAAAAAAATAAAAAATAAAAAATATAAAAATAAATTACCTGATCTCTGCTACAAAGATAAAATATTCTTTCATTCTCTTATTCAAAAAATATTTACTTAGTTGTTACTATCATCAGACATTACACTAGTTTTGGGGTAAACAATAAACAAGACAGGCATGATCGTGATATCATGGAGCTAATAGTATATTTTAGTGTTGAAGGACAAATCAGTAATTACCCTATGGTACACTACCTGGTAAAGCAGAGGGAATATAGTGTGCTAAGGTAATACATAGAGGGCATAGACTGTAAAGGAAGGGATGCAGATTTTCCAGGCAGGAGTAACCCATAAGTAATGAGGCAGACTTGAGAGAAAGAGTGATGCACTTAGAGATCTGGAGAACATATCATATGATTCCATTTGGTAGAGTAGGTATTGATTAGACATAAACTGGAAAGATAAAAAAGGTAGAAAAAAACCTTACCAACAATCAGGATCTACCACTACCAGCATAGTGGGAAATCATTTTGAAGTTCAAAGTTTTTATGGAAAGGAGTAGCATGGTGACATTTGTACTTAGAAAGATTAATCTGATCTCAGTGTGAAGTGTGGGTGAGAAGAAAGGGAAACTGGAGACAGTGGGATTAATTAGAAAGCTATTGGGTTAATCCAGGGAATTTAAGTGAGTAAACTATGTTTTCAGAAAAAAATATATGTGAGATAAATAAGTGAAAAAATGGGGCTTTGTAATTTATTTATATGGGTTGTGATGGAAAGAGCTGGCGTGAATGATGGTGATAAAAAATTACACTCAATCAGAGAAGCACCACTGATAAGAGAAATTGCACTCATTTTTATAATCAGGATTCATAGCATTTGTAAAATAAACAACTGCACAGGGCAAAATGTTGCTAGATTCATGGATTTAAACATCAGCACTGATAATGTAGCCTTTGGATTTGAAGTCATCAGGATATATATAATTACTGAAGCCACCATGAAAATGAATGACTACACCTAAAAATTATGACAACAGACCTTGAAAGTAATTCTGAAGATCAACATTTAATACATGTGTTTAGGAAGAGGAACATATAAAATAATGTTGAAAAAAGAAACTAAAAGAAGTATATAACTAGAATTACAGAATCCGCTATGGCAATGAAAAAGAAAGTGTTGAAGAAGAAATAGTAAAGAGCATTAGATGCTAGATGGATCAGGCAGGAGTAGTACTGACAGACTTTACTGGGTCTAAGAATCAAAAGGGTGCTGATGCCCTTAGAACAATTTGTGTTAAGTACTATAAAACAGACTTAAATAGTTTAAGAGGTGAGAGGTGAAGACTTAGGGATAGCATATATGGTCAATTCTTTCACAATGACTTGGAGAAGAAGAGCTAGTTAGGGCAAAATTTGTGAACAGTACAGTATTTAAAGGGAACTTCCTATAAGGTGAAAGAGGGTTGAGTATGTTAAATGATCACAGGGGGCATTTTCCAGAAAGGGAAAGGTAAATACGATACAGGAGAGAGAATGACGTTCCAGAGAAGTTTCTTGTGAGTGAGATACAGAGCACATGTGGAGGTGATGCTTTGCATTGGTTCAAGAACCTCTACTTGGGCAGCCCAGGTGGCTCAGTGGTTTAGCGTCGCCTTCAGCCCAGGGCATGATCCTGGATACCCAGGATCGAGTCCCACATCAGGCTCCCTGCATGGAGCCTGCTTCTCCCTCTGCCTCTCTCTTTCTGTCTCTCATGATTAAATAAATAAAATCTTTTTTTTTTTTTTTAAGAACCTCTACTTGACCATAACCAAAAGGAAGGAGAATATAATAAAATAGAAGTGCAGATACAATTGCACATTGAAGATAAAGTTCAGAAAGTTCCCACCCAATCATTCTGTTATTCTGTAAAATGAGAGTCTCATGAAATTTGTTTGCATCAAGATTTTAACCAAACTGTTCTTTCTGAAAAACAAATTAAACAATAGGTATTGGTCACTCTAGGTTATGGTTCTTTTTTTTTTTTTTTTTTTTTCCCATTTAGCTTTTACCTCTACATACTTGAGAAAGCAGCAAAATGAAAAACCAGTAGGACAACATCCAGGCTCCCTGAGGCACTACCTACCATATTATATGCAAAAACTTAAAAGTTCTGGGTTTTCTTTCCCTTATTTGTAAAACGTGTGCTAAAGGAGATGTTCTATATATGGTTTTATATAGCACAACCAATTTTTTGCCTAATTACATTTTTTAACTTAGAAGGTATCTACTTAATCATAATTCTCAACTGAAGCCTATAAGACTTTACTGGCTGTTGCAACAATACACACAATGTACAGTCCTGATTAGCCACTTATTTCCATTTAAGGATTCCAATTTAATATATACCATCGATTGGGTTTTCAAAGCATACTTAATGTCAAAGTTTAGAAAAAGGCAAAGCTTTTTTTCAGGTTTAATGATGTAAGATGCTATTAAAACACACACACACACACACACACACAAAATACCACAAAAATAACAGCAAACACGGGAAGGATCATGTCACTTTCTTACTGTATTAACTGTGAAACAATTGAAGAATCAAAGTGCATAGAAGAGCTCAGGCCCCCTCCATGAAGCCAAAGTATATGAGACACAATTCATAGAAAACAATTTCTTTCAAGGCTGGTTCAACACTCGTAAAACAATCAATGTGATTCATCACATCAGCAAGAGAAAAACCAAGAACCATATGATCCTTTCATTAGATGCAGAGAAAGCATTTGACAAAATACAGCATCCATTCCTCATCAAAACTCTTCAGAGTGTAGGATAGAGGGAACACTCCTCAACATCTTAAAAGCCATCTACGAAAAGCCCACAGCAAATATCATTCTCAATGGGGAAGCACTGGGAGCCTTTCCCCTAAGATCAGGAACAAGACAGGGTTGTCCACTCTCACCACTGCTATTCAATATAGTACTAGAAGTCCTAGCCACAGCAATCAGACAACAAAAAGACATTAAAGGCATTCAAATTGGCAAAGAAGAAGTCAAACTCTCCCTCTTCGCCGATGACATGATACTCTACATAGAAAACCCAAAAGACTCCACCCCAAGATTGCTAGAACTCATACAGCAATTTGGTAGCGTGGCAGGATACAAAATCAATGCCCAGAAGTCAGTGGCATTTCTATACACTAACAATGAGACTGAAGAAAGAGAAATTAAGGAGTCAATCCCATTTACAATTGCACCCAAAAGCATAAGATACCTAGGAATAAACCTAACCAAAGATGTAAAGGATCTATACCCTAAAAACTATAGAACACTTCTGAAAGAAATTGAGGAAGACACAAAGAGATGGAAAAATATTCCATGCTCATGGATTGGAAGAATTAATATTGTGAAAATGTCAATGTTACCCAGAGCAATATACACATTTAATGCAATCCCTATCAAAATACCATGGACTTTCTTCAGAGAGTTAGAACAAATTATTTTAAGATTTGTGTGGAATCAGAAAAGACCCCAAATAGCCAGGGGAATTTTACAAAAGAAAACCATAGCTGAGGGCATCACAATGCCAGATTTCAGGTTGTACTACAAAGCTGTGGTCATCAAGACAGTGTGGTACTGGCACAAAAAACAGACACATAGATCAATGGAACAGAATAGAGAACCCAGAAGTGGACCCTCAACTTTATGGTCAACTAATTCGATAAAGGAGGAAAGACTATCCATTGGAAGAAAGACAGTCTCTTCAATAAATGGTGCTGGGAAAATTGGACATCCACATGCAGAAGAATGAAACTGGACCACTCTCTTTCACCATACACAAAGATAAACTCAAAATGGATGAAAGATCTAAATGTGAGACAAGATTCCATCAAAATCCTAGAGGAGAACACAGGCAACACCCTTTTTGAACTCAGCCACAGTAACTTCTTGCAAGATACATCCACGAAGGCAAAAGAAACAAAAGCAAAAATGAACTCTTGGGACTTCATCAAGATAAGAAACTTTTGCACAGCAAAGGATACAGTCAACAAAACTAAAAGACAACCTAGAGAATGGGAGAAGATATTTGCAAATGACCTATCAGATAAAGGGCTAGTTTCCAGGATCTATAAAAACTCCTTAAACTCAACAGCAAAGAAACAAACAATCCAATCATGAAATGGGCAAAAGACATGAAGAGAAATCTCACAGAGAAAGACATAAACATGGCCAACAGGCACATGAGAAAATGCTCTGCATCACTTGCCATCAGGGAAATACAAATCAAAACCACAATGAGATACCACCTCACACCAGTGAGAATGGGGAACATTAACAAGGCAGGAAACCACAAATGTTGGAGAGGATGCGGAGAAAAGGGAACTTTCTTACACTGTTGGTGGGAATGTGAACTGGTGCAGCCACTCTGGAAAACTGTGTGGAGGTTCCTCAAAGAGTTAAAAATAGACCTGCCCTACGACCCAGCAATTGCACTGTTGGGGATTTACTCCAAAGACACAGATGCAATGAAACACTGGGACACCTGCACCCCGATGTTTCTAGCAGCAATGTCCACAATAGCCAAACTGTGGAAGGAGCCTCGGTGTCCATCAAAAGATGAGTGGATAAAGAAGATGTGGTTTATGTATACAATGGAATATTACTCAGCCATTAGAAACGACAAATACCCACCATTTGCTTCAACGTGGATGGAACTGGAGGGTATTATGCTGAGTGAAGTAAGTCAATCAGAGAAGGACAAACATTGTATGTTCTCATTCATTTGGGGAATATAAATAATAGTGAAAGGGAATATAAGGGAGGGGAGAAGAAATGTGTGGGAAATATCAGAAAGGGAGACAGAACATAGAGACTCCTAACTTTGGGAAACGAACTAGGGGTGGTGGAAGGGGAGGAGGGCGAGGGGTGGGGGTGAATGGGTGATGGGCACTGAGGGGGCACTTGACGGGATGAGCACTGGGTGTTATTCTGTATGTTGGTAAATTGAACACCAATAAAAAATAAATTCATTAAAAAAATAAAATGTACACCTAAAACTAAAAAAAAAAAAAAAAGAAAACAATTTCTTTGGTTGCACATTAAGCAATGTATAGACATTAAGATCTATACGTTCCTGCAATTGAGAGGGGAAAAAAGAACTCTCAAAAGTATAAATCAAAATTCACATATTATAGTAAAATAATTAAATTATTTCAACTCACTGTTTAAAAAAGAATACTTTTGCATTCATTTACTATCTTAAAGTGAGAAAGGCTGCACAGTGTGCAATCAGAAAAAAAGAACATTAGGTTGTAAGAAGATACTTTATAGTTTTCTTTTTAAGATTTTATTTATTTATTTGAGAGAGAGATAGTGAAAGAGAGCATGAGGAGGATGGAGGAGAAGCAGGCTCCCTGTGGAGCCTGAAGTGGGGCTCAATCTCAGGACCCTGGGATCATGACCTGAGCTGAAGGCAGACACTTACCCAACTGAACCACTCAAACACCCAGAAGATATCTGTTCTTCTTATTATTCCTTTCATTTTTTAAAAAGACTTGTTTGTTTGTTTGTTTATTTATTTATTTATTTATTTATTTATTTATTTATTTATTTATTCATGAGAGACACAGAGAGGCAGAGACATAGGCAAAGGGAGAACCAGACTCCTCGAGTCAGCCTGATGTGGGACTCAATCCTGGGACTCCAGGACCACACCCTGAGTTGAAGGCAGATGCTCAATTGCTAAGCCACCCAGGCATCTCTTCTTATTCCTTTCAGGTCAAAGACTGAGAAAGCTAGAACATTATTGTTTCAAAATATGTTTTCTAGTAATGTTCTAATAGGAAATACCATAGCTTGTCATAAAGTTAATGTTCTAGATTAGTAAGCATTCCATAGCAATTGGATGACAAATTTTCTTGATAGTAGGATTCTCACTTCATATTTTATTCAGAAAATACTGACGATCATCCCCTTTAGATATATTTGTTTCAGAGAATATGCCTGTTAAGACAAAAAGTATGAAGCAAGTAAATGAGCAGAAAGGAGGTCTAAACTTTATAGCTTTATTAATTGGTATCGGTTTTACATAATTTGGGCTGGTCTAATACACTTCAGTATTACTAGACAAGCACATTTCTTCCAATGCTTTAAGTATGGTCATATATACATACTTTTGGTTAATTTAGAAGGACTATCACAAGGTAAATATAAATCTGAATCGATTAGGAAGAAGGAACAGGTTGACTTGAAAGAAATTGAGGAAAAATACCAAGAACTCATCATCCCTGTCCTGGCTCCTGACACATTATCAGTACATCCACTGCCTGAGCAGAAGTCAGCCTCACCATCCTAAAGCGACTCCTTCCCCAGCCACCCTGAAATATTTTGGAATTCCTCCATTTCAATTGGTTTGGAGAAAAGGAAGGACATTCTCCTACTTACTAAAAATGGAGAGAAAAAAAAAAATAAAAAAAAATAAAAATGGAGAGATGAGGAAGATTCAGTTCCTCTCTCCATATGTTGATAACTTATGATCCCAAGGATTTCTTCTTACTCCTCTGCTTACATAGGGAGAAATTTCTGCTTGGGCTGGTAGGGAGAGGGTACTGGTGGAACAATGGCTTGGGGCTGCATAGACATTTCTACGCTTCCTCAGTAATTCCCAAAGAAGCTAATTCTTTTCCTCAGAATCAACACAGAAATAATGGCATGACAACAAGAGTACTCAATACAATGTGTTTTATATAAAACACATAACCACAGAAATCGAATGTTACGATTCTATACTAAAAGTAAGAAACGTAAATATTCAAACTCCTATTATATGAAATTACAACTTCTTGGTAGAACATGCAGTGTATCATCAATATTTGGGAAAGCACTTCATTTTATCAGTGAGAGCATTTAGAAATCATTTTATGGTTCAGCATATTTGCAACTCTATTACCAAAAATAGCCATCAAATAATACTTATCAGGTGTTTGTTAAGTTTTACAACCACTGTTTTCCTTCTTTTCTGTCTCCATTGTCTGTCTATATTACATATGCACATACATTCTTCTTTAAATTTAAAACACAGTTTTGTATTTATTGATGCATTTACTTCTTCATTAGTAAAGTGGATTGCAAATACTGAAAACTGTTTTTTTTAATTTTATTTATTTATTCATGATAGACACAGAGAGAGAGGCAGAGACACAGGCAGAGGGAGAAGCAGGCTGCATGCAGGGAGCCCTATGTGGGACTTGATCCCGGAGGCTCCAGGATCACGCACTGGGCCAACGGCAGCGCTAAACCACTGAGCCACCCAGACTGTCCTGAAAACTGTTTTTAAAAAATATATAAATAAAAATAAAATCAAATTATTCTAAAGAATATTTTAAAACATATAATGTTATTACCTATTTTAAGTTATATTCTTATATTTTAGAGTCTAAAACGGATGATTATGTTAAATATTTTCAGCAGAAAAAAAAAATTGAAAAATAAATACAGGAAGGATAGTGGCTCATATTCCTAAACTACTCACAAAAACCTGGAACTAATTCATAATGTGATATGCACCTAAACACATACTTGGAATACTTGGAATTCCTAAAATGTTCTATGTTTAATCCTGCCATTAAAACAAAGTGCCAATAGATATGTTCCCAATGCTATTCTTGGTTTTCTGAATTTGTTTACCTTGAGAACCAGGGCTCTCTCAGCAGTTGGTAATGTACTCCTTTTGAGGAATGCTCTAGATAGGTTGCCTTGGGAAGCACTTAGTTTTATTGAATAATATGTCAGTGCCAGATACCTCTTATAGAAAAGTTGGTTTCTCTGGGAAATGTGTTCATTTGTGTGGCTTTTAGATAAACCAGTTTGGAAAATGGTCAGGAGGCATTTTAGCTTTTTTTCATTGTTTTTGTTAAAAGTAAGATGGGTACTGTCACAATTTCCCTAGGGGCTCTAGATAAATCAGACAGTTGCAAAGGTTTCTGAAAATATACCCAAGTCTCTAAGGCGGAAAGACTGGAAACCTATAAAATATTCAGAAAATATAAAATAATAACTAATATTGAAGGTGGAATAAGTAGAAAATGTAGGTTTTGAATACAAATAAACTGTTTAAAGAATCCAGAAAACATCCTCCCTGAATTACACCCTCCCCAACAGAGAAATCAATACCCAAACACATCTGCTTAGGAACAGAGTGGAGGCCAGGACATTTCATGCAAATTTAATAGAACATCAGCAATTCACCTTAAATGAAATATAGACAACATATATTTAATGAAATAAGACCCTTATCAGAATAAAAAGATCAAAACAACTAATAATAAAGTTAATAAATTAGTAATAATACATAGAATATTGAGAATATCATTAGTATATCAGCATATGACTTTTTTACCAAAGGCAATAATTGCAAGAGAAAAAAGGGGAAAAATTACAACATAAAAAGGTATAATTTAGGAAAATTAATCTATAGATAATAGAGCTAATTAATAATTAATAGGCAATCAAGTAGTTGGATAGAAAAATGGAAAATAAATAGAAAAACCTCTTTTAGGAGAGTAAAATATATTTTCCTTTTAGTTATTGAAATATCTAAAGAAAAAAAGATCATTTTTAAAAGGGAAATCTTGGGGAATTAAAGTAGCCATTTCCCTATTTATTTTTTTTAAATCCCATTGAAAAAAATACTAATTCAAGAAACATGTAATGAGGTATAAAAGACAAAATGCCCCAGATAATTAAGGAGATGATTTTATTTTATTTTTTAAAGATTGGTTTTTGTTTTTCTTAAATTTATTCATGAGAGGCACATAGATAGAGAGGCAGAGACACAGGCAGAGGGAGAAACAGGCTCCATGCAGGGAGCCTGACACGGGACTGGATCCAGGGTCCCTAGGATCACACCCTGGGCGGAAGGTGGCACTAAACCGCTGAGCCACCCGGGCTGCCCCAAGGAGATGATTTTAGATGATTTTACTCAGGCTATTGCAATAAGGAGAATGCTCGTTAAGAAGAGTCATCTCAAGGAAGAAGGCCCACAGTTTCAAAGAGGAGGTAAATAAGAGAGGCTTGTGATGGTTAATTTGTCTGTTAACTTGGCTAAATCATAGCACCAGTTGTTTGGCCTAACAGCAGCTAGATATCATTAGAATATTTTTTAGATATGATTAATTTTTATATTAATAGATTCTGAGTAAAACAGATACCCTTCAATGTGGGTGGGCCTTACCCAATTAATTGAAGATCTTAAGAGAAAAGATTGAATTATGCTACAGAAGAAGGCATCTTGTCTTCAGATTGCTTCACAACTTGAGCTATAATATCAACAATTCCCTGGAATGCAGTCTGTTGGCCTGTCCTAGCAGGTTTTCAAACATAGTAGCTCCACAATTAGATGAGCTGATTCCATAAAATATACACACACACACCTCCACCACCCCGCCCACTGGAGAACCCTCAGTGATCCCACTGACTTCCAAACCACCCCCGAAGTCATTATTCTCTTTTCTTGAAAAATAACATGTTTGTAGCTGTTTACAGCCCATTTCCTACCTGTACAATTTAAAAAGTTGAACAACCATCTTTTGTTTTTGTCTTGTCATCATCCTTTTCATTCCAAGCTAGTAGTGTTTCTTCTTGAACAAACTTCTTAAATCCTTGTTGGCATGCTGTGCAATTCATGGGGATCCAAGCCCTCAGATAATATGCTCTTCCATAGATTGTCCTGAATAATGCCATCTCTATATTCTGTTTCTCCTGAGATGGCTAATTAAATCCAAAGGCCACAAACATATTATCTCAGTTCCTCTGCCCATATATTAATCAGATTGTTCATTTCTTGGCTATTTAGTTGTAGGAGTTCTCTGCATATTTTGGATATTAACCTCTTATCAGAAAGAGGGTTTGCAATTTTTTTTTTCATTCTGCAGTTGATTTTTCCCTTTGTTGTTTCCTTTGCTGTACACTTTTCAGTGAATATATCTCAGTAAAACTCTTAAAAATATTGCACACAAACCATATTTCCTGTCTTTTTGTTGACTTTAGTTGTTTCTTTTCTTTAATGTTTAAATTTTTTTATTGGAGTTCACTTTGCCAACATATAACACCCAGTGCTCATCCCATCAAGTGCCCCCCTCAGTGCCCATCGCCCAGTCACCCCCACCCTACCCCCACCCACCTCCCTTTCCACCACCCCTTGTTCGTTTCCCAGAGTTAGGAGTCTCTCATATTCTGTCTCCTCTCTGATATTCCCCACTAATTTTTTCTCCTTTCCCCTTTATTCCCTTTCACTATTGTTGACTGTTTTGCTGCCCACAAGCTTTTTCTCTTGATTAAGTCCCAATAATTCATTTTTTGCTTTTGTTTCCCTTGCCTTCATAGATGTATCTTATAAGAAGCTGCTGTGGCCAAGTTCAGAAAGGATGTTGCCTGTGGTCTCCTCTAGCATTTTGATGGATTTTGTCTCACATTTATTTATTTATTTATTTATTTATTTATTTATTTATTTATTTATTAAATTTATTTATGACAGTCACACACACAGAGAGAGAGAGGCAGAGACATAGGCAGAGGGAGAAGCAGGCTCCATGCACCAGGACCGCGACATGGGATTCAATCCCGGGTCTCCAGGATCGCGCCCTGGGCCAAAGGCAGGCGCTAAACCGCTGCACCACCCAGGGATCCCGATTTTGTCTCACATTTAGATCTTTCATCCATTTTGAGTTTATCCTTTGTGTATGGTGTAAGAGAATGGTCTAGTTTCATTCTTCTGCACGTGGCTGTCCAATTTTCCCAGCACCATTTACTGAAGAGACTGTCCTTTTTCCAGTGGATAGTCTTTCCTGCTTTGTTGAATATGAGTTGACCAGAGAGTTGAGGGCCCCTTTCTGGATTCTCCATTCTGTTCCGTTAATTTTATGTATCTGTTTTTGTGCCAATGCCACACTGTCTTGATGACCACAGCTTTTTAGTACAACCTGAAATCCGGCATTGTGATGCCCCCAGATATGGTTTTCTTTATTAATATTCCCCTGGCTATTCAGGGTCTTTTCTGATTCCACACAAATCTTAAGATGATTTGTTGTAACTCTCTGAAGAAAGTCGATGGTACTTTGATAGAAATTGCATTAAATGTGTAAATTGCCCTGGGTAGCATTGACATTTTCACAATATTAATTCTTCCAATCCATGAGCATGGAATATTTTTCCATCTCTTTGTGTCTTCCTCAATTTCTTTCAGAAGTGTTCTGTAGTTTATAGGGTATAGATCCTTTACCTCTTTGGTTAGGTTTGTTCCTAGGTCCCTTATGCTTTTGGGTGCAATTGTAAACGGGTTTGACTCCTTAATTTTACTTTCATCAGTGTCATTGTTACTGATAGAAATGCCACTGATTTCTAGGCACTGGTTTTGTATCCTGACACACTGCCAAATTGCTGTATGAATTCTAGCAATCTTGGGGTGGAGTCTTTTGGGTTTTCTATGTACAGTATCATGTCATCTGCAAACATGTAGAGCTTGACTTCATCTTTGCCAATTTGAATGCCTTTTATTTATTTTGTTGCCTGATTGTTGAAGCTAGGACTTCTAGTACTATGTTGAATAGCAGTGGTGAGAGTGGACATCCCTGTTGTGTTCTCTTGATCTTAAGGAAAAGGCTCCCAGTGTTTCCTCATTGAGAATGATATTTGCTGTGGGATTTTTGTAGATGGCTTTAAAGATACTGAGGAATGTTCCCTCTAACCCTACACTCTGAATAGTTTTGATCAGGAATGGATGCTGCATTTTGTCAAATGCTTTGACTGCATCTATTGAGAGGATCATATTGTTCTTGTTTTTTTCTCTTGTTGATATGATATCACACTGATTGCTTTACAAGTGTTGAAGCAGCCTTGCATCCCGGGGGTAAATCCCACTTAGTCATGGTGAATAATCTTCTTACTGTATCCTACTGGCTAGTATTTTGTTGAGAATTTTTACATCTGGGTTCATCATGGATATCGGTCTATAATTCTCCTTTTTGGTGGGGTCTCTGTCTGTTTTTGGAATTAAGGTGATGTTGGCCTCATAGAACGAGTTTGGAAGTATTCCATCCTATCTTCCAGAACAGCTTTAGTAGAATAGGTATTGTTTCTTCTTGAACGTTTGATAGAATTCCCCTGGGAAGCCATCTGGCCCTGGACTTTTGTGTCCTGGGAGGTTTTTGATGACTGTTTCAATTTCCTCCCAGATGTTTGGCCCATTCAAGTTTTCTATTTATTCCTGTTCCAGTTTTGACAGTTTCTGGTTTTCCAGAAATGCATTCATTTCTTCTAGATTGCCTACTTTATTGACACATAGCTGCTCATAATATGTTTTGAAAATCATTTGTACTTCCTTGGTATTGGTGGTGATCTCTCCTTTTTCATTCGTGATTTTATTAATTAGAGTCTTTTCTCTTTTGTTTTTAATAAGACTGGCTAATGGTTTATTTATCATATTGATTCTTTCAAAGAACCAACTCCTGGTTTTGTTGATCTTTTCCACGGTTTTTCTAGTCTCTATTTCATTGAGTTTTGCTCGAATCTTTATTAAGGCTCTTCTGCTTGGTGTAGGTTTTATTTGCTGTTCTTTCTCCAGTTCCTTTTGGTGTGAGGTTAGCTTGTGTATTTGAGTTTTTTCCAGTTTTTTGAGGGATGCTTGTATTGTGATGTACTTCCCTCTCAGGACTGCTTTTGCTGTATCTCAAAGATTTTGAATGGTTGTATCTTCATTTTCATTAGTTTCCATGAATGTTTTAAATTCTTCTCTAATTTCCTGGTTGACCCTTTCATCTTGTATCAGGATGCTCTTTAACCTCCACGTGTTTGAGTTTCTTCCAAATTTCTTCTTGTGTTTGAGTTATAGTTTCAAAGTATTATGGTTGAAAATATGCAGAGGACAATCCCAATCTTTTGGTATTGGTTAAGACCTGACTTGTGACCCAGTATGTGGTCTACTCTGGAGAAAGTTCCATGTGCACTTGAGAAGAATATGTATTCAGTTGCGTTTGGATGTAAAGTTCTGAAAATATCTGTGAAATCCATGTGGTATCATTTAAAGCTCTCATTTCTTTGGAGATGTTGTGCTTATGTCTGTAATTTGTAGAAAGTGCTGTGTTAAAGTCTCCCAGTGTAAGTGTATTATCTAAGTATGTCTTCACTTTGGTTATTGATTGATTTACATACTTGGCAGCTCCCACTTTAGGGGTATAAATATTCATGACTGTTAGGTCCTCTTGTTGGATAGATCCTTTAAGTATGATATAGTGTCCCTCTTCATCTCTTACTACAGTCTGGGATAAACTTTAATTTATCTGATATGAGGATTGCTACCCCTGCTTTCTTTTGAGGACCATTTGAATGGGAAATGGTTCTCCAGCCTTTTATTTTCAGGCTGTAGGTATCCTTAGGTCTAAAATGAGTCTCTTGTAGACAGCGAATAGATGGGTCTTGCTTTTTTATCCATTCTGAAACCCTGTGCCTTTTGATGGGATCATTAAGCCTATTCACGTTCAGAGTTACTATTGAAAGATATGAATTTAGTGTCATCATGATACCTATTCAGTCCCTGTTTTTGTGGCTTATTTCTTTGGGCGTCCTCTTTCTTTTACAGAGTCCCCCTTAATATTTTTTGCAGAGCTGGTTTGGTGGCCACATATTCTTTCAGTTTCTGCCTATCTTGGAAGCTCTTTGTCTCTCCTTCTATTCTGAATGAGAGCCTTGCTGGATAAAGTATTCTTGGCTGCATGTTCTTCTCATTTAGTACCCTGAATATATCCTGCCAGCCCTTTCTGGCCTGCCAGGTCTCTGTGCAGAGGTCTGCTGTTAATCTAATATTTCTCCCCATATAAGTTAGGGATCTCTTGTCTCTTGCTGCTTTAAGGATTTTCTCTTTATCTTTGGAATTTGCAAGTTTCACTATTAGATGTTGAGGTGTTGAATGTTTTTTATTGTTTTTAGGCGGGGATCTCTCTATCTCCTGGATCTGAATGCCTACCCCCCCAAAAAAAAAATTAGGGAAGTTCTCAGCTATGATTTGTTCAAGTACACTTTCTGACCTCTGTCCCTTTCGGCGCCCTCTGGAACCCCAATTAAACGTAGATTTTTCCTTCTGAGGCTGTCATTTATTTCCCTTAACCTTTCCTTATAGTCTTTTAATTGTTTTTCTCTTTTTTTTCCTCAGCTTCCTTCATTGCAATCAACTTGTCTTCTATGTCACTCACTCTTTCTTCAACCTCATTAACCCTCATCGTTAGGACCTCCAGTTTGGATTGCATCTCATTTAATTGATTTTTAATTTCGGCCTGATTAGATCTAAATTCTGCAGTTATGAAGCCTCTTGAATCCTTTATGCTTTTTTCTAGAGCCACCAGTAGCTTTGTAATTGTGCTTCTGAATTTGTTTTCTGACATTGAATTGTAATCCAGATTTTGTAACTCTCTGGGAGAGAGGACTGTTTCTGATTCTTTCTTTTGTGGTGAGTTTTTCCTTCTAGTCATTTTGCTCAGTGCAGAGTGGCTAAAAATGAGTTGTACTGGAAAAAGGAAGAAAAAAAAAGAAAAAAGGACAAAAAAAGAAACAAAAAACAAAAAAAGAAAAACAAAAAACAAGGAGGGATATCCTCTGGTTCTATATACTGTAAATCCCTTGACTTCCCCCGGAGCTTTCCAGCACTGCCCGGTCAAGAACTTGCTTTTCACCTGTCCTTCCAGCTGGTCTTCTGGGGGAGGGGCCTGCTATGCTTATTCTCAAGTGTATGCACCTGGGGGAGCTGCTCCACCCCTAGCCAGGTGCTCCGCTCAGTGGGAGCTGTTTATCCTGTGAGGTCTCTGTTCCCTGGTGGCCCTGCTCTGTTCCAGGCACAGGGTGACACAAGGAGGAGCAACCGTACTGGCGGCGGCCAACTCTCCAGCCCTGGAGTCAGCTCCCGCAGTAACTACGGCAGCTCCCAGTCTGCACTGGCCTGGATGCTCTGGGGGCAGGGGGTGCTGACCTGCACAGCTCAGAGCTGTCTGGTGGCAGGAGCGTCCTCGCTGTCCTGGGCCCTCCCCGCCTCCTCCTGTCCCCGGCGTGGGCTGTGGGCTGTGTCCCAGGCGTCCTGGGATCCGGGGCCTGCGCTGCTGGAATCGCACTCCCCGGCCGCGCAGCCTGCTCTGTGTGGAGCCTCCACCTGAGCTGCTCCCAAGGTCCCGCCGGGTCGCTCCAGCCCTTTATGGATGTTGGCCACGGTGTGTGGGGCGCTCTCCCCTGGGCCCCCAGGAGACTGGAGGCTCCACTGCCCCTCCAGGGATCCTGCCTTCCGGGAGGAATCCGGTGCAGAGTTTTAAAAGTTCCTGCTTCTCCGGGACTGGGCTTTCCTGTACCAGAGGCTTTCGCTGCCCCAGCCTCCCGCACTGGATTATTTGTTTGTTTGTATGTATGTATGTATGTATGTATGTATGTATGTATTTATTTATTTATTTATTTTCATCTTCCCACCTTGTTAGAAGTGCAAACTCTTCTCTCTGTAGCATTCCAGCTGTTCTCTCTTTAAATCCTGTGCTGAATTTGTAGTTTTTTCAGGATGATTTGAAAGTTAGCTAGGTAGGTTGGTGGAGACAGTGGCTTCGGGACCTTACTCTTCTGCCATCTTGCACCACCCTCCTAGGTTTTTTTTAATAGCTTCATTAAATTGTATTTGTTTTATTTATTATTTATTTATTTATTTATTTATTTATTTATTTAGATTTCATTTATTTATTCATGAGAGATACAGAGAGAGACACAGGCAGAGGGAGAAGTAGGCTCCATGCAGGGAGCCTGATGTGGGACTTAATCCCAGGACTCCGGGATCACACCCTCAACCAAAGGAGACGTGCTTAACCACTGGCCCAACCAGCTGTCCCTTCATCAAATTTTTACTTTGTTTGATATCTGTCTCCACTGTTAGAATAACCACGGGGACAAGAGTTTCTATATATTGAGTAGAAATGTGTCTGGCAAATTACAGGGTCTAATAAATGTATTAACTGTATGAATTAGGCATCTATATGAAAAACCTAAGAGTATAAAGCTGATTTAAGATGCATCAATAAGGGGCAGCCTGGGTGCCTCAGCAGTTTAGCGCTGCCTTTGGCCCAGGGTTTGGTCCTGGAGACCCGGTATGGAGTCCCACGTTGGGCTTCCTGCATGGAGCCTGCTTCTCCCTCTGCCTGTGTCTCTGCTTCTCTCTGTGTGTGTGTGTGTGTGTGTGTGTCTCTCATGAATAAATAAATAAAATCTTAAAAAAAAAAGATGCACCAATAAAACCAAGTGCTGATAAGTAAGATATAATAATCCTACCCTGTGATAAAATGACTGCAGATAAAAAGTATCTAAAAGGAAAAGAGAATATATATTATGTATATAATATAATATAATATAGCAATATTTACAGCAACTATTCTAAATAGGATATTCCCAACATTTTAATTAAAAAAAGTTTTCAATGCAAAAAACTCCACAGACTGATGTACAGATGGATTCACTTATGAATTCTACCAACATTTTTTAAGGGACTAATTATACCAATTCTCTACACTTTTTCAAAGACTAAATGCAGGGAGAATACTTCCTAATCCACTCTATGAGGCCAGTATTACTCTAAAACTGAAACAAAGTAAAGACATTACAAGAAAAGGAAGCCACACCAATATCTCTCAAGAACATAGATCCTAAAACTCTAATATCAACAAATTAACTCCAAAAGAGCATAGATATAATTATACACATTGACTTAGTGGAATTTTTCCAGGTATGCAAGACTGATCTGACCCTCGCAAATCAATTAATGCAATTCATCACATCCGTTGGCTAGAAAAGAAGAGTTACATGAGTCTGTCAATGGATGAAATAGAGATATTGAGAAAATCCAACATCCATTCATGGTAAAAACTCACAGTAAAGTAGATATAGAGAGGAACTTTCTCGACTTGAAAAAGACTACCTATAATAAAAACCCCATAGCTAACATTAAAGTCAATGTCAAAGAACTAGAAGATCTCCCCTTAAGGTCAGATACAAGGCAGAATGCCCCCTCTTACCACTACTTTACAATATTTTATTGTAAATACTTGTTAATTTGTTAAAATAAGAAAAGTAAATAAAAGTTATACAGAACGGGAAGGAAGAAAGAAAATTTGCTTGGTTCACAGATGACATGATCCTCGATACAGAAAACTAAAAAGAACTGAAAAAAAAATCACAAAGCAATGATAGCAGTGTTAGGGGATATAAGGCTATTATCAAAAGATAATCACTTAGATATGTGAGCAAATAGAATTTGAAATTAAAACACAATACCACTTAAATTGGGACTCCAAAAATGAAATATTTAGGTACAAGACTAACAAAATATGTATACTGTCTGTATGATAAAAACTACAAAACTCTGATGAATGAATCAAAAATATAAATAAATGGACAGAGACTTTATATTTAGGGATAGGAAGACTCAATATAGTCAAGATGTCAGTTCTTCCCAACTTGATCTACAGATTTAATGCAATGCCAGTTGAATTCCAATATTTTTTGTTAGAGATATAACACAAGTGACTCTAAAGTTTATACAGAAAGGCAAAAGATCCAGAATAGCTGACACCATAATGAAGGAGAACATACTCTAAGACTAATACTACCTCTTTTTAAGACTGGGTATAAAACTACTGGGGTGCCAGGGTGGCTCAGTCGGTTAAGCATCTGAATCTTGATTTTAGCTCAGGTCATGATCTCAGGGTTGTGAGATCAAGCCCCTTATCAGGTTCTGTGCTCAGCAGGGAGTCTGCTTGAGATATTTTCCCCCTGCCTCTTTCCCGTTCACACTCTTTCTCTAAAGATAAATAAATCATTAAAAAAAAAAAACCTATAAAACTACAGTAATCAAGGCCATGTGTTGCTGGCAAAAAAAAATAGACACATAGATCAACAGAATAAAATAGTAGAGAAATAGACTCATACAAATATGGTGAACTGATCTTTGACAAAGAAGCAAAGGCAATACAATGGAGCAAAAATAATCTCTTCGGTAAGTGGTGCTGGAACATCTGGACATCCATATGCAAAACAATGACTTTGGACATAGACCTTACACCTTTCACAAACATGAACTTAAAAGGCATCACAGACCTAAATGAAAAACACAAACTATAAAACTCCTAAAAGATAACATAATGAAAAACTTATGTAATCTTGGATATATCAATGACTTTTTAGATACAACAACAAAGGTGTGGTCTAAGAAAAATAATTGATAAGCCAGACTCCATTAAAGTTAAAAATTTCTTCTTTGGGCAAGACAATGTCAAAACAATAAGAAGACAAACCATCGACTGGAAAAAAATATTTGCAAAAAATATATCTGATAAAGGAGAGTTTTCCAAAATAAATCAAGTACTCTTAAAAACTCAGCAATAACAAGCAGATTCTTTAAAAAATAGGCCAAAGATCTCACTAAACATCTCACTAAAGAAGATACATACAAGATGGCAAATAAGCATATGAAAAAGTATGAAAAGATGCCCTCCAGTAGGTGAATGGTTAAATAAACTGTGGTACATCTAGATAATGAAATATTATTCAGGCATAAAAAAAGAAATGAGCTATTAAGCCATGGAAAGATATAGGGACACTTTAAATGTATATTGCTAAGTGAAAGGAGCCAATGTGAAAAGGTTACCTACTGTAGGAGTCTAGATATGCAAGATATGCATTCTGGAAAAGGCAAAACTACAGAGACAGTAAAAAGATCAGTGATTGCCAGTGGTTGGTAAGATGGGGGGAGAGATGAAAGGGTAGAGCACATACTGACAGTATATAAAAGTATTATTTGCCATTATTTGCAAATACATTATATTTCATGAAAAAATAAAGGTGATTAAATGGATTAAATATGGAGCTCTCAAAAGAGGAGAGGGGCCCATTTCAACTTGTAAGAACATGAAATAAAAATTTTCAAACTAAGACTGTTATATCTTTTTGCAAAATTCTCATTATATAATATTAATATTCAGATGACTTGCAAATATTCACCTTTTTAGATAATTTCCACATATATAACCTGAGGAAAATTGATCAGAAGAGACAAACACCAATTTAAATCCAGCTATTATAGAGCTCTCAAATAGATGGACATAAAAGATGCTAATAGATGTTTGAAATTTATTTATTCTATTTTCTGTCACTAGCATTTACAATGAAAATCAGTAGAATGCCTGGCTGGCTCAGTGGGTAGAGCATGTGGCTCTTAATCTCAGGGTCATGAGTTCAAGTCCTATGTTGCACATAGAGATTACTTTATTAATTTTTTTAAAGCTTTTATTTATTTATTTATTTATTTATTTATTTATTTATTTATTTATTCACGAGAGACACACAGAGAGGCAGAGACGTAGTCAGAGGGAGAAGTAGGCTCCCTGTGGGGCGCCCAACATGGGACTTGATCCCAGGACCGCAGGATCATGCCCTGAGCCAAAGGCAGACACTGAACCACTGAGCCAGCCAGGCATCCCAGAGAGTACTTTTAAAAAATCTTAAAAAAATAAATAAATAAATGGAAATCAGAAAGTTTCAATATTCCGGAATATATTTTTTTCGTAAGCATGTATTATTTATGTGCACAAAAGGAAAAGTCTATGTTTCTGATCTCCACCACACAATAAACCATCAATACAACTTTCATAGGAAAGCTTAAGTGACAGTAGGATAGGGGCTGTTATGGTGTGAATGGTTAAAACTCTCTACAGGTGTTGGTGACTGGTATATCATTTCTGTGTTAATTCTCAGGTTTAATGACAAAAGAGCCACACTGAGCAACACATGACACAATTTGTAAGAAGGAGAAATAAGAAATCAAATGCAAGTTAATTTAATCTAATCTTTGAACAAAACGAAAGACCTTAGAGATCAGGAGTATAAAGCTGATTATGTCAAAAAATAAACCATGAAGTTGAATAGATAAGTGCTTTGTCCTTATCCTTTGATGTCTCTCTTAGAACAGACAGTTGTTATGCTAGAGAAGTGATAATTGCATATAATAATTATTGGAGACTAGCTTCTGCACTCATATTTATGAAAGAAAAGACCAGGTTTTGAAGAATCAGGGAGTCTTTAGTTCAAAATGAATGTCACATCCTCACTTAGCTGGATAAATTCCAAAGATCTCTCTCACAAACATTCAACAAACCATAAAAGAAAAGAATTCTGGAAGGGAAAGAAAACATGTAATAATTAAGCCTAAGCAGGGTGTTTTCCATGGAATAACAACAAGGCTACTAGATATGGCTTTAGTTTGCTTTTATCACAGATCCATGAACTGCTAGCAATTAAGTAAACATGTGTCAGAGAATGGTAATGAGAGATTAAAGTGAGAATTGATGGGTTTTGCTTTATGCATACATTCTGAGTGATACTAAAACCCTAATGCCTCCCCTATACCCAAATCTTATCCCAATGAAATATACATGCAAATAACTAATTCTTATGAGAAGTTTTAATTAAATCACTATTCATTAAGGGTCAAAGTTTATAGCACTTCTTCTCAGGTAAATACAACAGTGTGCTAAAAGACTTTGGAAGTTTAAAAACTAGGATTATATTATGGCAAGATACAATGGAGAATCACTGGATTCTGAATTGGTAGATACAGGGTTAGAAGATATTGTTCTAATATTGGTTTGTGTGACTATAGTAAAATAGCTTGTTCTGCTTTGAAAGGTTACTCACTCTCTATTTCAATATTTCCCAGCACTTTCATATGTCTCGATATTAGGAAGAATAAACTTTGCAAGAGTAAATATTCATATATGTAATTTTATTTGTGATTGGCATCCAGGTCCCAGAATTTCTGGCCAGCTAGTTTTGAGGCTCATCTTGGTTATACCATTAGTATCAAAATTGCAAGACTTCTCATTTCATACTATTTTATTTTTGCATCCTATTGTTTTGGTTATATACTGGTACATAACAAACCACTACAGGAATTGTGGTGTACTAGGAATCTTATTATCTCTCATGATTTTATGTATTGACTGGGTCTAGCTAAGTAGGTCTGTTGCTTGCTTAGAGTCTCTTAACTGGTTGCAGTCAGATGCCTTCTGGGGCTGGAATCACCTGGAGGCTGGCACAGGATTTCCTGATGTTGTGTCTCAATCTCTCTTGTTCTCTTTCCATATAGTCAAAGGGGCTCTCTCTCTCCATATGACCTTTACACATGGTCTCTGCCTATGGGCTTTCCAGGAGTTTAACTAGATTTCTTATAGGCTCAGCTGGGTATTCCCAAAGTGAGAATCTCAGTAAGCAGTTGACAATTCTCATAAAGGCTAGTTTGGAATGGAATCATCATCTCTGACATACTTTATGATCACAGGGTCAGCCTAAGACTCAATATGGGCAGGACTACATAAGGGTATGAATAGTGAAAGATTTGATTCATGGTAGGATCACAGATGAAGACTAAGTACCACATTTACTTTAGAGTTAGACGAGAACTTACTATTTTCCTTATTTAAATAATGGTGTGGTAGGGAGAAGTATTTGCATAATACACATTGTAATGGCTCTTAAAGGAAAAGCTTAATATCTGGTTTCTGATCTGTTCTCTAGTTTCAGAAACATTGGAGGAGTTATTTTTTTAATTTTCCTTGAAACACTCAAAGAGCTTATAAAAGCATACCAGATTCAATATGCATGAGAATTCAGTACAGATAACTTTTTACTGGAACAAACACCTCTACCTCAATACCAAAGCTATCTATTTAGTAATGAGAGGTATTGATAAGAGTTCAGTGTACCAGAGAATGGAAGCGAGTCATGCATAGCTGAGAGGCTTCATAGATAGAAAGTTATAGAAGCTGACAGTACCCTGAAGCATATGACTTTCCTGAACTGATATAGTGTCTGCTCACTCTGTCTCATTTCTCATAACCATATGTATCCCAAGTAAGGAGTGACTGGGACATTGAGTAACTGTCTAGAAGTTTTAGAGTTTTAACTATGTCGTTACTTTCTTGCTGAGTTGCTGTGTTTTATCAGTCCTATATCCATTCTCAAACTAAGTAATACTGGTTCTGGATGAAGCCTATTACACTGTGGAGCTTTGTCGTCAGTGTGACACCAAGACCACCATTACTAGTTGAGTAGGGTGTGTGTGTGTGTGTGTGTGTGTGTGAAATTCCAACTATATTCACCTTTTTCACTTTATTTTCTTACTCATGGACATGGGCAGGTAAGTAACTCATTATGTAGAATACTTTCCTTTGAAATGGATGTAATTGATATGTTCAGTGTCACTACATCCTCTTGGATAATGGATAATCGCATGGCTGCACTACTTGGAGAGTATGTGTTAGAGAAGGAAGGAGCGGATTTTTACATTACTCACTGCTCCTGTCACTTAGAATCAGGTCTACATCCTGTCAAAAGTAGAACAACTAATCTGGAACTGATTTAGTTTCTATTCTGGATCTAATCAGTGCTGTAAGACATTTAATTACTAGCAACTCAACTAGTTTAATAAACTTGGAAACACATTGCTATGCATTGACAAACCTACTTTCTTTCTTTCTTAATCAACAGCCAAACTATTTCTCCTAGCTTTTTTGCTTCTATGTTGATTTAACAAAATGTTGCCATAGAGTAAGTATGGAAATTATTGGTCACTTTTAGGGTAAAGTAGTAAAACATAGACATATTTTTTCTATTATCTCATTTCTTATTCCCTGGATATAATTCTAGGTTAATCTGGAAATTGCAGGTTGAAGTTTGAGAGAACTTGGGGCCCTGAATCAATGTTTGAAGATTTCCCTTCATATTTACAACATATATAATGTCTTATATTGGGTAGTCAGTAAAGGGACAGGAAAGTGGTATTTTCCTGGGTTATATCACTAAGATTTGAGGGTTTATTTGTTGTAACAGCTAGCATTATTTATATTGACCAATTCTGAAATTAGTACAAGTCATAGGAGTTTTAGTGTCAAAAATTAAATATTTGGCTTTGGATTAGGAGTTGGGCAGTGGGCAAGAAGAAACTGCGATTAGAGATTATAAAGTTAGTGATGCATGTCTTTCAGTTGAAATATTTGGAAAAATTGTTGCTGGTAATAATTTAGGAGATGGACCTCAAGATTGTAGATCTTGCATCTTCTGGCAAAATAATTAGAATGAAGTTTCAATGTGAATGGGTGATTCTTTAGCCATTTGATTGGGTCCAAAAAGTAACAGATGCATTCAAAAGAATGGTTTCTTTTTTTTTTTTTTTAAGATTTCATTTATTTATTCATGAGACACACACAGAGAGAGAGAGAGAGAGAGAGAGGCAGAAACTTAGGCAGAGGGAGAAACAGGCTCCCCAAGATGAGTCCAGTGCGGGACTTGATCCCAGGGCCTTGGGATCATGACCTGAGCCAAAGGCAGACACTCAACCACTAAGCCACCCAGGCCAGGTACCCAAGAATGGTTAGTTTCTAAGCCAAAATGAGAATATATTCATAGAGTTTAGAAATTTGAGGCCTTGAATTGTTAGAATTTTTTTTTTTAAATTAGGAAACAAAGATTGAAAACACTGTTTATTGGGAAGAATTTGGAGAGGTATAAAGAGTAGAAGGTGAATTATTGCTAACTATACTCTGCATGGGTATTGTATCTGCATGGGTATAGCATATTAGTGTTGAACAGAACTAAATGTCACATGCTGTGGGAGGACCCTTTGACATTTTGCTCTAGGGTTAACAAGAGACATGACTTGGAAAACATCAGTCCCTTCCGTAATATCACAAAATGGGTTCCAAGACTATTCCCAGTTTTTACTGTAAAATGGTACTAGTCTTGTCCTCTAGCCTTGTTCCTTTTTCAGTATTCATATCTAATGAAGCATCAACTCCTTTCCTGGAGTATTTGGAACTGGCTGGAAGCTTTCCAGCTGTAGCTCTATGACCCACCAAGCTAGTGATGTTCATTCCTGATATGACAGTTCACCATTCAACGAGGATTACTGCTTCAAGTACCCATCTGTAGCTCTTTTCTATGAAGTACGGTTCAGTTCCCAAGTGATCTTGCTCTTCAAAAAGTTATCTCCTTCTTTGGAGACTAGTCTGCAGGTGATCACTTTTAGACAGGTTAGTCCTTACCTTTTCATAATGGCTTAAAATGATACTGTAGATTTCATGCTACCGATGAATGACATTGAGATTGAGTCTGTCAAAATGTGCTATAATTATTACAATCCTGCAAGTTAATTTAAAAATATTAATCTTAATCCATAGCTCTTGCAGATTGTTGTTATTTAAGAATGTTCCAGCTTTGGTGTATTTTTTTTCTTTTTAAAATATAATGTTCCACATTTTTTATGTAAAAATATTTCAATTGTTCAATAGTCACAACTAGTTGTCCTTTTTAATACTGTACAAGTGAAATAAACCCTCCATATTTTTAAAGCACCTTCTGTATCATTAATTAAGACAATATTAAATGCTGTTACTTTTCACATTCTCTTTAACATTTCAGCACACTTACTGAAGAGTATATCTATACTTCTACCAACAGACAGAATGTATATCTACTTATAATTCTACCTACCTAAAATATACATAATATTAAAGTTACCACTTTCACACATACAGTTATGTGACATTTAATATATTCACAGTGTTGTACAGCCATCACTACTATCTAGTTCCAGGATATTTTCATCACCCCAAGGAGAAGGAAACCTGTACCCATCTAACAGTCACTCCCATTCATTCTTTCTCTCAGCCCCTGAAAACCACCCATCTGCTTCCTGTCTCTATGGATTTGCATATTCTGGGAATGATATGAATGGAAACAAATAATATCTGGCCTTTCATGTCTGACTTCTATCGCTTAGCGTAATGCTTTTTTAAAAAAGCAAACAAATAAAAGAGATACAACTTGATGTTCACTGTTGAAATTTAAATATACTTTTTGAAAAAGTAAATTTGTGTGCTGACAAAAGCTCTAGTGCATAGAGTCAGCTAACAGAATATACTTACTCTAAACTTCATTTGGTATTTGTATGTGACTAAGTAGAGAGAAAGCAGTTTTGATTTTGTTTATGGTAAATTGTAGCAGATGTCCTTACTGTCAGTGTCATCCTGGAATTAATTTACTCTTTTTTCTTCTTTTTTCTTCTTTTTTCCTGTCTCATATTTGTGTACTAAGTAGGCAACAAGAAAATGAGAATTCACTCTCAGATGGCTTAATGTAATTTTGGAATATTCCAGTCATTGAGAGAGTCCTACTTATAAGCATTTACATTTTAAAACATACAAATAAGCTGTTTTAAGCTAAAAGTGTAAATAAGCAACCGCTAATGTAATTTCCAGATAAATGCAGATGAATACAACACAAAAGGTAAAAAAGAAATACAGCGCTGTATTTATAAAAATTTGGATGGCATTATTTGTAATTCTATCTCATTTATGAAGAAATTATTACTTCCCCCAATCCCAAGATGTCAAAAAAGTTTGGAAAGCTTTGTGTTGTTCTTTTATTTGTTTCTTTATTTCTTAACTAAGAACTTACTACTTATGTACTCATAAGACTATAATAACAAAAATAATAGTTTTAAAGTAGTAATTATCTTCTTATTCTACTTTGGAATGTTATATTTTATAATTAAATGTTTCAAAAGTGTCAGTATCAGAACAGAAAATTAGACTCATGTTCTCTGTATTCTCATCCCTAAGTTTATTGAATATAAGATGCCATTTTCAGTATGTTTATTTTTTATACTGAAAGTCATACAAAATGATAATAATAAATATGATCACATATGATGGGTGATTAGGAAGTAATGAAAAAACATCCTTCTAAATTTGAAGAAAAATGATTCTTTTGGAACCAAGTTAATAAATTCAATGTAAAATTCATATGAATGAGAGAGGATATTTTACAAAGTGGAAGAAACATATTAAAATTTATTTAAGACAGGATAAACTTCCTAAATTTGATTTAGGTAAGAGAAACTTCTATCTAATAGATTGCATCAACAAATTTGGAAATAACTTCAACACAAGAGTTTTAAGCAGAAGTCTTAGGTAAGAGGACTATTGTTAGTTTTTATTTCTAGCAATATTCATAAGTGAGACACTAATATATGGAAGTGTAGCAGTTTCTTCTTCTTGAAGAAGTTTATTCTACTTCAAGTCAGAAAAAAATTCAGCAGGTCTTGCTGAAGACCTGAAGGAAATGTTAATCAAGATCATTTGGTTCTGTTTGTTCTAACTTCTTGCTTATTGAAGTAAACAAGTTTGGCTGTCTAACACTCTAACATTTTTTATTTAAGCTAATCAATTCATAAAAGTTAAATTATTTCTTTAACCTTGTGTGGATACGAGTGCTAAAGTTGCTTAATAATTCCTTTGGAATTATAATTTTTCCAAGTTTTAGGTGGTGATTATTTCTTTTCTGCTGAATGCAAAGAGGAGAAACACACAAGTCTGATAGTAACTTCACATATATGAAGGGACCCAAACTTAGAAATTAAAAAAAATAATTGTAGATAAGAGCATAGAGAATGTTAAAGAATACATAGTCTCACTGGCATACTTGACTTCCAGATTCTATTATTTAGGTAATTTTTTCTCTAGACTTCAACTATGTGACTATCAAATCCCCTTTCTATTTAATCCAGTATCAATTAGATTTTAGAGTAGGTAACTGTTTCTTAATTGGTACACCCACTGTGGCAGAAATGTTTAGTTGTCTGCAGCAACATACCATTTTCTCCTCTTCCTACATGCATATTTATGTAGTGTGTCAAGGTGTTGACTAGAAATACATCTCCCTGTTTTTCTTGTAGGTAAACATGAACATAAACCCAGGTGCTAGCCAATGTGATATGTGTAAAAATAAATACTAGAGGTGACAGTAAGAACACACCAGAGAAAGTGTTCTTATCCTCTCTCTGCTTTGAGGCTTGGGATGAAGAGGCAGTAGTGACAGCCTTAAGGTAAAATGTTTCACTTTAGTAAGATTTGGGGGAAAGTTGGAAGTAGTTGTATTGTCACCATCTATTCTTTTTAAAAATTATTTATTCATGTAAATAAACCCTCGTGTGATTGCAAAAAAAATATTTATTCATTTTAGAAAAAGAGAGAGAGAGAATGCAGAGGAAATCTTAAGAGAAAAAATCTTAAGCAGAGTCCATGCTTAAAAATATTTATTCATTTTAGAAAAAGAGAGAGAGAGAATGCAGAGGAAATCTTAAGAGAGAAAATCTTAAGCAGAGTCCATGCTGAGCACAGAGCCTGATGTAAGAGGCTCGATCCCAGAACCCTGGGATCAGGACCTGAGCTGAACACAGATACTTAATCGACTGAGCCACCCAATTGCCCTGTCACCATCTATTCTTAAATTATTAGCTTTTCACCATGTTTTACATGACAGATAATTACGATTCTACCATGTTTAATCTTTTAGTTTTAAGTTTACCTGTGGAAAGCCAAAACTTAAACCGACAAAAAAAATCCTTCTGATTACCACTTGTTTCCTACTTTAAAACTAGAATAAAGGTTTCCTACCTATATTAATATTAATATCATGATTTGTTAGTGTCCTTTACATTTAATTAGTGTGAATCTGTCCAACCATGAAGCTCTGGTAATACCTGTGCTCTAAAACTAATCTCCATAATATTTTAGCTGTGTGACTTGGGAAATTATTAAACTTCATTAGGATGTGTTTCCTTATCTGTAAAATGGGGCAACAATACATACAATGAACTGTGTGTACGTAGAAACTCCTCAATATGTTAGTCATTGCTACAGCAAGGCTTGGGATGGGAACAGAATCATGTTGACTCCGGGGACTTCTTGCCCTTTTCTGAGCAACCAACTGAAATCCATAAGAGTGCGCACCATTCTTAATCACAATGGTTCCAAGAAATGAAGAAATATGTGGCTCTTAAAGCATTCTACTCTGAGGTAGGAATATTTCACGTAATTTAAATATTTTAAATAAATAGCCAAAACTCTTAAATAAATCTGTCACAAATATGCAGTATTTGATTGAGAGCATCTCCTCCAGAGGGCAGAAGATTATAAAGAAGTAAATACTGCTAATAATGAGGGAAAAAAGTAAGAGAGGGTAGAGAACTTGGTAGGCAGAATTCCTAGATAGTCCTTTTATTAGTTGTGTAGGGTTTCTATAATAAATTATCACAACCTGGGTGGCTTAACCTAATTCCTTCTCCCTCCCCCAGTTCTGACGTCTGTTAGTCCAAAATCAAGGTGTTGGCAGTACTGGCTCTTTCTGAAGGCTGGGAAAGAAGAATCTGTTCCAGGCCTCTCTCCTTGGCTTATAGATGGCTGTCTTTATTTTCACACAGCATTCTCTTGTGTGTCCACATTTCTCCAACTGGTAAGGACACTAGTCATATTGGATTAAAACCCACCCTAATGAATTCATTTTAACCTGATGACTTCTGTAAAGACCCTGTCTCCAAATAAGGTCACACTGTGAGGTACTGGGATAAGGACCTTAACATAAGAATTTTGAGATGATACAACTCAACTCGTAACATTCTTCAAGATCTCTGTTCCCTGGTATATAGGCCTTGCATTAATAGGCACTTTTTTTTTTAAGATGTATTTATTTATTTATGAGAGACACACACAGAGAGAGGCAGAACATAGGCAGAGGGAGAAGCAGGCGCCAATGGGAAGCCACATGTGGGACTTGATCCTGGATCCTGGGATCATACTCTGAGTGGAAGGCAGACACTCAACCACTGAGCCACCCAAGTGTCCCTTAATAGGGGCTTTTAGGTGTAATACGAATAGGATGGAATAGTCATTCCCTTTGTTAGGTTATGTTATATAGCAAAATATAAATCCTTGAGGGATTTTTCAGATCTATTTAGGTCTCCCTTCTGTGAATTTTAAGTTAATCAAAAGGGAAATGATCCTATGGGAGCTTGACCTATTCAGATGAGATCTGCAGGTCTGAAGCAATCATTTAATGGATTAGGAACTCTATTAGTAGGACTGAATTTAACTAAGTTGAGTGTTGACAAATCAAAGGAAAGCAAAGTTATAACATTAAAAAATAGGATCTGTACAGACTAATTAAGAAGGAATTAGAGTTTATTATAGAGTTTATAGTGGATGTTAGTCATTGGATGATATGGAATTCATTCTTTTCTATTGTTAACAGAATAAGGGAAGCACATAGGATCCCAAAGAGTATGGCAGGCCTGGTTCAAATCCTAGTTGATGAGTTATTTAACTCATCACAGGAATCCATACTTGGCTATGTCATGTCATTCAGATTTATGCTTTTAATTTAACAAAAGTCATTTTATTCTTAAACTATAAAGTTAATATTTTGAAAAGCCTTGCTCTCACAAAACAAAAATTGAAGATAAAAATTTCTTTATTCTCCAAATGGGTGTTTCTGTTAGTTCCTTCATTTTTAATCTTTCTCAGCATGGCTATGGTCTGGTTGCTAGTTTTTCATTTCTCTTCATGCACCATCAACGCCAACATTTTGCGCTCATACACTCTTGTATATTCCAAATTTGAACCAAGATATCATGATTATCTTAGCATTATGTCTTCCTCCCCAACATCAACCCTGCACCATTTCCTTCTTACCACAGAGCTGGATGGAAAGGATAGCATTCAGTCACGTGTGAAGAGGTTTAGACTTTGAAGTGATTATTAATGCTCAGAAGTGGGATAAAATTAAAAGCCTGTGAAATAGAAAACATTCTCTTCCACCTTTTGGGATTTTCCTCAACTAAATCCCTTGCTTTCAATATGTTCAAACACTATTTTTCTTAAATTCACTCCCCCACCAATAAGCAGTCACATCTTTGACCTTCTGGTTTTAAAAAATAATTCTGCCACAACCTCTTAACTTTTTTTTTTTTTTTTTTAATGTGGACATACTGGATTGAAGGAATTCCTGTTAAAATTCCTGTTCTATACTAATGTTCCACAGAATTTAAAATTGGTTTACATTTCTTCGTGTTCTAAGAAATACAGACTCCATCTCATATTAACACCTGTTTAAAAAAAATTAAACAGGGCAGCCTGGGTGGCTCAGTGGTTTAGTGTCTGCCTTCATCCAAGGCGTGATCCTGGAGACCCGGGATTGAGTCCCACGTCAGGCTCCCTGCATGGAGCCTGCTTCTCCCTCTGCCTGTGTCTCTGCCTCTCTCTCTCTCTCTCTCTCTCTCATGAATAAATAAATAAAATCTTAAAAAAAATTAAACAGTGATAAATGCATACTTTTTTAATAATCAGCTTTTAAAATGGCTAAAGCTATCAGTTGTTCAAAAAACCTTTTCAGCCCATTTTTTATTTGACCAGTTTTTTTTCTGGTAAAATACTTTCTATTATACCAGTTGAGAAACTACTACACTACAACAATCTTTAGATCAATCAGTTGACCTTAATTGAACACCTCTCCTGGCCCACTCTGAAGTTAACAATATTTAGGGTTAATCTACTCATATCTGTTCCTTATTTCTAATGAGATTGTGTTGGCTTGCTTTATTCCCTTAATTTCTACAATGCATCTTTAGAAAATGTAAAGATATGTCTTTACAAATAAAAATGTGAAATCTCAAGTGTATACATTGCATTGTTTTATGTGCCACAGTATGATTTACCATTTGAGATGCAAAGCTTCTGTCTTCAATGTTTATAATCTCCTCTATTTCATGAAGATAATGGAATAAGATAGTCAAAAGTATGTTTATTCATTCTCTTCTTAAAATCTTGTTCCAATTGACAACATTGTAACTATTAAGGATATAGATAAATGTAGGGCACTGGAACTATGTAAATTGTTTATAATCTCCAAATAAACCTGCCTAGCCACCAGTATTTTATACTAGTGGCCATTGTTTGACATGAACCTGCCATGACAGCTAAGTCAACTAGGAGTGGGCATATTTCCCGAGGGCAGCCCACCCAAAGCTCATGAGAATCAATTTGTGCTGGTAAAGAAAGAGCTGAAGAGGAAGAGTCATGATCCTTAATGAGCTGGGGAGGTGTCCTTGCAATTTCTTGTAATTAAAATGCTTAAGTAGAATATTGAATAATGTCATTATCATTTATTCAAAATAATGCATAATTTAAAACTGTTTGCCTCATGAAAAAATTAAAACTAGAAAATGTTGAAATGTTTAATTCATTAAGTAGAGTTGAAATCCTTTCAATTCTTTCAAATTTAATATTAAATTTTCATGCATTATATTATACATATATAAAATACATTTGTAGTAGCTAGGATATAAACTAATACATGTAAGTTGACATATTTTATCAGTTTAAAAACAAAATCTGTATATGAGATGGATGCATTTGGGCTCCATAGACCTACATTTTCAAGCCTTTTTAATCAGTGACTTCCAATTAGCACACTGGTTTTGCTTGCTCCAGGAAGATACTATCATTTTATCTCAAGTAGCACTCCTTATTTAAGGACCCTGGTTTCCTTTTACACACACACACACACACACACACACACACACATATTTATTTATATATTTACATATATAATGATATAAAGTACATTATTTTTTCCTTAGAGCAAGGACATTGTGAGATAAACTGGCAGTTTTATAAAAACTGTATAGTTTTATGGTCTTTCTCTTTCTATGTCTTAAATCACATCTAGTATGACATGACCCTAATAGTCAACTGGGAAATTTGGAAACAAGAAGATCAATCAATTAAGAATCAATGATGTACGTCCATAAACCTGCATTCTGCCATATGTGAGAATTCCTGGACTAGAAGAAGGAAGAGATAACTATGTTGGGATGTGACTAAAATGTGGAGTTAATAGCACAGAAGTAAAATGGCCATTATTGATAGAGTCTTAATAGAGTGAATGAAGCAAAATGTTTGTATTGTTGTGCAGTGTAGTTTTTTATGAAATGTATTGTGTTTGTATAAAGCCTTCTTTGACTGCATATTGACAAGTCATTATTTATTTATTTATTTATTTAAAGATTTATTTAAAGATTTATTTATTTATTCATGAGAATACACAGAGAGGAGAGAGGGAGAGAGATGCAGAGACACAGGCAGAGGGAGAAGCAGGCTCCATGCAGGGAGCCTGACATGGGACTCGATCCCAGGTCTCCAGGATCACACCCTGGGATGAAAGCGGGGCTAAACTGCTGGGCCACCAGGGCTGCCCGACAAGTCATAATTTATATAAGCAGTCCTTGAACAGTTGACATTTAAATGGGATACTTAGGTGGACATTTAAGTTCAAATGCTGCAATGAAGTACTATATACATAAGTCTATCAAACCTGTATCTATAGCAATCCATGTCTGTACTTATGTACATATTAAAGGAGAATTTACATGATCCGTATTCCATTTGTTCAAATTTTCTCTCTGCTCTTCATTTTCAGAACTTAAATTTTGGCTTTATAAGTCTGCTTCTTTCCCAAAGTAATTCTTTTCCAATACTTAAGTCTTAAAATTGCAAGTCCTTCTAGTATATAGCTGAAGTAATATTAACAAGTTGAAAAAAACTCGATTTTATAATGCTGCTGAAAAGCAGATACTATCCTTCAGAATAAAATTGTTCTTAGAAGAAAAAAAATTATAATAGAAGTGTAGCCTTTTGAGATTCCTAGTCTTAAGAAATTATGTTTTAAAAAAATAACCTTTAAACTCTAACAATCTATAATACTCACTAATGTGTTGCCATGTAATACTTTTTAACTTGCCATTTGTGTTTATTGGAAGTATTATTAGTTTCATGTTTTCTTTGTTAAGCCAGAAGAGCATCACTGGCATTTTCTTCTTCTTTTTTTCCCCCCATGAATAGCATCAGGAAAGACCAGCCTCACAGAAATTAGTAATACACATCTAGAAGATATGCAGTTTACTAAAAAAAGTAAATGTACTTCCTTAAATTCAGATAGATTAGAACAATTTCCACAAAATGGCTTAAATGATTTATACACTTGCTAATAGCATATGAGAGGGCACTTCTGTCTACATTCTTTTTTTTTTTTGTCTAAATTCTTTTTTTTTAAGATTTTATTTATTTATTCATGACAGAGAGAGAGAGAGGCAGAGACACAGGCAGAGGGAGAAGCAGGCTCCACACCAGGAGCCCGACGCGGAACTCGATCTCGGGACTCCAGAATCACGCAGTGGGTCAAAGGCAGGCACTAAACTGCAGAGCCACCCAGGCATCCCCTTTTGTCTACATTCTTGACAACTGTGGATAATATCAATATTTTCATAGTCTAAAAGATGAGGACTGATAACTCATTATGATAGTTTTGACTTGTTTGTTGACTATCAGAGATATGGAACACCAATATTTCTTTTTGTGTGTGTGCCTATTAATATCTTTATATATTATTGCTTGGTTGTATTAAATTTGTATCATATTGCATAATGTAATATTATTTATATATGTTTTATACATGTTGTAAATGTAATGATAAATACTATAAAAGTGATTATTAATACTGATATTTAAATGTGTAAGATAAGTGAACATTCTTTAAACTCTATAAACTTTGTCACCATAAATAGAATTAACAAAATCTAAACCAAGGCATAATTTCAAAATACTAAAAAATGCATAATTTTCATTACAACATTGTAAAATGGCATTGGGAAGTGAAATATGTAATAATATAGGAATTCTTGACTGTACAATGACATTTCATTATAGAATGAAATACTTATTCGATGATTCAGTAATTTCATGAGTACTATTTTATATCATTGTATAGGATAAGAATATCTCCCTCATCACAGTGTAATGGAACAAAGCCTTTTAATTAACATCAAGATGGCATTTGACCTTGAACAACTCTTCTTGGAAATACTGAAACCACTGAAAAGCTAAAATTGAACAACAATCAAAATGGCTGCACCAATGCCTTAGCAAAGCTTGATTTTAGAATAACTTTTTTTTTTCCTCTCTTCCACAAACCTCCCCTCCTTCCTTCTTTCCTTTTGTTTTAGAAACCTAGTATCACCCTAAAGATATGAGGAAGGAGGCTGGCATCAAGTACACAATTCCTGTCAAAACCAGCTAGCTCCTGTATTTCCCTATAAAACCCTCCAACCTCTTCCTCCTGGCAAATGTGTGGTTGTTTGAAGGTCATAACCTGCTACAGGCTCCTTTTCCCAGCAAAGCAATAAAGCTATTGTTCCTCTTCATGTTAGATTTTTGCTCTGAAGTACAGAGGTCAGTTTTCTATAATATCTTATTAAAGACTGGAAAATAGTTATTATAAGTGTTATGGGGGCAGTTATTATACATACACTTTTATGTATTTCTACAATTATGTATGCAGGTTATAGACGTAGATAAAGCTTCATTGTATAAGAAGTTACCTATTTTTTTCATTTTTGTCAAAAATCTATCCAAATAATCAATTATACAATGGTAGCAGAGAATAAAGACTACTCTCTACTCTCTATGGAGAATCAAGGAGGTTTTTGTGGAAAATAGGAGTATGTTTACCCATGTGGAAGGCTTCAGAAATAGATATTTTATGAGAAATAAAGAAGTGATGAGAAGTAAATCAGTAAAAACATAATATGATAGAAGCCATGAGAGGAGAAAATTATAAGAAGCAAAATGCATTTGACAATGCAGTGAAAGAGATAAGTGGATGAGATATAGATTGAGAAAAGTGCAATGAATTTAGCAATTTTTAGGTTGTTCACGACCTTCAAGAGGAGTAAGGTCTCTATTCTGGCAAGTAAGTTATAGACAGAAAGAGATTAAGGACATATTTAAAAGCTAGAACAATATATATTCCAGAAAACTTTTTATTAACACATAACTTACATATGGAAAACTGTACAAATTATAAGTGTGCAGTGAGTTATCCCAAAGTGAACACATGTGAGTCAATTACCCAGTTAAAATATTATTACCAGTACAACCAGACAGACTCTTGGGTGCCTTCCTAATAATAACTGCCAGTCTTTCTTCTCAAAGTTTAACCATCCTGCTGATTTTGAACACCACACATTTGTGTTGCCCGGTTTTAAACTTCATAGAAGTTGTAAATGGCTACATATATTATTTGATATTTGACTTCTGTTGCTCAAAATTATGTTTGTGAGATTCATCAATAGCTGGCAGGTCACAGTAGATTGTTTACTTTTGTTCCTGTAGAGTTTGCCATTATATGAATGTTTCATAATTTATTTTTCATTCTATTATTGATGGACATTTAGGCTGTTAGGCAGTATATGCCTACTTTTTCTCACCCCAGGCCTTTGAGGCTGCATGTGTCTGTGAACAGTCCCTGGCTTGCTAAGGTTCCTTAGCTTGGGCCTCTAAAACCTCGCTCTCTCCTCTAGCAGAGGGTTTCTCTGACACCGAGGGATCTTGCACAGCTCTGTGCACGCACAGACCAGAAGTGTGTTGCTAGGGTGGTTCTCAGCTCATGGGAATGGAAGTGAGTAAACACCCAGTTTTCTTGCCTCCTGTAGAACAGTTCTGTGTTGTGTTACACACTTCTGTCCCAGAGGGTTCTCAGAAGACTGGATTCCAGTTGCTCACTGCTGCAAAATATTCATTTTTCCTTCTTTCCTCTCTCACTTTCAACACTTTCTCATGAGGTTCACCTCATGCAAGTCCTTGTTTTTGAGTCCAATTTGAGGGGGAACCCAAACTAAAGCAGCTAGCTCCAGAAAGGTATTGCTTGGGAAAAGTACCTCAATATTTCCTTCTGGGATTTTGATGATCAGTTGGTAACAAAAGCCACACTGGGGGCCTCTGGGTGGCTCAGTGCGTTGAGTGTACAGCTTTTGGTTTTGGCTCAGGTCATGATCTCAGAGTCCTGAGACTGAGCCCTGCTTCTGGCTCCACACTACGAATCTGTTGGAGGTTCTCTCTCTCTCTCTCAGTCTCCCTCTCCCTCAACCCCCACCCCCCTTTGCTCACGCATGCAGGCTTTCTCTCTTTCTCTCTCTATCTCTCAAATAAACAAATCTTAAAAACAACAACCACACACTGCTTGTGGATGTGAGTGAGACAATGCCTGGCATGCTGTCACAGTATAAACACTAAGACACTCATCTTTGGTGGACAGTGATGGATACTAAGTGGAATAGGAAGCACTTGTTATGCAAAAGTTCTTGCACTTAAATATGTAAAGCCAAAAGGAATTGAGAGGACTATAGATTTGGCTGGCTTTTGTGAACTTTTCTAGAAGACTTGGAAGAGGAAAATGATGCCATTTTCTCTTACATTATTTCCATATTTTCATCTGTCTTTGCTTCAATATATTTTTTTCTGAAATACTTTTCAAAAGAATAATTCTCTTTTTAGCTATGCCAAGCAAGCTATTAAATGCATTTTACATAGTCCAAGTTATTTTTTCATCCTTAAATTTCATTTATCTTTACATTTTTCATCTTACTTCTGAAATTCTGTTTTATTTCCTTAAACACATTAATCACAATTATTTTAAAATCTGTATCCCTTAACTCCTTTAGCTTTATTTCCCAAGTCTCTTTCTAGTTACTGCAATTTTCTGCAGTTCAGTTTGAGTCCTCTTGTGTGTCTCATGATTTTTGATTGTTGGTTGAATGTAGTACATGAAGAATTTCACACATCTTTTAGGTCATAGTAGGATATTCTTTTATATTTGTAATAAAATCAGGTGAGGTAAAAATCCTTTTAACCAATCAGGGACTGAAATGATGATAAACTGTTTTCAGTTCTCATGAGCAATGGCCTGTTTCAGTTACTCCTAGAACATTTCTCTTCTGGGTTCTTACTAAAAATATAGCATATTTACCAGCTACATGACATGTCCTGCACTTCACTATTTGCTTCTACATCTGTATGAGAGTCAAGAAATATCTGCTCAAGGTATTGGTCTCTCAAAAGGACTTTCATAGTTGGCATTGTTGAAACCTTGTGTCAAATGCTGTGCTTCATCACCTCCCTCTCAAAATTTGAGCATTCAGCTTTCTGATACCATGAAACAGATTTTTTTCTTAACCAAAACCAGAGTTCTTCACAAGTTCTTTCTCAATCAGTATCTGAAATACTCATTTAAAAAATATTTTATATATCCTTTTTTAATATTTTAGATATCCTATTATGATATATCTTACATTAAAGATTTTTATGTGTAATACATTTTTATGTAAATTTCACCACTCCTAATTTTATTACAGATATTTATAGACTGGTAGTTTGTCTTACTTATCTTGATACATTGTCTTCTATGTTAGGCTCCCCAGTCCCAGTTGCCATATTGAATAAAATATAAATGGTTGCCTGTTTTTTATTAGTGATGCTCTTTGACTAATCCTAAAAATAGATCTATCCCAACTTAGATAATTTTTTAGTTGGAAATAAAAGAAATTTGTTTTCATTTTATTCATCATTTTTCATTTCCCTGATTTGCACAGCAGTAATTATTGTATCAAATTAGAAAATGGTTTTAGATGGCTGTAGCATTTACTAATAACACCCTATCTTGATAGCTAGTAAATATAATATCCACCTCATTTAACTAACTTGCAAATCGTTTTCTTATTTGAAATACTCTATTCTTGAAAACCTAGTACACCCTAGGCAGTACAAATGAATGGTGATTGTTAGATTTCCTGAGAGGTAAAATTACACCACATTAAGACTCCAGCCAGTGCCTGATATAATCACCTGAAAATTTACTACCTACTGGGTTTTATTCCTGAAAAAAAAAAAAAGGTGAATTTCTTAAATATTTGAAAGAATATAAATGTGACAAAGTTAATGGTAATCACACTCTTCTAAGGACAACCAGCTTCTGTTGCCTGCCAGCCAATTAACATATTTGCTATTAGAATGATATAAAAACTAACTTCAAAATAAAGCTTAAAATGTCTCACAGGAGATATGCTATTATAAATTGAATGTTTTTTTTTTAAGAATAACTCAACAATGTTTATTTTATTTTATTTTTAAATATTTATTTTTTTAAGATTTTATATATTTATTCATGAGAGACAGAGAGAGAGAGAGAGAGAAAGAGAGAGAGAAAGAGAGAGAGAGAGAGGCAGAGACACAGGCAGAGGGAGAAGCAGGCTCCATGCCGGGAGCCCAATGTGGGATTCTATCCTGGGACTCCAGGATTGCTCCCCTGGCCAAAGGCAGGCGCCAAACTGCTGACCCACCCAGGGATCCCATAGTGTTGATTTTATAACTTTTTTTGTAAGAAAGGTATTTTTGAAATAAAAATTCTTTCTATATCAATTTAAGAGAATATTTTCCATGCTAATTTATTATACTTTGGATATCACCATAATCCTTCTCTGCCTTAAGACATAAATGATAAATTTTATACATATTTCATGTAATATGAGGTTAGATATATAGGATTTGTTTTCTCTTAAAATAATTGCTTTAAAGGTAACTATTAATTACTAATTATTTATTTCATTATAGAAAGTTTTTGTCTTCAAGAATTAAAGCAAGCTAAATTGCTTTGATATGTTTTAAAATAAATTTTCAGGTGTAACTTAAATATAATAAAATGAACTCATTTTACATGTACAGTACAATAAATTTTGGGAAATGTATTTGCCTATTTACAACTCCAAACTACAGACATATTATCACTCCTGAATGTCCTCTTTGCCTCTCAAGAATCAACCAACTCCAGCCTGCCTCTGATTTGCTTTCTGCCACAATAGTTTAATGTCTTCTGTAGAATTTATAAAAGTTAAATCCTATAATATGTATTCTTTTGTGCTTGTCTTTTTTTCTCTCAGCTTAATATTTTTGTTAGCAATTTGTTTTAAATGCACAACTTTTTAAGTACTATAATCAAAATATTTTTATAAGTATAGTACTTATTGCCTTTCTATATTCAAATAACAAATTATAGTTATTGATAAACCAATTTTACCAAGTACAGATGAAAGCAAAAAGGATTAAATGTGCCTCAACAGACAAATCTGTTAGTTGGAATGGCCTAATATTTAGTGAGATTTACCTACCATGTTGAACTACCAATTACTGCAAATACAAAGTAAAAGATGATTGGTCAGGGTAATCAATTTCCTGGGGAAGAACTCTTCCTTATCAAGAAACCAAGCAAACTGCCTTTGAATAACCCAAATTCCTCCTTCCACACTTGCAATGAGTTTTAAATCTAGTGAAGCAAAGGAAACAGAAACACAAACTGAATTTCAGTACAGAAAGTTATAGGTATATTAAGAAAAGAGGGAGAATGTAGGATTTCACACCGACAAAAAGAGTCCTTCTCTCTGTATAGAAAAAGGACCTTGATGTACTGGCAGGATTTTATCAAACAGAGATTAAAGCTAAAAAAGTGATTTCAGACGGAGGAAATAATATGAACAAAGATAGAGAGATGAACAAAATGTTCAGCATATTAAAATATCACTGCTTGGTGAATATGAAAAGAAGTAATTGAAAATTAGGATAGAAATATAAGTAGATCAAATGCAGACTGTGGAAGTTTTCACATGCTAAATGACAATATGTTTCTTTAAACATTAGGAAGATATTGAAGGTTAGGAGTTACTGGATGGGATGTTCTCTATTACTTAGTAATATTTGTCAATTCCCATGATATAAAGATATATGGAATTGGAGATGGAATTCTGATTTATGTTTGACTTCAATGGAAAACCTCTAGTGGTTCATAGTTATGGGATATGGTGTCCCATACACTGCTATAATTCTGTGTGAATGTGTATGTATAGGATAATCTATTAATTTTTATTTTTTGAAACATTTTAACATTTATAGAGGTTGAACAATATTAAATACCTTCTAGGTAACTGAAAATTATATGATATTTTTCTTTACCCTTAACAAAGGGGTGCATTATATTATGTATTTCTGTATATTGAGCCACATTTGCTTTCCTGGAATAAATTCCATTTAGTTATGACACACTATATTTTTTAGTATGTTCTTGGTCTACTCACAAATATTTTATGTGAGATTTTGCATTGGTATTCTTAAGTGAGTTTGCTTGTAGTTTTCATTTATGATAAAATCTTTTCATATTTTACAATAAATACATACCAGCTTCATCTAATGTGTGGAAGTTTTCATTCCATTTATATGTTCTAGAGTTTAAGTAGATTTATGACTATCTTATTCTTAAAATTCCTCTGGGAATTTACCTGAGCCTTGTGCTTTCTGTTGGATATATTTTTTTTTCTACTACAATATTACATTTATTTAGATTTTGTTATTTATTTAGTAGTCTCTCCTTTTTTGTGTAGTGTTTGGTGGATTTAGATTTTTCTATCTCTGTAGAAATAAATTTTGGAGAGTTTAATTTTTCTTTAAAATGTGCTTTTCAGCTAGAATCGTGCAGAGTAAACTCACAGTATAAATTCCTCTGATTAATATTCACCATTGCCATTTTCAATTACTGCATTTATAGTTTTTCTATCTTCTTTATTTTTCCTTTTGGTTGGGTTTCTTTGTCATTCACATAGTTTGCACATTTATTTTTATAACAAATCATTTTTTTTTACATTTTATTTCCAAGTTTGCTGGACAAATTTTAGGTTACCCAGTTAAATTTGAATTAAAAAAAAAAAACAACTTTTTTTAGTATGTTTGTCCCAAATACTGCATCTGCCATAATTGTATTAAGAATTACCTTTTTGTTTGTTTTGTTTTTTAATAATAATAAAGAATTACTTGTTTAGACTGGAAGACGGTGGTGGTGTAGGAGAACCCAAGGCTCACTTCATCCCACGAATACAGCTAGGTAATTATCAAATCACCTTAAATATCCCAGAAATTGACCAGAAGACTGGTAGAACAAACTCCACAACTAGAGGGAGACAAGAATCCGTATCAAAGAAGTAAGAGAGGTGTGGAGATGCAATTTTAGAAAGAAATGGATCTTGGCTGCTGGAATGAGGAGGGAGCCATGGAGGTGGAGAACAAGAGACAGACTATACAGGGGAGCCTATATAGGGAAGATGAATCCCCATAGCAATTCACTTGGAAAGCCAGAGGTCAAATTTCATGAGTTCTTGCAACCAGCAGGGCTTAACACCTGGAGTTCTACAGCTCAGTGGGCTTGGCTCAGGGAGGGCTGGATACATTGGAGTTGCTCTTGGAAAAAGGCAGGTCAAACAGCCCAAGGCCATATAGTAGAGAAACAGCAATCTAAAGACTGCCTGGGGTACACAGCAGGGAGATTATTTGCTCATTTCAGAGTGGCAGGATTCACAGAGAGACCCCTCCAGGAACAAAGGAATTGGCTAGTGACATTTCCCATCTCTACCTCTCAATATAAGTACAGAGCCACTTTATGGGAACCACCACAGTTCCAACAGTAGCTAACTAACTTCTTACACCAAGCCCCTCCTGCCCCCCAAATCTGGTAGAATCACCCTTCCCAGTCTAACTTGCCTCAGTCCCAGGGCATCAGGACCTGTCCCCCAGAAGACCAGTCCAAACCCCGGCCAATACCACATCTCCTTACCCAGGGGTTTGTGGAGTCTCAGCTCCGGTAATGGCAGCACCAGGTCTCATTTCACAAGCAAACCAGAACACATCCAGGCCAGGGTGTGAAATTCAGGCCAGGGTCCAAACGCTACTCCCCACAGGCAAAGAGAGCCTCTGCAAATGACTGGCCTGAAGGAAAAAGTGGCCAGGACACAACAGCAGAGCATATACAGTATACATTGGAGACATTTCCAGAAGCACCAGGCCCTGGAAAAAGGGGACATTACATTACAGAGCACTACAAGATCTCTTCTTCATAAGGCCATCAAGAATAGGAGATATAGCTGACTTTCCTAACACATAGAAATAGGCACAGAGACTTAGACAAAATGAAAAGACAGGAATTTTTCCCAAATGGAAGAATAGGAGAAGGCCATGACCAGAAATCTAAATGAAGCAGATGTAAGTAACATGCCTGATAGAGAATTTAATGATCATAAACATGCTCAGTGGATTGAGAAAAAAGTTGAAGGCATAAGTGAGACCTTAACCACAGAAATAAAGAATAACATAAAAGAGATAAAGTGCTTAATAAACAAAATGAGAAACATGCTGGATGGAATGATGAGCAGGCTAGAAGAAGTAGAGGAATGGATTAATGACCTAGCAGACAGAATAATGGAAAGTAAACCAAATAAAAGAGAGAAAAAAGAATTATGCAAGACTTAGGAGACTCAGCGATCCATCAATTTTAAGATTTTTGCATTACAGGAGCCTCAGAAGGAGAGTGAGGACAGAGGACAGAATTTTTTTTAAAGAGATAATAGCTAAAAACTTCTGTAATGTGGAGGAGGAAACAGATATCCAGATTCAAAAGGCATAGAGAACTCCAAAATGAATAAAAGCAGATCCACACCAAGACATATTATAATTAAATTGGCAAAGTATAGGGACAAAGAAAAAATTTAAAAGCAGCAAGACGAAAGAAGACAGTTACATATAAAGGAAATTCCATAAAGCAATCAGTGGATTTTTCAGCAGAAACTTTGCAAGCCAGAAGGGAGTAGCAGCATGATATATTCAAAGTGCTAAATGAGAAAAATTTGTAGCCAAGAATGCTCAATCCAGTAAGTTTTTCATTCAGAATGGAAGAAGAGATAAAGAGTTTCCAAGACAAACAAAAACTAAAGGAATTCATGACTACCAAACCAACCTGCAAAAAGTATTAAAAGGGACTCTTTAGGTGGAAATATTAGTCAAGGAACTCACAAAATAAAACGATGTAAAATAGGACACCATATACCTAAAGCATGGGGAGGAGAGGAGTAATGAATCGGTTCAAAATTAAGCAACCATAATATAGCCTGCTATATACAGAAGATGTTATAATACAAACCTAATGGTAACCACAAATCAAAAACCATTAGTAAATATGTATAGAATAAAGAGATAGAAATCCAAATACATCACTAAAGAAAACAAGCAAACCATGAAACAGAGAAACATAAAGGAGCAGAGACAATCTTCAGAAACAAGCACAAAACCAGCAATAAAATGGCAATAAATACATATCTATCAATGATTATTTTGGTTGTAAATGGACTAACTGCTCCAATCAAAAGACATACAGTGACAGAGTGGGTTATAACAGAGCAAAACAAAACGAAACAACCCTCTTCTATGCTGCTTACAAGGGATTCATTCTATACCTAAAGACAGTTCTAGATTGAAAGTGAAGGCATGGAGAAACATTTATCATGCGAATGGAGGTCAAAAGAAAGCTGGGGTAATAATACTTATATCAGACAAGAGATTTGAAAACAAAGTCTGTAACAAGAGACAAAGAAGGACAAGTATATAATAATAAAGGACACAATCCAGTAAGAAGATAAAACAATTATAAATATTTATGCATCCAACATGGGAGCACCCAAATATACAAAGTAGTTAATAACAAATATAAAGAAACTAATTGAAAATGATACAATAATAGTAAGGGAATTTAACACCTCTCTTACATCAACAGATCATCTAAACAGAAAATCAATAAGGAAACAATGGCTTTGAATGACACAATGGACCAAATGCATTTAACAGATACATTCAGAACATTCCCCCCAAAACAGTAGAATATAGATTCTTTTCAAATGCACATGGAAGATTCTCCAAAGTAGCTCACACATTAGGCCACAGAACAAATATCAAGAAACTCAAAAAGATTGAAGACTATGCATCTTTTCTGATCACAATGCTATGAAACTAGAAGTTAATACAAGAAGAAATCTGGAAAGACAACAGATTCATAGTGGTTAAATAATGAATGAGTCAACCAAGAAATAAAAGATGAAATATAAAATTGCATAGAATCAAATGAAAATTCAAGCACAATGGTCAAAAACTTGAGAGGCAGCAAAAGCTGTTCTAAGAAAAAAGTTTATAGCAAGATACCCTACTTGGAGAAGCAAGAAAAATGTCAATTAAACAACCTTACCTTGCACCTAAAGGAGTTAGACAAAGAACAAGAAACAAAACCTGAAGGAAGGAAATAATGAAGCAGAAGGAAGGAAATAATGAAGAGTAGAGCAGAAATAAGTGACATAGAAAATGAAAAACAAACAAACAAACAAACAATATAATAGATAAATGAAACCAGGAACTGGTTCTTTGAAAAAAAAAATCAATAAAATTGATAAACCTCTAGCTAGACTTATCAAGAAAAAATAGAGACTACTCAAATAAAAATCACAAATGGGAGAGAAGAAGTAACAACCAACACAATAGTGATACGATTATAAGAGAATATTATGAAAAACTACATGCCAGTGAATAGGACAATGTAGAAGAAATAGATAAATTCTTAAAAACATTTAAACCATCAAAACTGAAAAAGGAAGAAATAGATAATTTGAATAGATTAATTACCAGCAAGGAAATTGAATCAGTAGTCAAAAAACTACCAGATGGCTTCACAGGTGAATTCTACCAACATTTCGAGAGGAGTTAATACTTATTCTTCTTAAACTATTCCAAAAAGTAGATTACCATACCACTAATGTATATTTACCCAATGAAAACAAAAACACTGATTTAAAAAGATAAATGCACCCTTATGTTTATTACAACATCATTTACAATAGCCAAGATATGGAAGCAGCCCAAGTGTCCAGTGACTGATGAATGGATAAAGGAGAGGTGGTGTATATACACGATAGAACATTATTCATCCATAAAAAGAATGAAACCATATTTGCAATAATATGGATAGAACTAGTATTAAGCTATGCAAAATAAGTCAGTCACGGAAAGACAAATACCATATGATCTCACTCATATGTAGAATTTATGAAACAAAAGAAAGCGAAGGTATCAGAGAGAGAGAGAGAGAAACCAAGAAACAGATTCTTAACTATAGGGAACAAATCGATGGTTACCAGAGAGGAGGTGGGTGGGGGAAATGGGTGAAATAGGTGATGGGGATTAAGAAGTGAGCTTGTCATGATGAGCATGGGGTGATGTTTGGAAGTGCTGAATCATTATATCATAAACCAGAAACTAACATAGCACTGTATGGTAACTGGAATTGAAATAAAAACTTAAAAAAAAAAGATTTACTTTTCATCTGAAATTCAAATTTAATTGTGCATTCTATATTTAATTTGTTAGTTCTAGCAATTATATTTCTTTGCCTTATTGCTTTTTTATTTTAAATATGTTTTCTACATTATTATCTCCAGTAACTCCTTGCTTCTCTTCTTTTGGTTTAATTTAATGTTATTCTGTTACATTTTTTAGTTTGATGTTTAATTGACATTTATTTTTTAAAGGTTTCATCTATTTATTTTAAAGAAAGAGGGAGAAAGAGAGGAGCACAAGTAGGGGGAGGGGCAAAAGGACAGAGAGGGAGAGAATTTTAATCAGTGCAGAGTACAATGTGGGGCTGGATCTCACAACCCTAAGATCATGCATGACCTGAGCTGAAATCACAAGTTGGACCCTGAGTCACCCAGGTACCCCAAATTCATGTTTTAATGCTGACATTATCATTATAATGGTCTTTTTAGTAAATAAGAGTCAAAGTGCATTTACAGTATGCTTTATTTTTTCTATGTACAAAAGCGAATTTAGAAAAATGTTCAGTATTCACTTAATTGTGTGAAATATGCAGAAGGTGAATAAAAAAATAATGAAGTTGGTTACATGCAAGAGGTAGAAAAGAATGGCATTAAAAGGATAGGGTGACAGAAACAAGGAGAGAATGAAGGATAATCTTTGGAATACAGCTTTTTATATACTTTTCATTTTTAGAATGATAGTAATCTTTCACATACCCAAAAAAGAATGAAAATCAACAAAAATAGGATGGATGGAATTGAATGCAATACAAGCAAAACAAATGAAACTGATTACAGGGAGGGGAAAGGTAAATTTTGAATATAATGTTTTAACTATATTTTCATGCTTATGAAATGATTTCAGAAATATTCTATGTGTATTCTGGAACTGAGAAAATAAGTATATTGTGGACAATAAGATCCAAGATTCTTTTTTTTTTTTTTTTTTTTTATTTATTTTATTTTTTTTTTTTGGCAAGATCCAAGATTCTTACCATTGGAGTAGGGAATTATAAATATGGAAGGGGAAAGGCTAAAATAGACCTGATATTCAACTGGAATTAGAAGTATAACTATGACTTTATTATAGTTTAATATCTATCTATCCACAGAATTTTATATAGATGTGTTTGTATATACATGTAAAATCACATAAACAGGTCTATCTATGTATAAATGTAATAATTTATAAATATATATGTATACTTGTTTATATATGCACACAGATTTTTTTGGTTATAAATACACATGTATATATGGCTATGGGAATTAAAAGTATCTATAAATGGAATTATCTAAGCCTAAAAATATTTTAAATAAAAAGCTCAAGAATATGCTATTTCCACTGACATTATCTTAAAATCTTCCCTAAATCCTTTTTGTTTTCCTTTTTGATACAGATTCTTAGGCTAAATTAAAACATAAAATCTCCTTTTCTTCCTTCAGATAGTATGTCTCTTTATTTATGTTCTATGATGGAACATTTTCAGTATTTTCTATTTTTGTTATTTTTCTTTACACCTGAACACATTTGATAAAGTAAAATGAATGACTGAGGCTAGAAAAATGACCACTTTTGTCTCAATAATTTCTATCAATTGAATTACTATTAGCACATCCAGCTACTTTTTGCTATACAATTTACTCATTAAATTTGATCCACATCATATCGTGACCATTAAAGTGAAGTACACTTGATGTCATTCAGTGAAGGTAATGACTTTAGAGTCCTAAAGTTTTTCCAAGTCAATTACCACAAAAGTGACAAGATTAAAGATGCATCTTGAATACTGCATTTGTCTTCCAGATACAGTGCTCCACACTTAGTAAATATTTATAATCTTAGTTGTTAGTTGCCAACAATTATAAGACTTATCCTTGTTTCATTTATTCAAAGTGTCAATAATTGCTCAATTATATACACAAAATTATACAATATTCTCTGTATTCATGGGAGTTTATTATAGATATAGAGACATGAGTGCAATGGTGTGTTGGAGCTGCCTCATACTGGCTCTCAAGAATTGATTGGGTATACCTTTTCTGAACTCCATGTTCAGTATCATATTGATAGGTTAAAATCATTATAGTCGACACGTTTATAATATGGGAACCGGTAAATGATATTAGCCCTCCATCCCCTCCAGGAGCTGTCTGCCAAATATTTACTTGCACTCTACTGTTCTAATGTCCTCTGGGAAAATGGGGTGGTCTACACTGACAAAGTTTCACATGGAAAGCTGCAAGTTTAATAAGGTCTCCTTTTTCCTCATTCAGCCTCACCCACACTATTCTTGTTGCTTTCCTAGGACAAGTAGGCTCTAAAACTTTAGAGCCTACTGCATAACTTTAGCACTTGGCTATTTCCTCTGCCTGGAATACTATTTTCCCAGATGGCCATATATCTTGTTCCTTCATTTCTTTTAATTATGCCTAAAAATGCATTAATCAGTGAAGCTTTCTCTGACCATACTATATGGAACAATTTCTCTGGGTACCTATGTCCAGTAATTGTCTTCCCAAACAATATATAGACTTGTTTCATTCCATAGCAAATATCACTGTCTGCAGTATTCCTTATTGACTTGCCATTTAATTACTGCCTATTTACTACCAATACAATGCAATCTCCAAAAGAGCAGGTACTTTAACAAGTCTGTTCATATTTCCATCTGCAAGGTCTAAAAGCCAGCACACAAGTGAGACTCAAAATATACATTAATAAATAACTGTTATGGAAATATCACTGTAAATAGTATTTACAAATATAAATTTCTTATTTTCCTATAAAAAGTTTTAAAGTATTTATGTTCTTAAAAATTAGTGCTTTAATTATACACGTGTAATTTTTGTCTCTTATCTCTCAATCTCTTCATGTAAATATGCTTTCTTTAAATGTTCCTTTAATAAGGTATTACCTGTATTACTAGACATGCATTAAATAAGTTAGCTATTGTAAATGTCACATTGAAGAACTGCTTTCTTCATAATTTTGTTTTTCATAAAAACTGTTATGTGTAAAAACCACATTTTTGCTGTGTAAAAAAGTGTTTACACTAACACATGCTTATTAACATTAAGAAATATTTGAAAATTTTTGCTCATGTTATTAGTATAATTATGTATGTTAATTCTTTCAAGAAATTATCACTGATTATATACTTTAAACATATTCTTTCTGTACTAGGAACTTGCTGATATTTTTATTTACATTTTTTATTAGTAGTGGTGCATACAAAATTAAAATTGTATAAATTTATTATTTAATAACTCATATACATCAGATGCATAGACTCTTTATAGTTTAGAAAGTGCTTTTATAATTAGTGTTTCACTTGATCCCTACAATGGGACTTATTTTCCCAATTTTTTTGGTGATGACACTGAATACCTTTTGGGCGTATGAATCTGTTTTCTTGTCAGATTGTGATCTCTAATTCCTTGGAAATAAGAAACATGTCTAATTGATTTTTCTGGTCCCAGAAAATAGCATAATAGCTAGTTAGATAATAAATGAGAGTCATTATGAATGAATGAATAAATGAGTGAATGAATCCTCAAGATACTTGCATTAATAGCCCAGAAAGTACCTTATATAAATAAGACACAATGTCTGAACTTAAATCAAGGACTTCTGATCTCAAGCCTTTTGTTCTTTCTTCAAAGATAAATAGAAAGGACCTTTTTTTTTTTAATTAAAGACTTTTTATAAAATAAAATTTTTAGTGCAGTTGTAGGTTTACAGCAAAATTGGGGGCAGGTACAATGATGTACATACACTACTCCTCTTGCCCTCATGCATTTCTAGCCTTGCATATTGTCAACAACCCCCGTCAGGGTGGAAAATTTGTTACAACTGATGAACCTACAATGACACATCATAATTACAGTCCAAGTTTACATCAGTGTTCACTCTTGTTGGTGTACATTTTCTGGGTTTGGACAAATGTATAATTATATGTATCCATCAGTATAGCAGTGTACAAAGTGTTTTCATTGCCCTAAAAGTCGTGTATACTCTGTCCATTCATCCCTCTGTCCTATGCTTCCAACCCCTGCAAACCATGATCTTTTTCATGGTCTCCACAGTTTTGCTTTTTCTAGAGCATTATATAGTTGGACTCATACAGAATGTAGTGTTTTCATATTGGTTTCTTTCATTTAGTAATACACATTTAAGTTTCTTCCATGTCTTTTCATGGTTTGATAGCTCTTTTCCTTTTAGCATTGAATAATATTCCATTGTCTGGATGTTTATGTACCCATGCCAGAAATATCTTACTTCCAAGCTTTGACAATTATAAACAAAGCTATAAACATCTGTGTGCAGGCTTTTGTGTGGACATAAGTTTACAACTCAATTGGATAAATATCAAGGAGTGTGATTGGTGGATTGTATGGTGAGAGTACATTGAGTTTTGTAAGGAACCAGTGTCTTCCAAAGTGAGTACATCACTTTACACCCCTACCCTAGAGAATGAGAGTTTGTTTCACATTCTCACCAGCATCGAGTATAGTCAGTTATTTGGATCTTGGCCATTACAACAGGCATATAATGTTATCTCACTGATGTTTTAATCTGTATTTCCCCAATGACATATGATCTTCTTTGGTGAGGTGTCTGTCAAGGTCTTTGGCCTACTTTTTTCATTGGGTTGTTTTCTTATTGTTGAGTTTTAAGATTCCTTTGTACATTTTGCATAACGATCCTTTGTCAACTGTGGCTTTTGCAAATGCTTTCCCCAAGTCTATGGCTTATCTTCTCATTCTTTTGACACTGTCCTTCTCAGAGCAGAGATTTTTTAAATTTTAATGAAGTCCAGTTTATGAATTATTTCTTTCATGGATCATGCCTTTGGTGTTTGTATCTAAAAAAGTCATTGAGTCATTGACTCAAGGTCATGTAAGTTTTCTCCTATGTTATCTTCTAGAAGTTGTATAACTTTGCATTTTACATTTGGGTCTGTGATCCATTTTGAGTTAATTTCGGCAAAGGGAATAAGGTCTGTGGATAATTTATTTTTTAAATGTTTTATTTCTTTGCACGTGGATGTCAAGCTTTTCCAGCACTATTTGTTGAAATGCATATCTTTGCTTCATGGTATTGCTTTTGACCTTCTGTCAAAGATCGGTTGACCACAATTGTACAGTCTATTTTTAGCTTTCATTTGGTTCCATTGATCTTTTGGCTATTCTTTCTCCAGTATCATATTGTCTTGATTACTGTAGCTTAATACAGAAGTTAGGTAGTGTCAGTCCTCCAAATTTGTTTTTCTCCTTCAATATTGTGTTGGCTCTTCTGGGTCTTTTGCCTCTCTGTATCAACTTTAGAATCAGTTTGGTCATAGCCACAAAATAAGTTGCTGGGTTATTACTGGTATATGAATTCATAGATCAAGTTGAGGAAAACTGACATCTTGACAAAATTAATACCTTAATTTACATTTAGGAACAGAAAGAATCCATCTGCCTATTATTATGCACCAACAGAATATACACAGTAACATATGTATAAGTACATATATATGTATATGTATATACATATATATGTATATATACACACATAGTGATGATTTTGAGATTCATCAAATTATGAATGTTTCAGGTGTGAAGCTTTTGGAATTTAGCAAGGTATATATATGATATTTTAAAAATACTTATTAATCAATGAATTTGTTAACAAATTATAATCTCTCCTCTCATAAACCATCTTTAATAGTTAAAAGGAGTGCTTCAGAATGGCCATTGTGGTAATAAAATATTGAAATGAAAACCATGCTGCTTGTGGTTCTTAACATATTTTCTCCTTTCACATGATCCTGGGTTTACTGCAAAAATAATGCAGTTTGGATACACTCTAGCAAGCTGTCGATGGTAAGTTTCAGAATAATACTTTATATTTCTAAAATATAATAAATATTTTTAATTATAAGCATTTACTAAAAACTGAAAAATTGAAATAAGCAACTAAGATACGTGTATCTAAATTATGTAACTAAAGAAATGTCAAGGATTAAGGTAAAATATGAGTTGGAAATACTATTTACTGCGATTGAATCAGAATACTGACTAGTATAAACAATATTTAAACATAAGTTGAAAAAAATGGACATTCATTGCAAATTATCACTATCATTTAGAATTAGGATTTCACCATTTATAACAGAGTCTGAGTCTGAGCAGACCATGCCCACAATAAGTGAATAACCTGCTTAAGATTGTTTTAATTAGTTTTCATGTAGGTGATTTGCAGTAATGATGGTAATAATGAGAGAGCACAGAGCAGCAAACATGTGCATAGTTAGTTTTGGAGGAAAAGATAATTTTTATTTCCTGCTCTGCCACTACTTGCTGTGTGAATTTAAGCAAAAAATTTGCCACTGAGTCTCATTTTCTTTATTTGTAAGGTAATAATTTTAGATAGCCCTCTTTCTGAAGACTGTTTAGACAAATAAATTGCCATAATATTTGATGGAGTGTGCAGCATACTTGTTGACCTCTTATTAGGCATTTTTTAAATTTGGGTTCAGATCCTACTTTCTTTAATGCATTAACAACCCTAGGATTTAAATTTCCAGTTGGTTTTAGTTTACTTCTAGTTTGAAAATACATGATTACAAAAGGCAAAATAGTTCAGTGTTGCTTATTTATGAGCCTTAAGCAACCCTCCAAAACTGCAGGAGACACAAAGAGACAGCCACAGGAGACATCTCTATTTAATAATTTAGAGTAAAATAAATGAGAAGATTTTAGAGAAAATGCTTAAGACACAAGTATCTCTATTCTTCTTCTTCTTCTTTTTTTTTTTTTTTTTTTTTTTGATCAAGGAAGACTTTACTAATTTGCTTTGGGAAAAGCAATACTTTATTGGAATGATATTTTTCCCAGGGCAGGTATCCCCTTCCCTAGCAAAGGTACACAAAGAGAGTGCTGGTTTAATGCTCTGGAAAAGATTGTCAGTTCTTCCTGAATTCTGCTCATGCATCTTAATGCATCATCAGGTTTCCTGTAGACGACCACATTTCAGGCCCTTTGACAAAACCCATATAAAAAAAGATACAATGTTCAAGAAACGGAGGTGGCTTGAATAATTTAGCAGCTACATATAGGCCTATGAAATATTAAAGGGACAATAGTGTACAATGGGGAGTTTTACAAGGATTCTGGTTTGACATCAGTCTCCTCCTTGCACAGTTGGCTGTTTGGCTATAAGGATAGTTAATGTGTTATGATGGTGAGACAATAATTAGAACATAGTTAATAAGTACTTTAATAAAAGCTAAACCAGCTTACTGACATTCAGGTGTTTAAAAAACAAAAGAGTTCAAATAACTTTTCTTTGGAATACTGTACTAATACTAAAAATCATTTTGAAGAGGCTCCCATTCCTGTTACTTTTAAATAAATGTGTTATGAGCAAGAACTGTTCAGCTAACTATGTATTTCCTTCAAAAATATGATGTGCTTTAATAATCCCTCTGTGAAGTGAAGGGTGAGAAAGCAGGTGCACAGTCTCTGAGGTTGTGCTGACATGACCTGAAGAACCAATGCTTTATCATTTCATATGGTGTACCCACATTCTCAGCCCCACATTATAATCCAGATCATCTTTATCAGACTCTTAGATTCTACAGCTGATTCCTATAGAAACCAGAGTCACCCAAACAGGAACTCTCATTTTCTTAATTGCAAATCTTTGGTTTAGATATCTGTAATAAGCCTTAAAAATTCTATTTGTTTCTAAAATTATTTGTCCTCAATTATCTTCAATTCCTTGCCAAGACAATGTGCTTACAAAAACTGTAATTAGATAGAGGGACATTTTACCCATTTTAACTGAAGTAAATGTTTGAAATTGCTTATTCAAAAGAAGCACTGGTATTTTGCTATTAGTTTTAACAGGACTCTATTTTGTTTGCATTTCCTAACACTGTACTTCATTTCTGCTTTGAAGAGACATTTAAGGATGAGGAAAAATAGAGAATATGGGGCTTATTTCCCAAAGGAATCCTTTCCTATGATAGCTATGATCCTGATCTCATTGCTAGATGAATACTTTAAGTTAAGCAGAGATATGATGTTGAGTTCCCACCAAAGACTCAGGGTGTGCTTTACATTCCTTCTGTTTTTGTGGAAATCCTCAGGGTATTAAAGACTGTATATGGCTCAATCAGGAGTCATAATGAGACCACAAATGATGATACCTCTTCTCTGGGCATTAATAATCTCAAAAGAGTCATAAAATGAACAGCTTAATGATGTAGTTACTCTGTTATCAATATAGTCCCTACACAATGTTTTACACTTCTTGAATTGCTTCTGCACATATAATTTCATAGGAAACTTACTTTGCATTACCCTATGGGGAAGATTTGGAAAGAGAGGGTGTATTCCAAGCAGAAGCAATTCTGCAAACTAGATGCTGTGTCAGTTACTTGGAATTCAAAGTTATATAAGATATAGAGCATGCCTTTGGGAGTATAGCCAGAGAGTTGGAAGAGCAAATTACCTTTGAAATTGTCAGTAATTCTGCTTTCTTTTAAACATGCCCAAACTTTGCATTTTGACTACCACTAATCTTCTCTCTTTCATTCTAAACTAGCTGAGTGGGACAACTCGTATATCCTGTGTATTCCTTATAATTGGTACAGCAAGAAAATTACCATGATTCATTACTTCATTATGGTGAGATAATTAATAATGCCAGTCTTTGACTGATGCATGCCAGATACTATACCCACAAAGTAAACACCATCAATTTGTCACAGTTGGTATTTGAAGTAAAAGTCAGGCCCAATCTGTGCTCACCTCAACCTCTGATATTATAGTTCTCTTGGTCTTAGATAGCTCCCAGATATCTCCAGCACATGCTATCTCCTTCACAAAGCCATATTCTTATCTCATTCCTTAACACGATAAATATGTTGTTTAGTTAAGATCTCCCAAATCACAGGGATCTTGTTACATACTTTTGTTAAAAACTTCTGCTATATTGTTTGCTTGCATTCTTCCTTTTTTATTTCTACTCTTTCAGTTCCAGATTTCTTTGTATATTTTTTGTATATTTGTATATTGGAGTTCAATTTGCCAACATATAGCATAACACCCAGTGCTCATCCCATCAAGTGCCCCCCTCTGCCCAGTCACCCAGGCACCCCATCCCCCCCGCCCACCTCCCCCCTTTCCACTACCCCTAGTTTGTTTCCCAGAGTTAGGAGTCTCTCATGATCTGTCTCCCTCTCTGATATTCCCCACTCATTTTCTCTCCTTTCCCCTTTATTCCCTTTCACTATTTTTTATATTCCCTGAATGAATGAAACCATATAATGTTTGTCCTTCTCTGATTGACTTACTTCACTCAGCATAATACCCTCCAGTTCCATCCACGTTGAAGCAAATGGTAGGTATTTGTCGTGTCTAATGGCTGAGTAACATTCCATTGTATACATAAACCACATCTTCATCCATTCATCTTTCGATGGACACCAAGGCTCCTTCCACAGTTTGGCTATTGTGGACATTGCTGCTAGAAACATCGGGGTGCAGGTGTCCCGGCGTTTCACTGCATCTGTATCTTTGGGGTAAATCCCCAGCAGTGCAATTGCTGGGTCTAGGACAGATCTATTTTTAACTCTTTGAGGAACCTTCACACAGTTTTCCAGAGTGGCTGCCAGTGCCAGGCTTAGTGGGAGCTGTTTACCCCCTGTTCCCCTGTTCCCTGGTGGCCCCGCCCCATCCCAGGCACAAGGTGACACCAGGAGGAACAACCACAGTGGCGGCGGCCAGCTCTCCAGCTCTGGTGTCAGCTCCCGCAGTGACTACACAGCTCCCGGTCCGCAGGGGCCTGATGCTCCAGGGCAGAGGGCGCTGACCTGCACAACTCGGGGCCTCCCGGAGGCAGGAGCATCCTTGTCCTCTCTGAGGGCCTCCGCCTGTGGGGGGGGTGGGGGAGCGCAGGATCCTGGGCTGCGTCCCCCGCTCCCTGGGATCCGGGGCCTGCGCTGCTGGAATCGCGCTCCCGGGGTAGCGGCTCCCGAAGGGCGCAACGCCCTCCGCCCAGAGCCGCCCCTGGACCTCCTGGCTTCCCACCCCCGAGGCCCTGCCGGGTGCGCTCCAGCCCTTTACCGCGCTCAGCGGGTGTGTGGGGCGCTGTTCCCCCCGCCCCGTGCACTTCCTCTGTTAGTGACCCCGGGAGGCTGGAGGCTCCACTGCCCCTCTTGGGATCCTGCTCGAATTCCCTGCTGAGCCCCTTTCCCTCCGGGAAGAATCTGTGCAGATTTTTAAAGTTCCTGCTTCTCCAGGAGGGAGCTTTCCTGTCCTGGGGGCTCTGCCGGGGGGCCTTAACCTGCTCCTCGTGGGGCCCCTCCCCATTGGATGCTTTTTTATTTATTTTTTTCCACCTTTCTACCTTGTTAGAAGCCAAAACCCTTCTCTCTGTAGCGTCAGACTATTCTCTCTTTAAATCTCAGGTCGAATTCATAGGTGTTCAGGATGACTTGAAAGTTATCTAGGGAGGTTGGTGGGGCCGGGTGACCTGGGGACCCTACTCCTCTGCCAGCTTGCCCAGCCTCTCTGTTCCAGATTTATTTATTTATTTTTTTGAAATTTATTTATGATAGTCACACAGATAGAGAGAGAGGCAGAGACACAGGCAGAGGGAGAAGCAGGCTCCATGCACCGGGAGCCCGACGTGGGATTTGATCCCGGGTCTCCAGGATGGGGCCCTGGGCCAAAGGCAGGCGCTAAACTGCTGCACCACCCAGGGATCCCATCTGCTCCAGATTTATATGCTCTTTGGGGACATGAGTTTTGTCTTAGTTGTTAATAGACTATTACTGCTTCTTAAGAGGAATGTGTAGTACTTAGCCAAATTCACTAAATCCATACCATTTTTCCATTTATCTAACATTTATTTTTCTTAGTATTTGAAAGTTGTTTCAATATACTATGCATAGACATAATTGCACCAATAGCAGATATCAAATAATGAAAATGACATGATGTATATCCGCAAAACATTCAAAGTAGATTTATGTCGTTAAAAGCAGATATTTACTAAAAATTGACTCATATATGGAATTTAAGAAATAAAGCAAAACAAAATAACAAAGAAAAAATGAGACAAGCTACAACCAGACTCTTAACTATAGAGGAGAACAAAACCAAAAACAGACTCTTAACTATAGAGAACAATCTGATGGTCACCAGAGGGGAGGTGGGGGGATGGGTGAAATAGGTGAAGGGGATTCAGAGTACCATTATCTTGATGAGCACTAAGTAATGTATAGAATTGTTCAATCACTATATTTAAAAAATATATCTATATATATATATATATATATATATTTTTTTTATGATAGTCACACACACACAGAGAGAGAGAGAGGCAGAGACATAGGCAGAGGGAAAAGCAGCTCCATGCACCGGGAGCCCAACGTGGGATTCAATCCCGGGTCTCCAGGATCGCGCCCTGGGCCAAAGGCAGGCGCTAAACCGCTGCGCCACCCAGGGATCCCTCAATCACTATATTTTATACCTGAAACTAATATGACACTATATGTTAACTATGGTGGAACTAAAATTTAAAAATGTCAATAAAATTATGATTACTTTGAAATGTAATGTTAATTTAGGAATATCCTATTATAGGGACTCCTGGGTGATTCAGTAGTTGAGCGTCTACCTTTGGCTCAGGGCATGATCCCGGAGTCCTGGGATTGAGTCCTGCATCGGGCTCTCTTCATGGAGCCTGCTTCTCTTCCCTTTTTCTATGTCTCTGCCTCTCTCTGTGTGTCTCCCATGAATAAGCAAATAAAATCTTTTTTCTTTAAGAAATATCCTATTATAGTTTAAATTTAAATGTTCTTACTAAGAAAGTTTATAGATAATTTTTCATTTTGTATCTAAATTTTAAGTGTACAAAAAGATAATCAATACATTTTAACTCTACAACTTAATTCAGCTAATTAAAACAAGCCAATATATTTTACAGGAGACTTTTGAATATTTAAAGTGGCAAAAAGTTCTGTGTATGTCTTTACAACTAGCCATTGACTTTGCTGTTTTGTCTTCTCTTGAATAATAGCTAAAATAAGTGTACAACCTTGAAAAAAAGCAGAATTACAAATGATCAACACACATTGGAACATCTCTTGAGTTATTCACCACCAAGAATATCAGGAACTATGTAACATGTGGTACCTAATCGTAAGCACTAGACTCATTTATTAGGAAGATAAAACATACTAGGCAATGTTTTCCTTTAATGCACATTATATATTTTACCTTGTCTTTTGCTTTCCTGTTTCTTTAATGGATACTATCTTAAATCCATTTTGAGTGGAACTGTCTTATCCTATTAAAAGTATATATGAACAAAGCAGTGTTCTACAGATTTAAGTGACAACAGATCTAGACTCTAATCTCAGCTCTGCCATTTACTCATGCATTTTGACTGTCCCCAAGTTTGTTCTAAGAATCATATAACGTGTGTGAAAATGCTTTTGAAATTATAAAGCTCTGAATGAATGTGCCTGTTTTCATCATAATGATGTGGATGATCTACAGCCTGTTTCCTTCATATATCTGTAATTTTAAATGATCAACTTTAGAAGATATCTATAGATTTTCTTTTCTGAAAATGAAGAAATCAGTATTTTTAACCAAAGTTCAAGACTGTTATTCAAAATCTTTATAACTGCCATAGCTCAGGCAGTAAGAGGTCTTAAGAGGTCTTAAGATATCTGTAAGATGCCTGCTCTAACTCTGGAGTAGGCTTCCGGGCAGATCCAGCTGATAAGGTGTATGGAGTCCTGGGAGGTACCAGGATGACTAGCTTGGTAAGAAGGACTGGTAGGTTGCATTAACGACAAATACTAATTGGCACAACCACATTGCTGCAAACTAATTTTGTAATTCTAATTATGCTTTCCTAATCTAAAACCCATTTTGATTATTTATATTATTCTTATCTCCTCACCTTTAAATAATGTGCCTAAAATTCTATTATTTAACTTATGAAATTTAACTTAACTGATCGACTCTCCAGAAATAGAAGATGAGAACTTTCAGTTCACTTGTAATACTCCAGCAATGTTTTACACATCCAATTACATTCCTAAGTTATTGTTAAAGTATGTAACCAGATTGAAGCCATGACTCAAGTTGTCTAATCTGTTAGAGCTTCTTCCACAATTAAAATAACAGCAATGTGACATAGTATCCAAAATAATATCAAAATTACAGAAACTCTTCATTTGCATGTTTCTAGCACCAATAATTTTATATCACATGGCAATAGTTCTAAGAATTTTCTTTTATCACTTATTAGTTTTTATTATACTCCACATCCATCATAGTACCTCTTTTATCAAACTCTTTTACCCACAACTTAATTATGTTTGTTTTGGTCATACTTTGTTTTCTTATTTTATTTTATTTTATTTTATTTTATTTTATTTTATTATTTTATTTTATTTTATTTTATTTTATTTTATTTTATTTTATTTTATTTATTTATTTTATTTTATTTATTCATGAGAGACACAGAGAGAGAGGGAGAGGCAGAGACACAGGCAGAGAGAGAAGCAGGCTCCATGCAGGGAGCCTGACGTGGGACTCAATCCCGGGTCTCCAGGATCACACCACGGGCTGAAGGCAGGCGCTAAACCACTGAGCCACCCAGGGATCCCCATTTTGTTTTCCTTTTTAAAAGCCAGTATCTCCCCAAGGTCAAACCTACACACCATTTTTCACTTCTCCACTAACTTCTATTTCAGTTTTTTTTTTTTTTCCTATTTTACTTTTGAAACATGTCACTGCTAACTACCAAAGAATAGCTAGGCATGGGCCCCATAGAAGACAGGTAAAGATCTATATCTTTTATAAGCAGAAAAAAAAGAGAAAATTTAATATATCCACTCAATGATAATAATGATCAAATCACAAAGATAGTATTATATATTATATATAATTATATTATTTAAACATTATATATTATATATTATATGAATATAATATATATATTTAGAATGGCCATCATCAAAAACAAGAAATAGCAAGTATTAGTGAGGATGTGGAGTAAAGGAAAGCCTTGCACATTGTTGGTGGGAATATAAATTGGTGCAGCCACTATAGATAATTATACCATGTGATCCAGCAATTCCACTTCTGGGAATTTATCCAAAGGAAATGAAAAGACTAACTTGAAATGATATCTGCACCTCCATGTTCATAGCAACATTATTTATGATAACAAGACATAGAAATAACCTAAGTGTCCACCGGATAAAGACGGTGTGGAATTTTTGTACAATGGGATATGATTCAGCCATAAAACACACACACACACACACACACACACACACACACACACAAGGAAATCCTACCATTTGTGATAACATGGATTGGCCTTGAAGGTATTATGCTAAGTGAAATATAAATTAGACAAAGACAAATACTATATGCTCTCACTTATATGTGGTATCTAAAAAACAACAAAAGAAACAAATCAAACAAAACAAAACAAAACCCACCAAACTCACAGAAGAAGAGATCCAGATTTGTGGTTACCAGAAGTAGTATGTGGGAAGAAGAGGAATTGGGGGAAGATGGTCAAAAGGTACTAACTTTCGGTTTTAAAATAAGTAAGTACTGGGGATGTAATGTACACCATGATGACTACAGTTAACTCTGCTGTATGCAAGTAACTTGTTAAGAGTAAATCCTGAGTTCTCATCACAAGGGAAAATATTTCCTCTTTTCTTTTTATTGTATCAATATGCGAGATGGATGTTAATAAAGCTATAGTAATTATTTCACAAAATATATAAATCAAATTATCCTGCTGTATGCCTTAAACTTATACAGTTATATATGTCAGCTGTTTCTCAATAGAACTAGAGAAAAATGCCTTTTTTTTTTCTTGTTTTTCTTCATCAGTGACTTTCTGGAGCTTGCTTACAGATAGTAAGTTTTCTATGGGGAAAAAAAACCTCAAGAGGTTAAGATAATTTCTCCTGCTTATGAAAATCTTCATTGTTCTTCTTGACTCTGATTACTATACAAGTTTTTCATTAACCTCTAAAAGTGGAAATCATGTTATTTTAATAGTTTCTGATATTAATCATTTAATTTTTTTTAAGAGAGAGAGAAAGCACGAGTGGGAGCAGTAGAGAGACATGGGTGAGAAACTCAAGCAGACTTTGCACTTAGCATGCAGCCCTGCCCATGACCATGAGACCACAAACTGAGCTGATAACTGAGAGTTGGACACTTAACTGACTGTGCCACCCAGGCACCCCTGATGTTAATCATTTTTTTTACTTTCTTTAAAAATGTTTTTTAAATCTATGGATCCATGTCTTTCATTCAAGAGGAAAAAGCTTTCTTTCTGGTTTATTTTGGTATGTTACCTTCAATTTTTCTATTCACTGGGTATATAAATTAGGTGTGCAGAGATTCTTCTTTATCTGTTTTCTATATCTATTTTTTATCCTATTTTTTTTTTTCAGTGAACTTGGCTTTATTTGCCTTGAGTCCTTCCTCTGTGCTTCTGATGTTTTAGGATGTCTTTGCTTCCTTTTGACGCTTCTCATGCTGTATTCATTTTGTTTTTACTTTCTTTTAAATTTTTTCTAAGTTCTATAATTCAAATTTTTCTCTCCACTTTGTGTACTAACTAACCTTTCCTGCTTGATCCTCCCCCCTCCTTTTCTGGATATGTTTTAAAGAGATTTTATTTAAGTTTTCTTTATTTCATAGTAAAATATTTATCCCAAATTAACATCTGTTCTCGGAAAATTTTCCTTCCACTTGCTATGTTTCTTCCTTTAGAGTAGATTATAAGTGGGAGCATTATTTAAGGACCAATTATATGTTGAATGAGAGTGTATGTGGGCAAATGGAACAGCCTCACAACTTAGATTTAAATTAGATATCTTATATACTATCTTACAAACTATGTACTGCTGTGTATCTAGAATATCTTATATAGTGATTTACTATTATTTATATCTATGACCAAGATACAAGTTTACAAGCTATCGGTATATTTTCTCTCTTGTCTTTTCATATCTATAGAATACAAAGATAATATATAAATATGTCATCTGTTAGCTCAACCATTTATTTCTCCTTCATATTTTCAGTAAGGAATCAAGTATAATTGGACAGCCTACTCTAACATGCTGGCATGGATTTTCAAGCAATGGGTTATTAAAATGAGTCTCCAAAGGCTTCTCATATATATATATTTTTAGAGGAATTTTCCTGCTTCTGGTGAGCTACAAAGGCAAATATGTAGCCTTAGCCAAGTTCAATTTTTACTGACTTTAAAAGCTCTTCTTGGGGTGCCTGAATAGTATAGTCAGTTAAGCATGCAACTCTTGGTTTCAGCTCAGGTCATGATCTTAGGGTCGTGAGATCAAGCCCTGTGTCAGGTTCTGTGTTCAGCATGGCATCTGCTTAGTTTCTCTCTCCTTCTGCCCCTCTCTGCCCCCGCTGTCTTTCTCTCTCTCTCTCTCTCTCTCTCTCAAAATAAATAAATCTAAGAAAAAAGCTATTCTTTTTATATCGATTTTTAGTATCTGGATGTTTTCCAATTTTCCCAAAGGTGTCATTTGTTTTTCTTTTATCCTAAATGTTACCAAGGAGAACAAGGGAAAGACATCTTTACTCTAAATTCTTTAACAGGAATACCCCACTAAGTTGTATAAATGTCAGTTAGCATCCTAATCAGAACAGACTCCATAGTTTGGAAGGAAATGTACTAATTCTAAGCTAAGAGTTATTTTTTCAGATTTAGGAAAAAAAAAACAATAACAGGAGAGGTATAAAATGCTATATTCATTGATAGAAGAGTGGGATTTAGAGGGACAGAGAGAATGAAGTCAGATAATTAAGTCCTGGAAGTAAAAAAAAAAAAAAAAGAAAAATGCTTAGCAAAGTCTTGAAAGCTGTACTTTGAGAAGCCTGATGTGTTAATTAATATTCAAATGGGCTAGTAATTCACACAGTCGAGTTCAGTTTGACATTTTCTTTTATTTTTCTTAAAGATTTTATTTAATTATTTGAGAGAGAAAGAGAACAAGACAGAAAAGGAGCATGAGAAGGGGAAGGGGCAGAGGGAGAAGCAGACTCCCCACTGAGCAGCAAACCTGACTGAGGCTGGAGGGTTCTGGGATCATGACCTGAGCTGAAGCCAGACGCTTAACTGACTGGACCACCTAAATGCCCCAGTTTGACATTTTAAATTAATTTGTCTTAAGTGAATTTAAATATAACAACTTGTATGTTAGTGACATTTATTTTATAAAGCTGTTTTGTAAATATGTTACATAAATATCTTCTCTTTAGAACAGAAATTTAATTTATGTATTTGGCCCTAACCTCAATCTATGTAAATAATCAATATCAATTAATGGGTAATGTATTACTAATCAATTATTAATCAATGTATTATATTCATCATTATAAAAGAGCTTCCTAAATTCAGGGCTGTCCAAATATCGAATGCACTGTACATTTGTCAGAGGTTTTGTACAGAGTATTACCAAAATGACAGCCGGTTTTGAGGAGATTCAGATACCGAGTAGGTAATATGTCTTACAATCATGAGATGATATGGATTATTATTTTTTAGATTTATTTATTTATATATTTATGATATATATATAGAGAGAGAGAGAGAGAGGCAGAGACACTGGAGGAGGGAGAAGCAGGCTCTATGCCGGGAGCCCGACGTGGGACTCGATCCTCGGACTCCAGGATCGCGCCCTGGGCCAAAGGCAGGCACGCTAAACTGCTGAGCCACCCAGGGATCCCCTATATGGATTATTTTTGCTGTCCTATTAAATATAATCTCTCCCTGGGAAAACTGAGGTACATGGAAGTTAAGTGACTTGTTTAAATTTTGTAAGACTGACAGATCATAAGACAAATCAAGCTCTGAGGCCACAGCACAAAAATTAAAGTGTCATGAGATTCATGTTTCCTAAATCACTTTAAAATGAATTGTATTGCAAACTAAAAATACAGATTACTAACTACACAGAGGTTTTAAAAATATTAACATGCTAAGCATTCCAGTTTGCTTAAAATAATGCTTTAAATGGAGGATTAAAACAAGATTATTATGAACAAAAATTTAGGAAAAACAAGAATACAGTCGTTTTGATATATTTTGAAATTGATACCATTCCAAGTTTTTTTTTTTTTCCTTAATGTAGTTTAGAATCCATGGTTATAGTCAATTGCTACTACAGGCTCAATTATTACCAGTTATATATTCATCTATTCCTTTCACTAATCCCTGGAAAGCCTGGAAAGTCTATGTCAAACTGACCTGTTTTGACTATTCTTAGCCAGTGGGAACTGGACTTTCAGAAGTATTAAACTTCTCTTTCATTTTTAAACACCATTTCAAATATGAGTTTTAACCTAAAAGACAAGTTTGTCCTTTTTTTTTTTTTTTTTTTTTTTTTAATGCTCTGCAAGGAATAGTGATTCTATCACAATCCTCAATGCAATAGTAAGTTTACTTTAAGGTAACCACACACATTTTCATTACATAGTATTTACTGCATGCCATAGCTCTTCATAGTCTTTTACTCATTTCTTCTAAATCCAGTCCCTTTTTGTTCCAACCATCCATTCAAGTGGCATTTCAAAGATTTGTGCCTAAACTGTAAACTAAGAAGTAAGTTTTAAGCTTTGCAAATGATTTACGAGTTATGAGGTAAAATAATGCATATTATTGTGTGAAGAGTTCAGGGAGGACTACTTTTGCCCAGTTAAGGACAAACAGGTATAATTGTTTCCTCACGCTTTTGTCTTTTTTTTTTCCCCTTAACCTTCTGAAAGTCATTCTGTAATATTTTAAAACCTCTCTTTTGCTTGAAGAAAATTTAAGTCATATAAGTAGGTAATAACATTCAAATTATTGAACTTTTTTTTCTGTGTGATTTATAATGGTTCATGAATGGGGTGCCTGAATGGCTCAGTCAATTGTCTGATTCTTGATTTCAGCTCATGAACTCAGAGTCATGAGATGGAGCCCCACATCAGGCTCTGTGCTCATGGGGAGTCTTTTGGAAATTCTCTTTCCCTCTGCCCCTCCCCTGGCTCAGGCATGTGCTCTTCCTCTCTAAAATAAATCTTTAAAAAATATTGCATGTATCATAATGTGTACTTCATCAAATATGATGCAAGATTTTATGCCAAATGTAGAATTTATTTCTTAAACTTTTAATGGGGGAAGAAAAAAATGATGGTTGAAAGTAGAGCAAGTGTCTAATAACTTCTTCATGGCATCTCCAAAAGGTATTTCTTACTTTCCATTTTTAAGCTACCAACCTAATTATATTTTTAGCCTCATGCAGAGATTAGTGCAGGAATCAAGGTGTTATGTGTTCAGTTTATTCTTCCAACAAACATTTTCATTATTACTACTATTGTCATTCTTACAATCACAGTACCATACAATTTTCAGTTCCTTGACAGTTTGAAAAGTTGACACTTTTCAATGACAGAGTTTTATTGACTCTGGATGGAAGCCATTGCATCCTTTAAGTAGCTTTCATTGACCATCTGAACAAAAAGGAATTACCATCCTTTGAGCTCCTATGGTCACTCATTCTCATATGACTTTTGCCATAAACTAGGCCAAGTAGTACTTTAGTTGTAGGTGAAGATTATGACACACTTTTAAGGGATTCCATAACAGAATATACAAATAATGATGATGCCAATATAGAGGGCAACCGCCAGGAGTGAAAATTATCAAAGATCCCTTGAACCATTATACACATTTGTTAACAATGATTACTATACACACACACACACACACACATATAGGTGGGTCAGCATGTTTTAAAATACATCTCTATTGAAGTGTAATTCATATGTCATTTGGTGAACTCGCTTAAAGTATATGACCCAGTGGTTTTTAGTATGTTTTCAATCCTTAGACCAAAATGAACAAATTTCTGCCAACCCTCTGAATGAACAAGGAGAGGGCCCCTTCCTTAGAGCATCCAGAATGGAACATAACTTGCTAATCCTTTGATTTTAGACAGTGGGACCACTGAAATAGATAACTGTAAGACAATGTATTTGTGTTGTCTGAGACACAAATGTGTAGTAATTTATAACAGAAGCTCTCCTCTGGCCTGCAAAGTTTCTGTTCAAACATTTATTGACAGTCTTAGGGGTGTTCCCTTGAATGTAACAAGTTGCTTTGCTCTGTTGCTTTTAAAATCATCTTTAACTGTTTACAACTTAATTATAATATGTATTGGTGTGTATGGATTCATCTTTATTAATTTTTTTAATAATAAATTCATTTTTTATTGGTGTTCAATTTGCCAACATACAGAATAACACTCAATGCTCATCCCGTCAAGTGCCCCACTCAGTGCCCATCACCCATTCACTCCCACCCCCCACCCTCCTCCCCTTCCACTACCCCTAGTTCATTTGCCAGAGTTAGGAGTCTTCATGTTCTGTCTCCCTTTCTGATATTTCCTACCCATTTCTTCTCCCTTCCCTTCTATTCCCTTTCACTATTCTTTACATTCCCCAAATGAATGAGAACATATAATGTTTGTCCTTCTCCAATTGACTTATTTCACTCAGCATAATACCCTCCAGTTCCATCCACGTTGAAGCAAATGGTGGGTATTTGTCATTTCTAATGGCTGAGTAATATTCCATTGTATACATAAACCACATCTTCTTTATCCATTCATCTTTCGATTGACATCGAGGCTCCTTCCACAGTTTGGCTATTGTGGACATTGCTGCTATAAACATCGGGGTGTAGGTGTCCCAGCGTTTCATTGCGTCTGAATCTTTGGGGTAAATCCCCAGCAGTGCAATTGCTGGGTCGTAGGGCAGGTCTATTTTTAACTCTTTGAGGAACCTCCACACAGTTTTCCAGAGTGGCTGCACCAGTTCACATTCCCACCAACAGTGTAAGAGGGTTCCCTTTCCTCCGCATCCTCTCCAACATTTGTGGTTTCCTGCCTTGTTAATTTTCCCCATTCGCACTGGTGTGAGGTGGGATCTCATTGTGGTTTTGATTTGTATTTCCCTGATGGCAAGTGATGCGGAGCATTTTCTCATGTGCATGTTGGCCATGTCTATGTCTTCCTCTGTGAGATTTCTGTTCATGTCTTTTGCCCATTTCATGATTGGATTGTTTGTTTCTTTGGTGTTGAGTTTAAGAAGTTCTTTATGGATTTGGAAACTAGCCCTTTATCTGATATGTCATTTGCAAATATCTTCTCCCATTCTGTAGGATTCATCTTATTTGGTAACTTTGGGGCTTGCTAGTTCTGGATCTCCCAGGTAGGGAAATTTATAGCCATTATTTCTTTGAAAAAGCTTTCAGCTTTCTCTCTCTCTCTTCTTCTGGGATGCTATGGTGTGCACAGTGGTCTATCTTTTGGCATTCAATAAGTACTTTAAGCTCTATTTATTCTTTTTAAAAATTTTTTTGCCCCTCTAATTGGATGACTCCCAGCATCCAACCTTTGAACTCACTGGCCCTTTCATCTCATCTAGTCTAATGTTGAACCTCTGCATTGAATTTTTCAGTTCAATTATTGTACTCTTTAGTTCTAGGACTTTCATTCAATACTTTATATTTTTTATGTCTTTAGTGAAATTATCACTTTGCTTATGCACTAGTATCCTGACCTCAGTAAGCATCATTATGACTGTAATTTTGAACTCTCTATAGAATAAATCACTTATCTTTCTTTTATTAAGATCATTTCCTGGAGAATTATCTTGTTCTTTTGTTTCAAACAGAGTCTGCTATTTTTCATTTTCCTTGATTCCTTGTGTTGGTTTCTACACATTGGATAACAAAGCTACCTCTCTTAGTCTTGACAGACTGGTCTTGTGCAGGAGATGAATGTTGTCAATCAGCCCATCCTGAGCTCCTAGTTGTTTAATTTTTTTTAATTGTCTAAACCATCATCTTTGTTCTTACTGGCTTCCTGAGAGTTGAGAATGTGCCAAAACCTGTCAGTGTCCCAAAGTTGAGAATATCAGTGGACATCTAGAAGCAAGCTGATTAGAAGCTGGACTCTCCGATAGCACTTGGTTAAGTATATGATTAAGTCTCTTGCAGGTAGAAACTGGGAGATGGCAATTTTTTACCTTTGCCCTTTAGGCTGGCCCTGATGTATAGCAGGAAGGGAGGTGTGGGGTTTGAAGTTTAAAATTGTATCTTTGTTTATATAGTGTTGTGGGACTCGTGAATGTGAGACCCTTTGACTATCAACCAGAGCTAGGTGATTTGACAGGCCATCTTCGCTTGGATGTTAACTTAAGACTTGTCAATGTATGGAAAGCTCCCTCTATAGAAATATTAGCAACTTGGTCTTATTGTTGGAGTGAGCCAGAGGGAGAAGGTGGGAGAAATGCTTCCTGGCTCTTTCAGGCTTCTGAGAGGATTGCAATAAGCCCCATATGCATGCTAATTAGAAGCCAGATCCTCTGATAGCAGCTTGTAAAGTGTGCCATCCCTTTCAGCGAAAACTAGGAGATGCACATTTTTGCCTGCCTCCTTTGCATTGAGCCCTGGCAGGCTAAAGCTAGGACTCTCATGCCCATTAATAACCACTTTTTTGTTCTACTCCTATGGGATCTGTAAAGGTAAGGTCCCTAAGCTATCAGAGCTAGGCAATTTGGGGGCCCAGTCCTTTGGTAGCAGCTATAAGAGTTGGGGCACTAGATATTTGGACAAGCTACTTCCAGGGAGATGCTGGCAATATAGTTTTATTGCTAGAATGGGCTCAAGGAATAATGCAGATAAAGTGGTCACCAACTCTTTCAGGCTCTGGGGAGAATCACTGTCAGTAATCCTGGGATCTGGGGGCTCCCACCTAATCGTCTGGCACTGTACCAGGGGTGTGGTTTATGGCAAGGGGATGTCTTAGCCTTTCCTATCCATTCCAATGTGGGTATTTTCTTATTTGCTTGATGTGTAGAATTCATTCAGCTAGTTTCTGAATTTCTTTCAGAGGGAATTGCTTTCTGTATAGCTGTATTTGGTGCATCAGTAGGAGGAGACAGTCAGGAAGTTCCTGAAGGAGGCTCTCCTGATACCTCATGAAGCCTAGGTGGTGATATTCAACACTACTGTATCTTTATATTAAATTCTTCTTTTTGTTTATCTTAGTTTAAATTGAGATCTTTTTTTAAGCAAACAGGGTTTCTGGTTATATGACAGTCACTTTCATTGACATCAAATATGGAACTGAAGGATTAGAAACACTCTATTATGTTAAATGGGATGTGCACCCTATTTAGTTGAGACATTGCTTAACCTTAAAAGAATGATTGGTTCTGATAATAAAACACCTGGTTTGCTGATGAAGATGATAAATATTGCTTATCTAATTATCATTTTATCAGCAGACAAATAACTCTGGCCAAAACACTTAAAATTAAATCAAATGCTCAAGATATTTCAAGTGTTCTGAGATTAGGACTCTGCCATTTCATAACTAAATGTCATAGGCAGCTAGACTATGGAAATGAAACTCATATTAAAGGAAAGTTTAGGTTCTGGATTAGTAGAATATTTAACTGTGATTTGAGAAACACTCTTGTGTGACATTTGAGCCCTCTGTGATATATATAAGCCACATGTGGTTAATAGAGATTCCATTTTAATGCCTCATAATATTGCCCTGAGTATGTGGCAGTATTGCTATATTTAGTTGTTAATCTATTTTAATACATCAAATTTGAATATTCATTAAAACATGTCAACAAGATAAAATGCAAATAGATAAGAATTTGAAAGGGTGTTAATAAATGGATGACACTGGTAAAATAACATGAAATTTATTAAATTAAGCTTAGATCCAATTAAAATCTTTCTAAGACTTTCAACTTTGCTTTTCAAGGTATTTCTATATTCAGGAGTATGCAAACAGATTTTTTTTTTTAGGTCTCCATTTCTTTCTGAGATCCTGTCTTAATATCTACAGTACATGATGCCTTTAGGAAGAATTTTTTATCATTATGGGCTATCATTATGCAGAAAACACTCAGGTTTATGTCTCTATTTGATAATTTAGCTTTGGCAGCAGATGATCTGATTCAGAGTCTGTCTACAGTGAATAATTGAATGTCAGAAATGTTTTAAATTAAATTCTGACAAAGATGAAATGCTTTGTGGGGGAATCTAAATGTTTGTTAAGTTCTTTGTCCTTTTTTTCATGGCCTCTTAATGGTAGCAATCTTGTATCTGCTTTTCCAAAGAAGTCTGTGTGCTATTTAAGATTCTGTGTGGGGAGACTTCAGTCACATTAAATCTGTTCTTCTGTATTCTTTCACCATCTTAAGTATATAGTAAGTATAAAATAAAAAGAATAGCAATGAAAGAGTTTCTGACAGGATGGCATAGTTAGTGTCAATGTATATTTCACTTCCTGTTAACAGTTATAGATATAAGAAATAGGGCTCACAAATGGTCTTGAATTGATAAATAAAAAGAAAACTTTGGTTGAATTTAAGAGTCACTGTCCTCTGACGTACAACTGGATTACAGATTAATTATACTGCAGAACCAGTAAGAAATATTTAAGTTTTCCTGTATATGGTTTACACATATCCCCATTTTTTAATTTATAGACTCAATATGGACCCTTAAGGAATTAAAATACAGGGGAATTCCACATTTTCAGGCATTGATCTTGGTAAAACAAAGACTGTTAGAGGAATAACTCCAATTCCATATTTCTTACAAAGCTAGGACATAGTATTTTATGAAACTAGAGAAGAAAAAAATCTAGAAATAAAGGTATATTCTGTTTATTGAAATACATGCAAAGGGATGCCAATTACACAAGAAGAAATGCTACTGAAGACAGGAGAAATTGTCGATTCCCTATGACTAAAGATTCTGGATCTAGCATGTGTTATTATTCCTTTTGTAACTAAAGAAGATTTTCAAGAAGAAAGTTTGCCCCGCTTGCTCTTCTTCATCTGTTCCTGTTTCCCTCCTCTTATCAAGACATATGATCCAATAAGCATATCTTTATTGTATAGATAGAATCTCTGTACATACTTGATGACTACTAAAATGAGAGTGAATATGCCTTTTCTCCTAGACCCCACTATTTAATGTCTAACCTCTTATTACTTACATTCCTTTACAAAAACATCATTGCTGTAGGGAACAAAATTAAACTTCAAGAGTCATTTTCATTGTCAAGATTTTAGATGTAAACTATGTACTTTTTTTTGGGGGGGGCTTCCTTATTTTAATTAACAAAGACTGGTAAGTAAACCACCAAACACACACTGATCATTATTGTAAACATCTCCGTATTTTCTTCCAGTGAGCATCTGAAAATATATTTGTGTTTAAAATCAGGACATATAAAGGCACCTGGGTGGCTCAGTTAGTCGAGCCTCTGACTTGGTTTTGGCTCAGGTCATGATCTCAGAATCCTAGGATCAAGCCCCTCATAGGTCTCTATGCTCAACGTGGCATCTCCTAAAGATTCTGTCTTTTCCTCTGTCCCTCTTCACTGCTTGCTCTCTCTCTCTCTTTCAAGCATATGTGCATGCTCTAAACATAAACAATAAATCTTAAAAAAAAAAAAGAGGTCAGGACATATAGAATCATTTTACCTAAGTAAAGATATAGGAGGAAGAAAAGATCCCTAAGTAGTAATGGGTACTGTGCATGATGATGATGATGATGATGATGATTGTTCTTCTGTATTTTTATTTTAAAAATATTTGCTATTTTTAAAAAAGTCTTAGACTACTTAGTTAGCAGAAATTTGTTTTACTAATCAAAATAACTAACTGCAACACTAAGATAAGAAAATTGAAATGAAAATTCTCTACAATGGTAGCTGCTTTCACTATCATTTCCTTGTATTTTAACTTCCCTATAATGAGCATATAGATTGCCTTATATTCCAAATAAGTTTGATTTTAATAGCAAGTTTTATTTTATCATTATTTATCTGGTAGATATATAATAATATCTTAAATAAATTAGATTCAATAATGTCTTATGATGATTCCCTTCCCATTAACTAAATATCAAGTCTCAGAACTATTATGAACCTTGGCATGTCCTTGCTGTTCACCAATAATTACACTCAGATTCATTATACAGAATATAGATTCCAAGAGCCAATTATCTAACACCAATCCCAATGTCACTACCACCTAGTTAGCTACCTGCTTTACCTTCCATAGTAGTTATCTGCTATTGATTGCAATCAGTATCAGCAATGAGAGGTCTTTAATCCCAGAGCCAGACTGAGACCAACACCAGTGTCATTTCCAGAGTTATTCTTAGCTACATCCAGGTCCTAGAAACAATACGGATGAGGACCCATGGAGAAGTCTTGATAGTTTGGAGTAAGTGATCTGTGTACAGATTCTGTGGAGTCTTCTTCAAGAGTGCCTCACGGATTCAGGAATTTTTTTCAGTATTATTGCATTTCAAACTAGACCAAACCTGACACTCCAAAAGGAGTCCTAAAAGAAACCATTTAGAAGTAGAGAGAGCAGCCAGCTAGAAGTGAGATTGGTGGGACTAAAACTCTCACCTGTCCCCAGGCTCTCCTGGGTAAACCTCCCATGTCACCTGGTTCAAGGGAGTTCCCATATCAGTATTTCTTTTTAAGTCAGACCTGCTCAAGGTTTCTGGGCCTGGCATTCAGGAACAATTAAGAACCTGCTTGGAAGTTAAAAAAAAAATAGCAGGAGAAGAGATATGGAGTTTTAGAGCCCTCTGTGAAGAAAGCCTATGGTATCTGCTGGATCCAATGGCAATGCCACAGCTAAACTGGATCTGTCTATGAATTCCAGGTCTTGAACTGGGCTCTGAAAAGGTACAGAATGTGCAAAGTTCATCACCCCAATAGAGTGTTTTGACAACACTTTTGGCTAGGTCTTTACCATCCCTGGGCAAAGCCCCACAGATCCAAATACATCCTAGAGACCCTGTATTGAGAAAGGCTGTGAGCACAGCTCACCCATTCCTCTGGCAGGTGCTTCCCAGCTCATCCCACTTTGGACCCTTTCAGAACCTGGATTGTAATATGGGACTTCTGGACAGAGTTAAGAAAAAGCTGTACTCAGGGGCATCACAATAGATCATAAAGTAAACCACAAGGATTAGAAGTATGTCACATTCTCTTACCTGTATACTTAACTTTGAGTCTGTATTTAAAATTTGTTTTTACTGGTGAAATTAAATTGAATAAAGCCCTCCTCATCATTTGCTCCAATATTTGAAATTATTAGTAGACTTGAGTCTCCTTACAGAAAATGTTTTTGTCCCTATTGTTCTTTTTGTCAATTACTTGGACTAGTAACTTTCTTTGTAGTGAGTTACTTTTATAGTACATGTATGTATTTGATAGGGAAAGATAAATTCTAGAATCAAATTTCATTTGATTGTATGTAAATACAATTGTACATTGTATGTAAATAAATTCTAGAATCAAATTTCATGTATGTATTTGATAGGGAAAGATAAATTCTAGAATCAAATTTCTAGGTTCCATTTTCAAAAGTCTTTCAATTTTGTTTACAAGTTGATTTAGAAAGAACAGGTATCTTTACAATGAGTGTTCTTTCCCAGACACTCAGTATGTCATTCCATTTTTAAAATCCTCTTTAAAAGCTTTTACAGATTTACAGATTTTAATCACAAAAGTCAAATTCTTGGTTAAAATATTCAGTATATATTTATATTTTGTTGCTATTAAAATATGGCATTATTTATGTCCAAAATCATTGTTTTTTTAAAAAAATGTGTTTGATTTTTAAATGGGTTATACATGCTTATTGTAAACTTTTAAAAGTGCTCTCCATTTAGATCTTATATTCTGATATAAATGGGATCTATGCTTTCCTTCTTTATTCAAACTCACTGTCTGTACATTTGAAGCTAATTTTTGTATTTAAATTTAAAGTCTCTACATTGCTTCCTTCTTTGTTCTAATTGCATTTACTATGCTTTCCAGTAGAATATTCAGTATTTTTTTAAACTTTTATTTTATTATTTTTAAAAAGATTTTTATTTATTTATTCATGAGAGACACACACAGAGAGAGAGAGAGGCAGAGACACAGGCAGAGGGAGAAGCAGGCTCCATGCAGGGAGCCCGACGTGAGACTCGATTCCGGGACTCCAGGATCAGGCCCTGGGCCAAAGGCAGACACTAAACCGCTGAGCCACCAGGGAGTCCCTAGAATATTCAGTATTAACAATGAACATCCTAGTTAATCCTCCTGCCTTTTGTGGTAATTCCTATGTTACTATACATGATTCTGGGTTATATATTAATATATGTTTATAAATCCATTATTTTTATTTAATTAAAGGCTTTTAAATCAAGAATACTTTTCCTTTTTGAACTTTATAAAATAAATTTAAATAAATGATTTAATGAATTTTGTGCGACCTCACAGTTTACTATGTTAAACTCTTAATATATTTTCTTATATTGAACCATGTTTGGATTTCTGAGATAAAGCGGTTTGTTGAGTTTTTCATAATAATTTTTTCACCAATATTAGTGGCAAGATTTGGTTTGGTATTTTATCACTGTAGGAAGTTTATGAATGTATTATTAATGTTTTCTGGTTTCAAAAATTAATTTTGAGGCTTTTAATTATAATTTTCCTTAGAAAATTCTGAAAATATTGGAATTAAAGATTCTTAAAAGTTTTGTAGAATTCCTCTTATTAAACTGTCTGCATTTGGTGACTGTTGAGCTGTTATCCAGGGCATTTTAAACCAAAATTCTGAAATGTAAGTTTATGAATGCTGTTACAAAAATATGATGGACATAATATTACTATCATTTCCTTGTTATATTTTTAGCCTTTAAAAATTATTTCTCCTGTCCATTATCTCTCTAGTTAATTTTAAGTCAGTTTATATAATTTATAATTTCTTAGGAAATCATTCATTTAGATCCTCAAAAAGTTGAAATAGAACTTAGCAAATAATTTACTGACTGTCTGTAAACCAGAAGCTTATCTCTACTTATTTCAGATGTGCATTTTTATAAATGGAATAACTTGGTGTGCTATTTTTATTTTACTATTTGGTCACTGAGTTTTATAATTAATGAAAGTTTCTAATTCTGTCAATTATTTTTTCATTTTCTGTTTTCAAAGGTATTTTGGTTAGAAATTGAAGAAAACTTTTTTAAAGGCTGTTATCCGGAGCATTTTTTAAAAAGTTAGAAATGGAGATTTATTAATATTCTTATTAAAATATTATGGATACAATCATAGTAGCATTGGTTGCCTTTCTCATGCTTTCTAGTCATAAATCCAAGTCTTAATTCTTAAGCATGCTATTTAGATATACATTAAATGAGATTATTCAACTATAATTATTTTCATCTAAAGTATCAATATTAGCTTTAATGCTTATTTTCATGTGAATTTTAAAGTCAAAGTCATTGAATTTTATGGACTTTCAGTATGTATATTCTTCTCATATTTATTCTAAATAAATCTTGATTTGCATTCTACCTAGAACATTTTAAAGTCATCCTCCTCGAAGTTACACTCATACATTTACTTGTATCTCAAGGAGAAAATTTTTAGAAAGGAAATAAATTGCAGGAATCAATGCTATTTTTGAAACTACAAAAGAGAAATCCTAGAAATTCAGGATTGAATATAATAGTTCTGGGTTACACACATATCTGTATAGATTAATCAACATTTTTTCTATTTTGTTCAATAAAATTTTTGAATATCTATCCCAAAACAAGATGTAAAAATAACACCACGATAATACAAGTTTTAGGAAGATTTGTACAATTTTAAACTATGCATATTTGTAATTTTTCTCTCTTTTATTCCCTTAAAAGTTGAGTGTTTAATATGATGTCATTTTGGCTTATTATTATTTAAAGAATCTTGGCCAAAGATATAATAGACTGACTTGAGTCTATACTTCAAATTATAAAGCATAGAACAATTAAAGACTGACAGACGAGGAACGGGCAGATAAATGTCAGCCCAGAATTGATATGCTTTTCACTTCCTTTACAACAGATAAATGGATATGTTAATTTCAGTCTAGGACAGTACTCTTTGCATGGTATAAACTCAAACATCTTTATGTTTTCAGTAACTTCCTTTCTGAGAGATAGGAATGCAGCAAACTTGTAGAGGAGGTCATTTCAAGCAGGGATGAACTGATGTGCATTTACTCCAGGTGGTTATAATTCCTTCAGTTCCTACTCCGATAGGAAACCAATTAGCCAATTTTAATTTTTTCCTCTTCTTTTCAGATGTTATCTAACTTTGAAGAAAACGTGAAAGGTACCTGAACAGTCATAAGTTCAGTCTCTAAACTGTCCCACTAACAATCCTAGAATAACTACATAAGCATTTGCTATATAAAATGTGTAAAAATAAATATATTATTATGCATAAAATATATGAATTTATGTTTCTCATTTCACTTAGACGTTGACTCCTAAATAAATTTCCATTTCTATAGATTCCAGGTGCCTCACCTATATATGCTCCAGGATTGAGCTATTTCCATTTACTTTAGGAAATTATTTAAGAAGCCTCTTTAAATTAGTGTCCAAATTCAACTAGAGAGATTAAGAGATTTAGAGATATTGAAATTTTCAAGCCTGGCTTAATTTATAAAGCCAATTTTTTTTTAACCTTACAACCTTATTTATACTTTCTTGTTATGCTGTGCTATCTAAGCACAGTTTGTTAATACACGGAGGTTTTCTTGCCTGTTACTTCGGCTTAATTTTTTTGTTCATGATGGCATAGGTGTATACCATCTAGTAAGAATCCTAGATATTGTGCTCAGAGTACTATTTATAGCTACTTTCCTAAAATTCCAGCAGATCCAGTTGGTTAAATCAATTTCTGGTGAAGAAAAGAAATGGTGTGAGTTACTGGTGCCCATCACCAGCACACATATGACCCATGTGCTAGCTGCTGATAACAGCGACTAACCAGGTGAAACAGTTTTTTTTTTTTTTTTTTTAATCTTCAGGTCAGTGGTCACTAAAACAACCCTGAAGCAAAAGCAAGTGTGATTCCAGAGTATTAGCTCCAGACTACCATTAAACTAAACAGGTTCCCACACTGATTAATTTAATGTCATCTTTTCAAGATTAATGCTATGCACTTCTTTGTGAGTGTTCTTCTTAAAGATTTATTTATTTATTTATTCAGAGAGAGAGAGAGAGAGAGAGAGAGAGGCAGAGACACAGGCAGAGGGAGAAGTAGGCTCCATGCAGGGAGCCTGACATGGGACTTAATCCCAGGTCTCTGGGATCATACCCTGGGCTGAAGGCAGCGCTAAACTGCGGAGCCACTGGGGCTGCCCTGTGAGTGTTTCTCTAATCACTTATATGACCCTTACTAAAAGTAGAAGTTAAAATTAAATTTTATTACAGATCCTAATAATGCTCAGAGAAATCTAATCTACTATGTTGGTGAATGCTTCCTGGTATTTCAGTAAGTACATAATTTGTTTTTTTGGAAATTCTATAGCATATATCGAATACTCCAATACAAAATGCAAAACTCCATCTGGTGGCATAATATTCAAACCTAGGTTATAAAAGATTTATTCAAATTGTCTAATATAATTTAATGATGATGATGACACATTTGGAAGCCCCCCTACCTAAACATCACTATTTAATCCTGGACTCTGAAATATTAATACTTCTCACAAATATCATTGGCTTTTAAAAACCATGAAAATAAGACTGATCTTTAAAAGAATATTGTCTATGATAAAAGAATGCTATTAAGGTTAACAATTTGGAGAATCAGAACAGGCGTGTAGATGACTATATTTCACAACATGAAAAAATTAACCAGAGGAAGGTTTATGGGATTTTTATTATGCTTGTGCAGTTTTCAAGTTTTAGAGAAAGCAGTCAAAAAATATCTTATCATTGGCTTGGATTAAAATTAGCTCTGAATGTAAGTATTTTCACTCAAAGACACATCCTTCCTAACACCCAACCCCCTGATTAACTCTGAGTATGGTTAATTCAAATCCATCCAATAATGGATTTTAAGAAGTGACAATGTTAGAAATGTGCAAATTTCCAGATACCTCTGGCATAAGAAATATCATACACATGTTAGTTTACTAAAGTACCTATTAAGTTTGAACACTGGACACACTATTTTCACAGCGGCTGATAATTACTTTTTAGTGTCATACTAACTAGTAAAAAATGCTTTAGAATAGTACTGAGTTATTGAAATTGTTTACTCCAATTTTGACATGGTGTGCAATATCATTATACTGCTTTACAATCAGATAATAAATGAAAAGTGATCCTCTAAATTGATTTTCGAGACTGCATTCTCTATATTTGCTGTCAATCCTCATTATATGAGCAATTTTTCTGGTACACTGGCAAAATGACAAAAATGACGAAAATAATACTTCCTACCTGCTAATGACAACTTTCTTCCATCTCGAGGAAGAACAAATACATATAAACCAAAATTAGCATGTTAAAAGAAGATGCAGGATAATAAATGACAGTAAAATAAAAGGAGAAAGAAGTAAGAACAATGTGGATGGGAAAAGTGCGATTTAATATTATGCTCTAATACCTGACACATCAAATTGCAAACATGAAAACAAATATTAAAATGTCTTCACTCTAATATGAAATGACAAGACCCCGTCTTATGAAAAACAGCAATTTTAATCATTAAATCGAACTCATAATAGCTCTTCTAAATTCCTGTTATTTTTTAAAAAATGTTCAATGTAACAGTTATTACTAATAGAGCCAGGCTAAGGTATACTGATGCTAACCTGGGCAGCCTGGGTGGCTCAGTGGTTTAGCGCTGCCTTCAGCCCAGGGCATGATCCTGGAGACCCGGGATCGAGTCCCACATTGGGCTCCCTGCATGGAACCTGCTTCTCTCTCTGCCTATGTCTCTGTCTCTGCCTCTCTCTCTCTCTCTCTCTCTGTCTCTCATGAATAAATAAAATCTTTTAAAAAATGCTAACCTATTAGTTTCTACATATTAGGAAAAATTGAGGATATCTTTCGTAATTCTCCTGACAGATATTTTGGTATTTTAGTATGTTTTCAATACATGTTTACATATTAATTTCTTTTATGAATTGTTCATTTACTTTGCATATCTATAGAGTATTTTACATACAAGTACTCATACTTCATTTTCGGACATGTTCTATAATTTTAGGATGGTAATTTTAATATTATTGAAAATTCTCATTTTTACTTTTCTTTTGACTTTTTTTCAAGTCACATAAAATATATTCTCTCTATGAATTAGTCAAGACTTGGTCAATTTGCTCCCTTACTGATTTCATGTTTTTATATGAAATTTTTATTTTAAAAACTAATTTAAATTAATCATGGGTGAAAAAAAGTAATAATTTATCACACTAAAAAATAGTTGGGCAAATATTTGACTTACAACCACCACTAGATCACTGAATAAACCTACCAGACAGAATCCTGAAAATTATTTAGTGTTTTGTTGTCAAACTGTTGCTTAGTGACATGAACTGTCACTTTCTAATCAATATCCTAAAGCTATGACAAAATGAATTTTGTGATCATGAAGCTACACTTACCTTAATTGTTTTTTACTACTCTGTTTCTAACTCTTACTTGAAAAAAAATTTCTCAAGGCCTGAATGCTTTAACAGCTTTTGAAATATATGTCCTAGAAGTTGAATCATTCTTCCCATATTTATATTTTGACACCCTAACTCCCAATATGGTGGTCAGAGATGGGTCTTTTGAGATCATGGGGTATAGATGAGGTCATGAGACCTTCCTGATGGGATTAGTGCCCTTCCAGGAAGGGGCATCAGAAAGCTTATTTTCGCTCTCTGTCTCCACCTGCATGCACTAAGAAAAGGTCATGTGAGAACACAAATGACTTCAACCCAAGGAAAGAGCCCTCAACAGACAATGATGCTGATGCCATCTTGATTTTGGCCTTTCAGTCTCCAGAACTGTGAGAAATAAATTTCTGTTTCTTCAGCTATCCAGCCTATGATATTTTGTTATGGCAGCATGAGCTGACCAATACAATATACATTTATTCTAAAATCGTGGAAGCACCATTCATATACTACTGCATCTATTATAAGGACATTTTTAAAAATGTCTCATTGAAGTTATCTCTTAACTAACAACTCTAGAACTAATGAGATATGCAGTAGTTTGAAAGATCCTATGGGAATTATGAGAATGGGTTGTAATTGTCAACTTATATAGCAACCAGTGAGAAAAACTATATTTATATAAATTCTGATCAAAGTTTCAATTCTTTTTACTCTATCTTCATTTGGAAGTCAAATAAGATAGATAATATACATATGAGTATGTACATACTCCCATGTGCATATACTCACTTTAGATTTTAATTCCACAGAAGTCATTATTTCTTGTAGATTTGTTTGGATTATTGATGCAATTATTCTACAGCTCTTAACAAAAGTTTTTTTTTTCTTTTTTCCTAGTTTTTATGTCAACCAGTCTTAGTTATTTTAACTCCTATTATAATCTCTATTTCATATAACTATTAGAAAATTGAGTAAAACAGATGAGAAATTATTGGCCAATATTCCCATATACCTGCATATTATTTAAAAAAAAATACATGAGTTTGTGCTTACATCATAATCAGAACATATCCTTTATGTGTCCACCCTTGTGCTTACAACTGCAAAAGATACTACATAATGATAATGCTTAACTGCTACAGTTAAAGATCTTACAATTTATTTGAAAAAATAAGGCTACATAATAATTAAATTCTAAACTTCCATCTAACAAAAATTATAATAGTGACATAGGGAATGGAGAGTTATTAGATGCCTGGGCTATAGTAATTGGAAAAAATTTATGTGGAAGAGATATAACACTGAAAATGCAATGTTTGAGGAAGATAAAAGGCAGTATTTATGGTTTATAACCTCTCACACTTTTAGGGAAGCTGTGATCAATCAGATATTTAACAATCACATATCACAGGCACAAACAATAAAGAGTAGAAAAGGAATCTTGCTGTGCTAGGTTTTATTTCTTTGGTTCCTCAATCAATTACTTGATAATGTTAACAAATTTTATACAACTCTGGCTAATCTCAAGCAATGTACAAATTTGAACACATGTCCTGTGTCAAAACCAACATAAAATACTAATTTATTTCTTGTAACAATAGACATGGTTTGAATCATTGCTCATGGTTCCATAAAATTGATTGGATTGAATAGGTTAAGTCATATTTTATATGTAGGACTTGCCATTTCATTATCTATTTAAGAGCAAGAAAATTATATTTGATGGAATATTACTCAGCCATATAAAATAATGAGATCTTGCCATTCATGACAATATGGATAGATCTAGAGGGTATTATACTAAGTGAAATAACTCAGACTAAGAAAGACAAATAGCATATGATTTTAAAAAGTACAAATGAATAAAACAAACAAAAAGCAGAAATAGACTCATAAATACAGAGAACAAACTTATGGTTGCCAGAGGAAGAGGTGGAGAAGATGAGCAAAATAAGGGGAGCATGGAGATACTGGCTTCGAGTTATGGAATAATAAGTCATTGGGATAAAAGGGACATCATAGAGACTGTAGTCAAGATGGTATCATATCAGCATTGTATGGTAACAGATGAAAGCCACATTTGTACTGTGCATAGCATAATGCAGAGACTTGAATCAGTAAGCTGTACACCCAAAACTAATGTAACATCATGTGTCAACTATAGTTCAATTAAAAAAAAAACAAAAATAAATGAAAGCCATCGTTCAGAGATCAGGACAAAGTGCCACTAAATCAGTCACTAGTTTTATAAATTGGTCATTTTGCCAGGCATCATACATACTTTACCCTATTTTGTTCTCAACACAAACATCAAATTGGAAATTGTCATATCTGTTTAAAAATAGGGGAACAGTTTCAAAGTAAAGACCTTGACTTGTTAATATAGAGGCATGGTTTATATCCTATTTTCTGGACTCCAAAGTCATATACAATAAAGAAAAACAATACAATTTGATTAAGGGAACTTTCACTTTTTGTTATTCAGACCCATTTAACTTGGAATATCACCTTGGAAATACTTACATCACCTTGGAAATATTACATCACGTAATACATCTCTCATTGAAATTAACTGCTGTTCTCCCAGACTTGCTTATTCTGTCTTAAGACAGCATTTGATAATTCTACCTCCCACCAATGCCCAAGGAAAAACACTTGGTATCAAAATTGATATCTCTTTGTCCACCATTTTTTACTATGTTTGCTTAATTCTAACTCCTATCTTTCTCATCCTTAAAGTAAAAATAAACAGAGACCAACCTTGAAAGTTCCCTGAGCAGACAAAATCAGTTAAATTACATGAGCAAAACTTAATTTAACTATTTTGCAAGACTAACTTCACCCGGGTCATTTCTTGTTTATGCCTCTGGAAATCATAAGCAAAACTGAAACTGTTGCCCCAAAATAATATGAAGTAACCTCTAACTAATTCCCTATCATTTAAAGAAAACTTAACATTATAACCAATCGCTATGAAGAACAAACAGCCACTGCCTCCTCAATGTATAAACTGCCTGAGAACAACATACCCGGGAGCCTCACTCCATGTTCAAGTATTTCCTGTTCTTTCCTGTCTTTTTGGTGTGTGCACAATAAACTTTTACTAATTACTACTTCGGTGATTCACTGGTTTTACTTCTATTATTTCTGAACTTTTGACAGTTCAAATAAAGCATTTCTTAGTGATAGTCAATAGCTCTTTAAAAGCTCTTGTGCAGATGCTTGGAAATCAATTCCCTTTTCTGTTTTTCCAAATGTAGTACACCTGTACCAGGCTGATACACTTAGCTGACTAGAGAGATTCCAATTTGCAATTCTTTTATCTTTGTTCCTCTAACAGTCTATTACTTCTATCTAATATTATCACGTGGCTATAAAATTTCTATTCTAGTTTCTATATGAGTATCTACTGCAAAATATCATAAATAGTTCAACAGCAGAAACACAATATGAAATTTATTTCAATTTAGCCATAAATATTTATGCCCCAAATAGTGGAGAAAAATATGGAACTTACTTGTCACAGGTTGGTTTTCTTGAGAAGTAGACTCTGGGAAAGAGGAGCAGGAGATTTATTAATGGATTTTCCTGGGGTCAACAGCCTTGGATGAGGGGAAAGGAAGTTGAACCAGAGGAAGAAGTCAAGCTGCAAAACAGCTTCAATGAAATGGCTCAGCCATCTTTTCAAGGAATGCTGAAGATAGGAAGATTCATCAGAGACATCCAGATTCATCCAGACATCCAGAAATGAGATGAAAACAGGAAAGCAGGATATCTTTACCTATTGTTGAGCAATCACTGGATGTGAATCAATCAAGGATGAGGTGTCATGAGCTTTGGTGATGATTTGCAACTGAGGCAATCACACAACATCAAGAAAGTAATCCCTGATAAGGGCTGACAGCTGATGCTGGATGCCAGCAGCACTCATAGCAGCTGGGCTAGTAAAAACTTTATTTCTGGAGAGGAAGGAATAAAGGCATTACAGCTCAAGATTATCACACTGCTAAAAGAAGTATTTATTGCTCAAAATAACATGGTAATGTAAATAACACTTAATAAACTATTTCTAAATTAAATATATAAAGTCCACATACAGATATTTCTTTTGAAAATTCATCTGTCAACCTTATGATCACCTATTTGAAGATAGGATTGAGATTTCTCTGCTTTTCAATTTTTTTTTCTTTTTTTTAGCAATTTACAAGAATTTTCCTAGGTGTTTTCTTTGCACTCATCATGTTTGAGTATTGTAGCTTCCTCTGAATCTTTGATTTTTTGTTTTTGTTTTTATTGTTTTTTCCTGCTTCACTCCACTTGGCGTTTTCTCCTAGTACTTTAATCAGGATAGTTGGCACTTTCATTTTTGTCCCAAATGTTTCTTATGCTCTTTTCTCCATTTTCCATCATTTTTCTTCCTGGCTGTGCTAACCTATCTTATAGTTTATTAATTCTCTCTTTTTGTGTTTCCGATTTGCTGTTAAAACCATTTATTGAGTTATAAATCACTGTATTTTCCTATTTCTAGATTATTCAATTTATTATTTTCCGTGTTCTGCTTCTCTAAAGAAAGTTTTCATCTTGTTCTGTACAGTGAGTTACAGCTATTTTAACATTTTTAATAACTCCCAAGTCTTGATCATATGTGGGTCTGTTTCTGTTGAATGTACTTTTGTTGGTTTTAGATAACTTAGTACTGCATTTAGATGTCTAGTAGTTTTTCATGTAGTGATGGTCACTGTATATAAATAATTTTATAGTTTCTGACTGTTGTATTCCTCTAGAAAGTGTTTAATTTTTATCTGACAATTGTAATAGTTAGCTAGAACCTGAAATTCAGACTTCATGAGTCTGGTCGATTTATGTTTCTTTACTAGTAGTACATAGTTTTTAGGGGGCTCAACTAGAGGCCCAGAATACAGATTAGAAGTACTCATACTGAGCATCTTCAGTACCTTTTAACCCCAAATTCTATAAGACAACCAAAGATTCTGCTTAATTCCCAAGGATCTTAGCTTTCACTTTGTCTGCCATCTTGGCCTTTTATTCCATGCAGATACAAAATATGAAAATGCCACAAAAGGATAAATGGAATTGAGTATTGAACTGTCCTTTCTGTTCTCTTTTCTTTAGAACCTTGGTCTTTAAGTTTCTACCTATTTTCGATGCCCTGGCATTCAATGTTTGTACCCCTATGATGGTACAAAAAGCTCTAGGCTTCTATTTCTTCTTGGTCTGCCAGCTCTCTGTTGTTTATAGATAAGCAAATTTGCCGGGGGGGGGGAGGGCAGGGATTGACAGAAAATGTCTGGTGTATCTTAATGAACCTCCCACTAAAGAAAATAAATATTCACTTTTGAGCTCTTCATGGGATGAGCATGAGGGTTTGTGACCTATCTGGCTTTGAATCAGGAACAAGTAATACAAAACAGCAGTGAATACTGAAAGAGTGAGAGTTAGAGCAACAACCAAACTATAGAGCAAGATTATATCCATCAATTTTGGCAGCACTGTCATAATTCCAGCAGAGATGATGAGTGTCTAGTGCCTCTAATATTGGGTCAGCTGAATCTAGTGCTCAGAGTTCTGAGCAGTGATGTGCTCAATAGACTCATTCTATGACACATTTTGCTTGTGGTTCTGATGATGAGTAGCCTCCAAACTACTCTAAAAATTTCCAGCAATTTGGTGTGATATCCAGTAAACTCTCAATAAATTACTTTCTGCTATTTGTGCAGAATGAATTTTATTGCATTCAACTAACTTGTATACTCGCTAATAATATATGACTACTTCCCAATACTCTATTATTGGACATTTAGACTATTGTCCAATGAATAGGTGGAAGACTACATTATTGTGTTAATTTTTATCCAGTTAAAAATTGAAATGTGAGTTAACTCAATTGCATTTATGTATTTTATAAAAAGTCACCATTTATTGATTGCTTATTATGTGTAAGGAGTCAGTGAAATATTTTACATTAATCTTCCCATTTAACATTCATTAAAATCTTTTGATGCAGCATAATCTAACATCATCTCTGTTCTACAACTGAGAAAACAAATGTTTGGAAATATGAAGTGTTTTGCCCAGTATACTATAGCAAATGAGTGGGGAACTAGGATTTCAACCCAGGTAACCTGACTACATAGTTTAGGTACTAAGCTTCAGTGGTTCATTTAATATAAAATAACTTTATTTATTCTTTGTACTGATGGGTTATTTTTTCATTTTATTGATTTATAATGATCATATTTTAAAAATAAGAACACATAATAAAGATAATTTTGTTTTATAATTATAATGGAGACAATAAAATTGAATTATTATTATAGAACCTTAAGTATATGATTAATGGATAACAATTATATAATATAAAAAAGTTCAAATTAATTAGAAAACTAAAGGAACATATAAATAAATACAATAATAGATAAATTTGGTCTAATATTTTAATATTAGAATATTTAATATTTTTGGAGTGCCAAACTAGTAAAATGTATAAAACAAATAACATAACTGCTAAACACCAATGTTTTCTAAACCAATTTTTCTTTATATATATTTAGAAAATGTACTTGTGTATATATTCACCCAAATATATTTGATGTATGCATGCATATATGTATATTTATATGTATTTTGGCAAATCTTTTGAACTATAATCTTGTAATCATACAATTAGAGTATGTTTTTAAAACACTAGAAACAAAAAAACGAATGAATGAATGAATAAATAAAATTACCTTAGCCTGAAAGGATTTCTTGTGGACTAGGCTTGAAAGCAATGATCTACTCTGCTAGAGAAACAAATCACAACAGTAATTTTTTGGTAAATGAATCAAGACTATAGATCCTCTATGTCGGAACCAAATAAGAATATGTTCTCTGAAGATATCTCCAATCTCTAGTGAATTATAGATGCTATTCATGTGTATATGTTTTATGTATGCCCTAAAGCCATTTTGGGGTTACACTGATGCAATGTAACTCATTATTTTTTCTCAACTTAATGTTTGTCCATTGTTAAAATTCTGAGCATAACATCCAGAACAAGATCTCAGTCTTATCATTCCATTGTTTTCCTTTCCTTGAACATTTCTTATCACATTAAAACTTTATATTATGACAAGCACCAAAGCTATGTAATGTTTGCAAATGGCTTATTCTTTTGAAAATATGACCATTCTTATTGCCATGAACTATGTTCTTACTCAGACTGCTCCTTCATATCCACCATATGTGAAGAAACAAAATAACCTGCCAACTAGCAGCAAACTAGCCCTTCTTCTCAATTCATACATTACATCCATCTTTACTTTTTACCAGAATTCTACCAATGTTTTAGTTTTTAATGAAAAGAGAAAGTGGTGAGAAAACATGATTCTAACACACTACTGGATGTGGAAGGAAACATGTTTTCTATTTCTTTTGAGAATAACACATTTCTGTCTTCCTAAGAAAAGACTGATTGCTTTTGGCCATAGCAATAAGTAACAACCTGAGTCAGTTTTAAGCCCATCAAATTTGATCAATGATAACTTCCTTCAGTAGTACATTTCTTAGTAATCAGCCAAGCAGCAATAGCCTTTTTCCACAGTCCAGCCTTTTAAAGCGTCAGCCAATTAGAAAGACACTCCACTTGATAATATACTTTCATAGCTAGGGTTCGACCAATCCCTAAACATTCCCACTTCTCAAGGTCTGCCAATCTTTGAGAGCCTCACTTCCTTGAAGTCTATGTAAGATTAGCTCTTGGGTTTTCCTTTTCTTTCTAGGAAAGGAAACAAAATAATACAGCTTTTCTTTCAGGCAGTGAGTCTCTTCCCTTCTGTACTCTTCAATTAAATTGTAACTAAATATTCTCTACTTTCAATGTCATACTGTGCAAGAAAAGGTTATGGGTTCCTTGATTGAAGATATCCACTCCTATACCTAGATTTCTTCCTATATCGTTTGGCATAACTTATCGTACATTGTGGGCTGTAGGTAATTCAACTTGTTGAAAAATGTTTGAGTCTCAAGGTATCTTAGGTATCATATAATCCAGTGGTGTCCAAATTTTGGATTTTAGCAAAAGTTTTCTTAGAAGAAAATTTCATACCAAAGTAACTTCTAACTTAGAAGGCATAATGTCTCTAGGAGAACTATGGAAGAGGAAGCTAACCCTCTCCCATATGTTCTGTTATGTATCCCACCTCTGTGGGCTCTAAGAGACTTTGCTGAATAGAGTTTTAACCATTGATAGGTTTCTGTCCCCTCAATTTACAAATATAGAATTTCAGGCCTCAGTGACTTCCTCACAACCACATTAATTACATACAAATAAAAATATTTCTCTCTTGTGCCTGATAGAATATCCATTTCAGGCAACTCTTTTGATGATGCCTTTCTAAAATATGTGATCATTTTTATTCATATGGATTCATTGATGTATATGATGTTAGGTATATTTTGCTTAATGTTATCCTTTGAAACCATATTTTAAAAACCATAATAATCAAAACAGTATGGTAGTTGCATGAAGATAGATCAATAGAATAGAATGAAGATCACGGAAATAAACATAGACATATATGATCAACTAATATCTGACAAGGGAGTCAAGAATACTCAATGGATAAGAGATAGTTAAAATATAGTGCTGAAAAAAAATATAGTGCTGAGAAAAGATAGTTAAATAAATAGTGTTGGGAAATGTTTACATAATAAGAAATAAAACTAGACTCCTACTTTACACCACTCATAAAAATTAACTCAAAATAGATTATAGAGTAAAAGGTAAGACCTGAAACTGTAAACCTCTTATAAGAAAACATATGGGGGAAAGCTCCTTGACATTGAATAAGGGCCGGGTGGCACTAGATAGGAAGAGCTAGACAGGTGGTTATTGATCAGGCTCGCAGAAATCCAAAAATGGAGAGATGTAAGGAAACCAGAGAAAGGAATAGACCACACCACCTGGCCCCATATGTTAGGGAGTATTTTCCTTTGGTGGCTACAGTGTAATCGCAGAAAATAACCAGACTACAAAGAAGTAAGTCATTATGGGTGTTATCAATAGTCCTTGCTCAAACTAAGATGACACAAGAATCTCAAGGCCACAAGCTCCCTGGTCAAGTTTTCAATAAAAGACCAGCCTAAAAAACCTTAAGTAGCAACCTTGTCAGGACCCCACTCACTTCTGAGAGGTTTCTCTCTATTCACTTAATAAACATCTACTGCTTTATTCACTTTCCTTAGTCCGTGAGATTCATTCTTTAACTCTGTGAGAAAAGAATGTGGCTCTTCTGATTCAACATTGGCCTTGACCTTTGTGGACATGACACCTAAAGCAGATACAACAAAATAAAAAATAAGAGAGAGACTATATTGAACTAAAAATCTTCTACAATGAAAAAGAAATAATCAACAAAATGAAAAGACAACTTAGGAAATGGAAGAAAAATTTTGCAAAGTACATATCTGACAAGATGTTAATATCCAAAATATGTAAAGAACTTAACAACTCAATCACAAAAAAAAAACAAAACGACAATTTAAAAATTGACAAAGGACCAAAGAGAAGCTTTCTCAAAGAAGATATATGAATGGTAAAACAGGTACATGAAAAGGTGCTTAATATCACTAATCATCAGAGAAATGAAAATATGAACCATCATGAGGTATTAGAATGGCTGTCATCAAAAAGACAAGAGAGAATTGTTGGCAAGGATGTAGAGGAAAGGAGATTCTTTTGCACTGTCAGTGAGTATGTAAATTGGCACAGCCACTGTGGAAAATAGTATGGTATTTCCTCAAAAAGTTAAAAATAGAACTACCATATGATCCAGCAATTCCACTTCTGGGAATATAGCCAAAAGAAATGAACACATTGGCTAATGTATATTATTATCCTACATATTACATATATATTATTACATATAATGGAATACTGTTCAACCATAAAAAAGAAGGAAATACTACCTGCTATTTGTGACAACATAGATGAATGCTGACGGCATTATGCTAAGTAAAATAAGTTAGAGAGAGAAAGACAAATACTGTATGATCTCACTTTTATGTGGCATCTAGAAAAAAAATGAATCCATAGAAACAATAGATTGATGGTTTGCAGAGGCAAGGCCTGAGGTGTGAGGAAAATGAGTGAAAGTGGTCAAGAAGTACCAATTTCCACTGATAAGTAAGTTCTGAAGATGTAATGTATACTAAGTGACTGCAATCAACAACACTGCATTGCATATTTTAAATTGCTAAGGGAGTATATCTTAAAAGTTCTCATCACAAGAAACAAATTTCTAACTATGTGAGGTGATAGAGGTTAACTAAAATTATTGTGGTGATCATTTCACAAAATATACATCTATCAAATCATATGGTCTACCCCTTAAATGCATACAATGTTATATGTTAATTATATCTCAATAAAACTGGAAAAATGGAAAAATGGAATACATCCTAGAATATTTATTTACTTCCTCTATTTACTCACATATTTTAAGTAAGTTTATTGTGATTTTCAAATCTTCATTCATATTATCTAAAATTAAAATTGATAATAATTTTGCATTGTATCTCTGTTAAATCTCATTGTATTGAGGAAAACATCACAGTATTAATAACAATGAAAGTTGAAAAAAATTGAATCACATTTTGTTTGTAATTCCAGTAAGAAGTATATCATTTGTTATATATATTTTCATTATTTTGAAAAAATCTGTATTTTTCTCTTAGGAGATTTTATTAAGTACTAAATAAATTAATGAATAAATTTTAACTTATGTATTCAACAAATACATATTGACCATATCTCATGTACTAGGAACTGTTATAAGCACTTGAAACATGTCATTGAGCCAGACAGAGGAAACCAGTATGGCTGTGGAGAGTATACAAGGGGGAGAAAATAAGACGTGAGTTGGAAATGGTGAAATGAGGCCAGACTATGTAGCGCCAGTCCTATATGCAGGTTTTTAATCTGGGTAAAATGGTAAATGAGTGCAGGATATAGGGCTCTGAGCTAAAGAGTGATCTGATATGCTCAAAACTATTAGGAAGTTATTAAACTAGTTGAAAGAGAAGAGATCATTGTAGTACGGATCAGAATGGTCAATAAGGTTTATACATGGGTTGGGTGTAGGGTGTGATGGGGAAACTGTCCAGAGAGACAGAGAGAGGTCAAAGATGGCTTGAGGTTTGTGGTTTGATGGAGTTACTAACATGTGAAGAGAAGGAATGTACAGGTGGATCAGGTTTATGGTGACAAGATTAGGAGACCAGCTAGATATGCTGAGTTAGAGGTATTAATTAGGCACACAAAAGGAGATGTTAGTTGACAAACCTGTGTTAATTTCAGGCTGGAGATAACATAAAATGTATGGACAATCAACAGATAAATAGAATTTTTAGTGATAATAATAGACAACAGTAAAAGACCAAATGAGTCCTAAGTAACTCTGACTCCAAGAGGTCTGTGACATCTGGAACTACTAAGGAGACTGAGAGGCAACCAGGGAAAGAAGAAAACCAGAGAGTGAGTGGGTCCAAGAAGCCAAGTGAGGGACTTGTTTTTTTTTTTTTTTTTTTTTTTTTTTTTGTGAGTGACTGTATAAGGATTAGATGTCATAGAAGGGTATACTTGAGAAATATTCACTAAATCTAATAACTTGAAGGTCATTGATAATTTTGACAAAAAAAAAATTTGATGGTCTCATTAGAGAGAATGGGCATACAAATGGTTCTTTCAAGGAGTTAAAGATGATAAGATACAAATGGAAAAATATTAATTTGTCAAGTGAGTTTGAGCAATGCTGTGTTAAATAATATTGAGCACATCTCTTTCGAATAATGCTAAACAGACTTTCCAATATATGAATGTTGTGAATTTCCCTGGAGCTTCTAGTAAACAGTTTTGGTGACACTTACTCAATGGCAAAATTTTTTTGGATTCCAAAACATATGTAGAAATAGCGTTCAATACATTTTGAAATCATAATCTTGTAGTCACTCACGTCTTTGGATTTTAAGAGAATCATATTAAATGAATGATTGGCAAAGCAAAGCCAGTTTAAATACTTACAGTTTTCTAATTATGTTCAATTGGCTATATAAATTATATGTTTTTAAATTACTTGCCAAGTCTTTCGTTCATACCATGGTGTAGGTTTAATTCACCTAATCAATTATACTTATGTCCGTAAATTTCTGAATTTAAATAATACCTCTAGGTATTGCTAAGTAACGGTACATAAGCAAAACAGCAACAACCTGGTTCCTCAGGTGGGAGGATAGCTAATCAAATGTCTGACATAATGACATTCCAATGATCTCTTAATTCCATCAGTTCTTCACAAAATCCCTTAAGTTTCATGCTCTCAAGGTCATAGATTTTTTTCCATCTTGAATTAAATATACACAATGTATCACTTCTCATCAGATGTACTAGTTTTAAAATGGAAATTCTATTATTCAAGGCAGGAACTCATAATTGTGTTTCTAATAGCAACACTAGTCACTTTCTGATGTTGGCACTGATCTCTTTTCAGTTCATCTCCCACTCAGTATATGATGGAGCATTTACTATGCATTCTCCTGGGTGTACATAAGTATCAGACTACCTGTTCTCATAGATAATAATAAAACTATGCTCAAGTGAACTTTTGCAGCAAGGCAGCAATCTGTGTTTTCAAGTCACAGATGTTAAAGGGGAAAGTAAAGGATGTGAACAGGATTTCACATGTAGATAAATTTGCCTTTTAGTTATATTTAAGATCCTAGGGAGGGGTTATGCAAATAAAAGAAAATGCAAATTGAGAAAATGAATTCAGAAAACTACCATATACTTTGTTATGCCCAAATATCTCCAATAGAATCAAATTTTTCCAATTTAGGACAATGGAAGGGAAAGCCAGTCTCCATTAATAAAAGAAAGCAGAAATTCACATATTCATTTATCCACATATACATGCATTATGTATGTATGAATTCATCTACACATATAGATTGTCCTGAGGCATAGTAAAAAGCATACTAACTTATGTAATAATCACAATGGCCCTTTCAGGCAGACATTATTCTCACTTAAAATGAAGAAAGGGAATATTTAAATTGTGTAATATTCAACATCAATATTTCAACAGACATTGGTTGCTTAATCTGTAAGTTCATGTCACCAAATTCCTTTTTTTAAAAAATACAACTCTAATTTTGATGAGTTATTGGAATATGTATGTTTCCTGGTCCCTCCCCAGACCAAGGGGTTAAATGTTACTGGAAACCAGTCTTGGTAATTCTATTCCTCTGATCATAGAGATGACATAGCCTAAACTAATGAGATAGAAAGGAGAGTTTTAGGAATATTTTCTTTGCTTTTATAAGCAACACAAAATAAAGGCTATCTTTTAGGCTTTGCACATATTTTTGTTCAGATATGATGTTGAGAGCTGGTATATCCAAGGAGCAACCATACAACACATGTCAAGAGAATTACATAGAAGTTGATCAGACTCTTGTATCATTAACTTACTTTATATTAATTGTATTAACTTATCCTATAACAGATTATCTCTGGACATCTGATTATTTGAGATTATAGGTATCTTTAATATATCATCAGAATTTCTTTTACTTTCCAGTAGAAGCACCTAACATAGACACTAAATGTTGGAAAAATAACTTAAAACAATGACTTGTGATTCAAATTAGTGGGTTCTTGACTTTGCAAAATGTTAACTTATTTTGACATTTAACATCTACATATATATTGAAATGGCATATTGATTAAAATAGGGTTTTTTTCTGATTTTCAGTTCATATACTACAATTAATGAATTTTGGTGCTTATAAAGAACATACATATGAATAACCCCAGGCACCTCTATTTAACTAAAAGAAAACTTATACCCAAATCTAGTTAGTTGAAAAGCCACTTCTTTTGTCCCTATGTCACTAAGTAAAACTTGGGTTTAAACCACAGTGCTTGAAAAAAATAACTATGGTTTATCAGGTAAAAAATACTTTTATCTTTTATCCATATCATTATTAAGTTCTAAGTGGGATAAATAATATATTATTTGATGAGATTAAATGATATTACACATATAAAATTACTGGCACATATTAGCTGCCAATAAATAGTATTTTTATATATACTCTTTTTTATGCAAAGAATGTTCTACAAAATTATAATTCCAAGAAATGGGCTTGAGGAATGGGTACTACGGTTAAATATATTTGCACTAGACAATGCATTGTAGGTCTTTCCTTTAGAATTAAAAATCAACATGTTAGGAGAACCTGGGTAGCTCAGTTGGTTAAGTGTCTAACTCTTGATCTCTGCTCAGGCCTTGATCTCAAGCTCTTGATCTCAAAGTCCTGAGTTCAAGTTTCCCATTGGGCTCCACATTGGGTATAGAACCTCCTTAAAACAACAACACACCAATATTAAAGTCTCTGAGAAGTTTCAGAGTACCAGTATCTGTATTTATTATCTATTGCTGCATATTTTTGTTACTTCAAAACTTAGCATTGAAAAACAATAAAAGTAATATCTCCCACAGGTTCTCTGGATCAGAAATCTGGGAACAGTTTGGTTAACTGGTTCTGGATCAGTCCCTGGTGAGATTGTCACCTGAAGGCTTGACTGAAGCTGGAGGATCTGATTTCAAGATCGTTCATTCACTCATCTGGCAAATCTGTGCAGATCATTGGCATAAGGACTCAGTTGTTACATGGATCTCTCCACAGAGTTGCTTAAGTTTTCACAACATTATAGTTAAATTCTTTGAAAGCAAGCAATCTATAGAGTGAAGCAAGGAGGGAGCTACAATGTCTTTTATAAACTAATCTGGGAATTTACACATTTTTGTCATATGCTATTCATTAGAAGCCAGTGAACTCAGTACAATCCATTTTGATGAAAGCGAGTTTTAGCCCCACCTCTTAAAGGGAATAATAGAAAAGGATTATGGAGATTAGATAGATAGATAGATGATAGATAGATAGATAGATAGATAGATAGATAGATAGATAGATAGATAGATTTACTGAGAGGAAAAACACATTAGTGGAGGGAGGGGCAGAGGGCTAGAGACTCTTAGCAGGCTCCACTCCCAGCATGGAGTCCCCTCTAGGGCTCCATTTCATGACCAATAGATCATGACTTGAGCCAAAATCGAGAGTCAGATGCTTAAACAACTGAGCCACTCCCATCACCCAGGCACCTCTAGAACTCTATTTTAAAATGACATGGTTCTAAGAATTCCCTCTAGGTACTATTGACCTAACATAATTCTTTTTTTTTTTTTCACTTTTAAATTGTGTTTTACATTTTATTATTTTTATTTATTTATTTATTTATTTATTTATTTATTTATTTATTTATTATTGGAGTTCAATTTGCCAACATATAGCATAACACCCAGTGCTCATCCCATCAAGTGCCCCCCTCAGTGCCCGTCACCCAGTCACCCCCACCCCCTGCCCACCTCCCTTTTCACCACCCCTTGTTCGTTTCCCAGAGTTAGGAGTCTCTCATGTTCTGTCTCCCTTTCTGATATTTCCCGCTCATTTTTTTTCCTTCCCCCTTTATTCCCGTGAACTATTTTCTATATTCCCCAAATGAATTGGACCATATAATGTTTGCCCTTCTATGATTGACTTATTTCACTCAGCATAATATCTGCCAGTTCCATCCACGTGGAAGCAAATGGTGGGTATTTGTCGTTTCTAATGGCTGAGTAATATTCCATTGTATACATAGACCACAGCTTCTTTATCCATTCATCTTTCGATGGACACCGAGGCTCCTTCCACAGTTTGGCTATTGTGGACATTGCTGCTAGAAACATCAGGGTGCAGGTGTCCCGGCGTTTCACTGCATCTGTATCTTTGGGGTAAATCCCCAGCAGTGCAATTGCTGGGTCATAGGACAGATCTATTTTTAACTCTGAGGAACCTCCACACAGTTTTCCAGAGTGGCTGGACCAGTGCACATTCCCACCAACAGTGCAAAACGGTCCCCTTTCTCCACATCCTCTCCAACATTTGTGGTTTCCTGCCTTGTTAATTTTCCCCATTCTCACTGGTGTGAGGTGGTATCTCATTGTGGTTTTGATTTGTATTTCCCTGATGGACAGTGATGTGGAGCATTTTCTCATGTGCTTGTTGGCCATGTCTATGTCTTCCTCTGTGAGATTTCTCTTCATGTCTTTTGCTCATTTCATGATTGGATTGTTTGTTTCTTTGCTGTTGAGTTTAATAAGTTCTTTATAGATCTTGGATACTAGCCCTTTATCTGATAGGTCATTTGCAAATATCTTCTCCCATTCTGTAGGTTGACTTTTAGTTTTGTTGACTGTGTCTTTTGCTGTGCAGAAGCTTTTATCTTGATGAAGTCCCAATAATTTTTGCTTTTGTTTCCCTTGCCTTCATAGCTGTATCTTATAAGAAGTTACTGTGGCCAAGTTCAAAAAGGGTGTTACCTGTGTTCTCCTCTAGGATTTTGATGGATTCTTGTCTCACATTTAGATCTTTCATCCATTTTGAGTTTATCCTTTGTGTGTGGTATAAGAGAATGGTCTAGTTTCATTCTTCTGCACATGGCTGTCCAATTTTCCCAGCACCATTTATTGAAGAGACTGTCCTTTTTCCATTGGATAGTCTTTCCTGCTTTGTCCAATATGAGTTGACCAGAGAGTTGATTCTCCATTCTGTTCTATTGATCTATGTGTCTGCTTTTGTGCCAGTACCACACTGTCTTGATGATCACAGCTTTTTAGTATAACCTGAAATCCGGCATTGTGATGCCCCCAGCTATGGTTTTCTTTTTTAATATTCCCCTGGCTATTTGGGGTCTTTTCTGATCCCACACAAATCTTAAAATAATTTGTTCCAACTCTCTGAAGAAAGTCCATGTTATTTTGATAGGGATTGCATTAAACGTGTAAATTGCCCTGGGTAGCATAGAGATTTTCACAATATAAATTCTGCCAATCCATGAGCATGGAATATTTTTCCATCTCTTTGTGTCTTCCTCAATTTATTTCAGAAGTGTTCTATAGTTTTTAGGGTATAGATCCTTTACCTCTTTGGTTAGGTTTATTCTTAGGTCCCTTATGCTTTTGGGTGCAATTGTAAATGGGATTAATTCCTCAATTTCTCTTTCTTCAGTCTCATTGTTAGTGTATAGAAATGCCACCTATTTCTGGCATTGATTTTGTATCCTGCCTCACTATCGAATTGCTGTATGAGTTCTAGCAATCTTGGGGTGGAGGCTTTTTGGGTTTTCTATGTAGAGTATCATGTCATCTGCGAAGAGGGAGAATCTGACTTCTTCTTTGCCAATTTGAATGCCTTTTATTTCTTTGTGTTGCCTGATTGTTGAGGCTAGGACTTCTAGTACTATGTTGAATAGTAGTGGTGAGAGTGGACATCCCTGTTGTGTTCCTGATCTTAGGGGAAAGGCTCCCAGTGTTTCCTCATTGAGAATATTTGCTGTGGCTTTTTGTAGATGGTTTTTAAGATGCTGAGGAATGTCCCCTCTATCCCTACACTCTGAAGAGTTTTGATCAGGAATGGATGCTGTATTTTGTCAAATGCTTTCTCTGCACCTATTGAGAGGATCATATGGTTCTTGTTTTTTCTCTTGCTGATATGATCAATCACATTGATTGCTTTACAAGTGTTGAACCAGCCTTGCATCCCAGGGATAAATCCCTCTTGGTCATGATGAATAATCTTCTTAATGTATTGTTGGATCCTATTGGCTAGTATCTTGTTAAGAAGTTTTGCATTCATGTTCATCATGGATATTGGTCTATAATTCTCCTTTTTGGTGGGGTCTTTGTCTGGTTTTGGAATTAAGGTGATGCTGGCCTCATAGAATGAATTTGGAAGTATTCCATCTCTTTCTATCTTTCCAAACAGCTTTAGGAGAATAGGTATGGTTTCTTCTTTAAATGTTTGATAGAATTCCCCTGGGAAGCCATCTGGCCCTGGACTTTTGTGTCTTGGGAGGTTTTTTTTTTTTCTTCCAGTTTTATTGATATAATTAACATATAACATTGTAGAAGTTTAAGATGTACAACATAATGGCCCTATATATATATATATATATATATATATATATACTACCAAATTTTTACCACAATAAGTTAATATCCATCGCTTCACCTAGTTACAATTTTTCCCCTTGTCATAAGAACATTTAAGACCTACTCTCAGGATCCCTGGGTGGTGCAGCGGTTTAGCGGGCTTTGTCACAGATGGCAGGTCTCAGGTACGTCTTGCGGCCCTCCTCGGCGGAGCAGTCGCGGCTGCACACCACCACACCCAGGCAGGACTTCTTGAGGACGCGCCTGCCTTTGGCCCAGGTCGCAATCCTGGAGACCCAGGATCAAATCCCACTTTGGGCTCCGGGAGACCCAGGATCAAATCCCACATTGGGCTCCCAGTGCATGGAGCCTGCTTCTCCCTCTGCCTATGTCTCTGCCTCTCTCTCTCTCTCTGTGACTATCATAAATAAATAAATAAAAATTTTAAAAAATTATTAAAAAAAAAGACCTACTCTCTTAGCAACTTTCAAATATACAATACAATACAATATTGTTAACCAGAGTCATCATGTTGTACATCTCCAGGACTTAATTTATCTTAAAACTGGAAGTTTGTAGCTTTTGTTTGCCTTCACCAAATTCTCGCCCCACCCCCCACATCTGGCAACCACCAATCTGATCTGTTTCTATGAATTTGGGTTTCTTAAGATTCCATATGTAAGTGAGATCACACAGTATTTGTCTTTTTCTGTCTGACTCATCTCACTTAGCATAACACCCTCAAGGTCCATCCATGTTGTCACAAGTGGTAGGATTTCCTTGCTTTTGTGTGGCTGAATAATAGTCCATTGTATATGTATATATGTATACACACAGACACACACACACACACACACCATATTTTCTTTATCCATTCATCTGTTGCTGGACACTTAGGTAGTTTCCATACTTTGGCTATTGTGAATGATACTGCAATGAACATGGGAGTGCAGGTAGTCCTATTTTTAATGTTCTAAGGAACCTCTATACTATTTTCCATAGTGTCTGCACTAAATTACATTTCTGCTAATAGCGTACAAGGATTTAGATTTGGATCATCTTAAAGGACAGAGGTTTAGAAGCATTTCATTGTTGTAGTAATCCAAACCCATGCCCCTCATTTCTTCATCAAAATCCCACTTACGGCTCTTGCCTGTCAATGAATATTGATGGTGGGGATGGGAGGTATCGGTAAAGAGAAAGGGGTCTTCCTGAGGTGAATGGAATGTGGTGGAAGCAGCTGCTAAAATCCACATGCAGTCTTTACGTTCTGTCTCCCTTTCTGAACTCTGGGAAATGAACTAGGGGTGGTGGAAGGGGAGAAGGGCGGGGAAGGGGAGTGAATGGGTGACGGGCACTGGGGGTTATTCTGTATGTTAGTAAATTGAACACCAATAAAAAATAAATTTAAAAAAATATAATCCACATGTACCTTCTCTACATAAAGCTCCCCCCCTGGATTTGGCCATAATGGACAATAGCTACTTTCAGCTGCAGGTGGTTCCACTGGAATCTGCTGGGTAAAGGGTTCTGAAGAGTTCCAGGAGGGGGAAAGTCATAAGGCCAGCTGGTCAGAGGAAAAGGATAATTGGGACAACAGTTGTCATTAAGAGAATTTCTCCCCAAAGCAGTGTTTTTATTCCACGTTTGCCAATCATCGTAGAGAAGACTCCAGAAACAGGATGAAGCAGGTCCCCACTCTTATAGATCCAACTACTGGACAGTTTGCATTTCTCATAGAGCTTAGTGGGGCCCAAGGTGGAAGTGGGGTCTGCCAAATGAGTGGTTCCCCCCAAACAATAAGTCTTGGAGAAGAATAAGCAATCATTCAGTGACTTCTGCTGGGGAGGCTTAGCTATTAAAGGTCCACTGTAACTACCAGGCAATTGGACGCCTTCCTGGAAAGACCAAGTTAAAGGTAAACTTCCCCAACTTTGAGTTTCACCTGAAAGAGACTTTGTCTCTGGGCGCCCCTTCAGCTTTAAGGAGACAGAGGAAGATGCTGTGTGTGCTTTCTTCGTTGTTCTTCTTGCCTCGGCTTCCAATTTAGTTTCTGGTTTTGGATGATCGTGCTCTCCTTTTGACTGGAAGAATATGAAGCATCCCTCGTGCCTCCAGAAGTTGGTGACCGGGAAGCCCCCATGGCCTCGGTAAGGAATCAGCTTCAGAGGCCCATCACAATTAGGGCAGCGTTTCCTCTGCTGCTTCTGCCGGGCTTTGTCACAGATGGCAGGTCTCAGGTACGTCTTGCGGCCCTCCTCGGCGGAGCAGTCGCGGCTGCACACCACCACACCCAGGCAGGACTTCTTGAGGACGCGGGAGTTGTTGTTGTTGGTGTTGCGCATGGCCCAGCTGCTCAGATGCCGTTGTGCAGTCCTGTCCTCAGAGCTGTAGATGTGCTTCTCATAAGAATCTGGCCATTCCTGGAACCAGTCGGTCTTTTTGACATTCCACAGGTTTCCGTCTATTCAACCTCTGGCAGAAGTGGTGGAGAATTTTCCTTTCAAAGGTGTTTCATACAATGGGATCAATCCACTCTTGAGTCGAGCAGCTTAGACCTGGAGACTGTATTCTGACATTGTTGCAGGGTGGGTAGGTGGGTGGGTGGGAGTTCTTCAAGTATTTTCTAAATTACTTTCATTTTAGGGATGCTTGGGTGGCTCAGTGGTTCAGAGTCTGCCTTTGGCTCAGGGCGTGATCCTGGGGTCCTGGTATTGAGTCCCACATCAGGTTCCCCGGCATGGAGCCTGCTTCTCCATCGGCCTTCTTTCTGTGTCTCTCATGAATAAATAAATAAAATTTTTGTCAGGTTTCAAGGTTTCCTTGATGAAGTTGTCCTTGAAGAGACTCGAGGTGAACTTGATGAGGCTTGCTTGGAGATTTGGGGCAAAGCAAAGTGCTGGAAAATAAAAATAAAAAAAAAATAGGGAGGAAGGGAGATGGAAAAACTAGAGAAAAAAAGTGTTACTTAAATAATTTGGTCAGCTCACATTGCCTAGACCACAAGAGGCTGACGATCTCAGCGAACCTTTCTTTGTTTTAGAAAAATTATTTAGAGCATGTGCTGTCTCTTGCCTTCAGGAGAACCAAAGGCTGTAGTCTAGATCAAGTTATCTTACCTGGAAGGCCTGTCTTGGGAGGTTTTTGATGACTGCTTCAATTTCCTCCCAGATGTTTGGCACATTCAGGTTTTCTATTTCTTCCTGTTCCAGTTTTGGTAGTTTGTGGTTTTCCAGAAATGCATCTATTTCTTCTAGATTGCCTAATTTATTGGCGTATATCTGCTCATAATAAGTTTTTAAAATTGTTTGTATTTCCTTGTGTTGGTGGTGATCTCTCCTTTTTCATTCATGATTTTGTTAATTTGAGTTTTTTCTCTCCTTTTTAATAAGGCTGGCTAATGGTTTATCTATCTTATTAATTCTTTCAAAGAACCAACTCCTGGTTTTGTTAATCTGTTCCACAGTTCTTCTGGTCTCGATTTCATTGAGTTCTGCTAGAATCTTTATTAACTCTTCTTCTGCTGGGTGTAGGATCTATTTGCTGTTTTTTCTCCAGCTCCTTTAGGTGCAAGGTTAGATTTGTATTTGAGTTCTTTCCAGTTTTTGGATGGATGCTTGTATTGCGATGTATTTCCCCCTCAGGACTGCTTTTGTTGTATCCCAAAGATTTTGAACAGTTGTATCTTCATTCTCATCAGTTTCCATGAATCTTTTTAGTTCTTCACTAATTTCCTGGTTTACCCTTTTATCTTTTAGCAGGATGGTCCTTAACATCCACATGTTTGAAATCTTTCCAAACTTCTTCTTGTGATTTAGTTGTAATTTCAAAGCATCTGGTCTTAAAATATTCAGGGGACGATCCCAATCTTTTGGTATAGGTTAAGACCTGATTTGTGACCCAGTAGGTGGTCTATTCTGGAGAAAGTTCCATGTGCACTTGAGAAGAATGTGTATTCAGTTGCATTTGGATGTAAAGTTCTGTAAATATCTGTGAAATCCATCTGGTCCAGTGTATCATTTAAAGCTCTTGTTTCTTTGGAAATGTTGTGCTTAGAAAACCTGTCGATTGTGGAAAGCGCTACATTCAAGTCACCAAGTATAAGTGAATTATTATCTAAGTATGTCTTAAATTTGGTTATTAATTGATTGATATACTTGGCAGCTCCCACATTCAGGGCATAAATATTGATGATTTTTAGGTCCTTTTGTTGGATAGATCCTTTAAGTATGATATAGTGTCCCTCTTCATCTCTTACTACAGTCTTCGGGAGAAACTTTAGTTTATCTGATATAAGGACGGCTACCCCTGCTTTCTTTTGAGGACCATTTGAATGGTACATGGTTCTCCAATTTTTTATTTTCAGGCTGTAGGTGTCCTTATGTCTAAGATGAGTCTCTTGTAGACAGCAAATGGATGGGTCTTGCTTTTTTATCCAGTCTGAAACCCTGTGCCTTTTGATGGAGTCATTAAGCCTATTCACGTTCAGAGTTACTATTGAAAGATATGAATATAGTGTCATCGTGATACCTATTCAGTCCCTGTTTTTGTGGATTGTTCCCTTGGACTTCCTCTTTCTATTACAGAAGCTCCCTTAGTATTTCTTGCAGAGCTGGCTTGGTGGTCCCATATTCTTTCAGTTTCTGCCTATCTTGGAAGCTCTTTGTCTCTCCTTCTATTCTGAATGAGAGCCTTGCTGGATAAAGTATTCTTGGCTGCATGTTCTTCTCATTTAGGACCCGGAATATATCCTGCCAGCCCTTTCTGGCCTGCCAAGTCTCTGTGCAGAGGTCTGCTGTTAATCTAATATTTCTCCCCATAAAAGTTAGGGATCTCTTGTCTCTTGCTGCTTTAAGGATCTTCTTTATCTTTGGAATTTGCAAGTGTCACTATTAAATGTCGAAGTGTTGAGTGGTTTTTATTGATTTTAGGGGGGGGGGGATCTCTCTATTTCCTGGATCTGAATGCCTGTTTCCCTCCCCAAATTAGGGAAGTTCTCAGCTATGATTTTTTCAAATACATATTCTGGACCTCTATCCCTTTCGGCACTCTTGGGAACCCCAATTAAACATAGATTTTTCCTTCTGAGGCTGTCATTTATTTCCCTTAACCTATCCTCATGATCTTTTAATTGTTTTTCTCTTTTTTCTTGTTTCCCTCCTTGCCATCAACTTGTCTTCTACGTCACTCACTTGTTCTTCCACCTGGTTAACCCTTGTCATTAGGACCTCTAGTTTGGATTGCATCTCATTTCATTGATTTTTAATTTCAGCCTGATTAGATCTAAATTCTGCAGTCCTGAAGTCTCTTGAATCCTTTATGCTTTTTTCTAGAGCCACCAGTAGCTGTATAATAGTGCTTCTGAATTGGCTTTCTGACATTGAATTGTAATCCAAATTTTGTAACTCTGTGGGAGAGAGGACTGTTTCGGATTCTTTATTTTGACTTGAATTTTCCCTTCTAGTCATTTTGCTCAGTGCAGAGTGGCCAAAAACAAGTTGTACTGGGAGAAGGAGAAAAAGAAGAGAAAATATAAAAGAAAAAAAAAAAAAAGAGAGAGAGAGAAAAGAAAAAAAAAAGGACGGGGGGGGGAGCAAATAAAAAAAAAAAAACAAGGGGGAGAATTGTCTGATTCTATATACTGTAAATCCCTCGACTTCCTCTGGAACCTTCCAGTGCTGCTTGGTCAATAACTTGTTTTTCCCCTGTCCTTCTAACTGGTCTTCTGGGGGAGGGGCCTGCTGTGCTGATTCTCAGTTGTGAGCACTTGGGGGAGCTGCTCAGCCCCTGCCTGGTGCAGGGCTCAGTGGGAGTTGCTTATCCTGTTTATCCTGTGAGGCCACTGTGAGGCTCAATGGGGTTATTTATCCTGTGAGGCCCCAGGAGGAACAGAAAAAGTGGGTGGCCAGCTCTCCAGCCCTGGAGTCAGCTCCCGCAGTAACTACCGCAGCTCGCAGGGGCCTGGATGCTCCGGGGGCGGGGGCGATCTGCACAGCTCCGGGCCGCCCAGCGGCAGGAGCGGTCCTGGGTCCCGGCCTCTGCCTGTCCCGCAGGGAGCACGGGATCCTGGGCTGTGTCCCCCGCGCCCTGAGCTCCCGGGCCTGCGCTGCTGGAATCGCACTCCCGGGCCACACAGCCCCCTCCGCGGAGCTGCCGCCGGAGCCCCCTCGAGCAGCTCCTGGGTCCAGCCCTGCACCGGCTGCAGCCCTTTAGGGAGCTCGGCTGCGGGGTGTGGGGCGCTCTCCCCAGGCTCAGGTGTCTGTTAGTGCCCCCCAGGAGCCTGAGGGCATCCCCGCCCTCCTGGGTCCTGCTCTAACTCCCCGCGAGGCCTTTCCGCCCGGGAAGATTGGTGCAGCTCCTGCTTCTCCAGGACGGTGCTCTCCTGTCCTGGGGACACTCGTCCCGGCCTCAGCCCGGCTCCTCGCGGGGCCCCTCCCCCTTGGATGCCTTTTGTTTCTTTATTCCTCCCACCTCCCAGTCTTCCTACCTTGATAGAAGCATGAACTCTTCTCTCTGTAGCATTCCAGCTGTTCTCTTTAAATCTCAGGCTGAATTCCTAGGTTTTCAGGATGATTTGAAGGTTATCTAGATAATTTGGTGGGGACAGGTGACTTGGGGACCCTACTCTTCCGCCATCTTGCCCCCTCCCCCACTCTTCTATTTGGTTTAATTAAAAGAAATAAATGAGGAAATTGGTCATGAGAAAATAAAGAGACTGAATATTTCTAAGTTATTTAAGCAGTTTGAGTATTTGTTTTTAAATACTTCTTGCAATTATGTTTGTACTTCACTTGCTTCTACTAATTTGTAAGCATTATCATGATCTGAATTATCCATCATGATTTTGAACTATACAAATGGGCATAAAAAGACACATTTTGGGGGCCACTTTCTAACTACAATTTGGCATATATTGTTAATATTTTTAAGTTTTAAATGGTATTATTAAGAACACTGACTAGGGCCATTATTCTGGAATGTGATGGCATTATAGGAGGAGGAAATAAATAGTTATTATAGCAGAGTGATTTTGTTTTCTCATAAGCTATTAGATTAGTAAAATGTGATATTTGTTAATAAAATACACTCCTTACTGCAAGGCCAAGGAATACCCAGATTAACAGAATCCTAAAGATCCCTTTCTCCTGTCTGTTACCTAGAATGTATAGCCTGAAGAGTTTCCTTGAAGACTTTATATGTCTACTTCCTGGTGGGGAAGTGCTTAGGAACTTAAATAAATGTCCCTGTCTTGAATAATGAGTTTCAAGCAGCTTGAGTTCCTCATATCCCTCTCTCTCTACAATGTACATATTGACAAAGTCATAGTCACTTGAGATCCAGGATCATTAGGAGATTTTTAATATCTGCTATCATCAGAGGATAATAACTAGAAAAACAGCAAGATGTATCACACAAACATAAACACACACAAACACAGGATGCACTCACAGGAATATAGGGAAAAAATAAAACACAGCTTCACATTCTCTGTTTTTTAGAGAAGACAGAACATAAGAAAACCAATTATTAGACTTTAACTATCCTGAGATTTCAGTTGCTTTCTTTATCTACTGTTTTCTTCCTTACTCAGGTTTTAGCTATTCTGTGCCCCATGTAGCCCCATCACCAAGAACTATACCTCTGGGAAATGACAATTTTCCACAAGAGCAATTTTTATGTCCAAAAGACGAGGGGAATATGAGAAGAATGGCTGTTGCTGTTAAAGTATGTCCTCAGGATTATAAACTGCATTATGCAGTCATGAACTTCAGTATTAATGTCATTTAACCTTTGGCAATATTAGTCTAGAGAGGATCTTGTGAAGGATGGTACATTAACTTTTAGAAGTGATGGGCTGTGATATTCCTGCTGTGATACTGAATGGCAAAGGCTGAACTTCAGCACAGCCTTCTAAAGACATAAGATATTTTCTCTCCACAGGGCAAAGCTTACATACAAGAGGGCAGAGCTGTGAATTCAGATAGTTCGACCTGTCTTTTGAACAGTAGGACATAATGGTGCCATTTTAAAATGGATTCTATAAAATATCCCACTTTCCTGGTTACTGGCCACCATATTTTTAACTCTTTCATCAATTTTTTTATGAACCTGAGAACCCACAGTGTTTATATAAAATAAATATTATTACTGCAAAATTCTAGACATTTCCAAACTATTTAGAAAAAAAAAACACTAAGCAAACAGTTGAAACATAATGAGATTAAAGCTTTAGTAACAGTTTATACAAATTACTGAGAGAATAGGAAAAGTAATTATGTGGTTGGACCAAGGGGTGAAGAAAGCATTTCTTCTAGGGAGATTAATGACCAAACTGACCGGTAAGGCAAAGAACAAGGCAATGAATATGGACCCAGAGTCAGATCAAAATTAAATTACTGCTCTTCTATTTTCTGAATGACTTTTGACCTATTATTTAACCTCATGGAATTTCAGTCAACTCAGACTTCTAACAAATACTCCATTTCTTCGTTTTTATGTCCTGGCAGCAACTTAAAACAGAAATTCTATGTAATTCCAAGAACTGTAAAGTATGTGTCCTAAAATTTCTCTGCATATAATCTTTTTGTCTACATGACCTATAACTTAGGGCAGACTGTCAGCACCTCACATCTGAGTTAGCACAGATTTCTAACCAGGCAGTTTGATAAAAGCCCTCCTTCTGCCATGTAACATTCTCCACCACGTCTTTCACATGATTTTTCTGAGAAATCTGTCTCATTATATAAATTTTGCATAGAAACTATGAATGACTACTAGGTTTTTTTTCATGATTAAGTCAATACTAACATAGCAAACACAACCATTCCTACTTGATCCTAGTTTTACTTTTTCTCTCTTTTTAAAAGATTTAATAGCTATTATGGTTTAGTTTACTTTATACTTGTATATCTGCCTTATTAATTATACGTTAGTCTTCTATTTTTGAAGGCATAATTAAAAAATAAAACACGGCATATATATATAATATACAATTTAATGAATTTGGACATATGCATACACTTGTGGTAACCATCACCACCCTCATCAAAGTAATAAACATATCCATCATCTCCAAAAGTTGCCTTGTGTCACTTTCCCTGCTCCTTTCAACCACTTCTCTAAACCATCTGCTACAAACATTCCTCACTGTACCAGCCATAATAATAAATTATACTACCATTTATTGTTTTCTCTATGTCAAGTACTCTACTAAATATTTTACCAATTTTTCATTCTTAAAAGGAGTTTTAGGTTAGTGAATATATTTATTCTAATTCCGCTGATGAAACCAAAGTGTATCCTTAGCTGTACATCACTGTAAATACACTGATTTGAGGTCCTTTGAATGTCCTTATCTCCACATCCATATAAATTTCATGTGCTCTTCTTGATAAGTATTTACTCAATTCTACAAATATAAACACTTCATAATTGGGCTCAAGTGCCTTCTCTTCCAAAGAGGTTTTCTTTATTCCCTGATTGTGTCCACATTGAGATCTATGCAGATATCTATTGCAGGCTCCTTCATCAGCATGTAATTATCCTGAGGGTAGGGGTGCTAAAGCTTTATCTCTTTATTACATGGAAAAATATCTCTAAATATTTGCTGAATTAATTTAGTAAATGATTATAAAACTTTTATAGAATCATGTTAATTCGTCTGTCCCACATACTTCTTAACCATCTTCTCATGTGTTCTCCAACACCCTATTCAGTCCCTTTTCCATACATATGACTAGATGATCCTTATAAAGCATAAGTCAAATTAAATTTCTATTTTTCTCTTGCTCAAAAATTTGCTATGGTTTACTGTTACATTTATAAAAAAAAAAATCTACTCAGTCCTTCAAGAGTTAAAACATGCAGCCTCTACCACTCCCTGACCTACTCTTCCCAACTTTTACTCACCTATCTTGAAGACATTCCATTATCCTCAAGACATCCTATTCTCTCTCTGTTCTCTGAACATGCCAAAGTTATCATTTTTCTGACAACTGCAAAATAAGTTGTAATGTGAGTACGAGATTATCCTTGAAGAATAACTGGAATAGGACAAGTGAGGATAACACACATGGAACATATTAAAAGTGTGCAAATATAATGGTTAGAATTTAATCACCTATTGATACGGAGAAGGGAGTATTAATATCAATGATTTGTTTGCCTTGAATGACTAAATTAATAGCATTAATACTGAGTCTTACAGAATTTCAAGAAAAGAAGCATATTTAAGGGCTAGAGTTTCAGGGAGGATACTATTTTAGAACTATTGTGTTCCAAGTGTCTATGAAGCATCCTATTAAAGATAGACAATCTGGACTTGGCTACAGTTTCCTGGAACTAAGAAGATACGGTAAAAGGGAAATGTATCTGAAGCATTTGAAATGGATGTGATTATCCAAAATATTTTTAAAATAAGAACGAAGTTAACAGTAGACATGGGAGAAGTAATAGGAACAACAGAATGAGTGAGAGGTCCCTTTTGAGATATCTTCTGCAATGGTGATCATTCACTCCAAAAGGCAAGTACAAGCAGTGTTCAGAATGGGCAAGAGATAGAGATCAGGACAGATGCTGCCTATGAATGAATGCACACTACTGCTCCTTTGTGCCCAACTCTATGATTTTAAGTCTCAAAGAACAAAGGATCCTGGAATACAGGCAGGATATTGGAGAGCCACTTCTCTCCATCTACTATGCAGGATCCTGTCTCCTTTCTCAATGTAATTTCATAAACACTTGAAAATTTTCCACATGCCAACTGCAGAACTACATAGTCATCTTTTGCCTTTGTGTAGGCATAGCTCTTATGGCTCCAATGTTCTTTCTCTGTGATAGTTGATTTTTACCATGTATTTTCCAAGTGCCATTGAACTAAAAAATATTTTGGCCCTGGGCAAATGTATATAATATTGGGCATCTGCATATAGCCTCTCTTGAAGAAGCCACAGTTTGTAAAATGTTACCAATGAATTTTACTGTATTATTGTACAATTAGGGATGGGGATGACAGGATATATACAATATATATACAATCATGTGTGGGGTGTTTTTTTTTGGCAAAGGATAAATTTAAAAGAGGTTAACAATTACTAGTACTATAAAATGCACAGGAAGCTCTAGCTTTGTGAGGTTTAAAAAACAAAAAATAAAGATCATCTTGAGAAGAAATATATTCTTTTACTTCTGTGTGTTCAAATGTAATCCTCACTGCTTATGAACAACCTTTGCCAAAAAATAAAAAAATAAAATATCCATTGTCATTCCTAGCAATTGTTACAAATATGGTTTTAAGGTTTCTAAATTCAAGTTGAAAAAAAATGAAAAATACTTTTATTAAAAAAGACAAAAATATTTTCAAGTAATTATTTGAAATAAAAGTAGAAATATGTATTATCTGGACAGTATCTGTAGTCCATTACAGAAGTGAAAGCCCAACTTGCTAAACTGCCTTGAATTATTTGAGAGGTTAATATTATTAACTAATTAATATTAACACTATCCTTGGGACCAAAGCTGATGTGCAATAGCTTAATTTGTGACTAGCTGGTTCTATACCTTGAGAATAGTTGAACATTTAAAGGGACCAACCAATGCCTTCAGTAGGTAGCGTTTTTAAAGAGTTTCCTGGGACTCAGGGTTCTAAGGGTACAGGAATGTCCTGTCACTCATCTTTTGAATGCCACAGAAGATGAAAAGCCAATATTGACAATACAAATATCATTTAATTTTAAGTCATGCCTTCTTTAACAGATATTATATCTGATCTGTAATGAACCCAGCATTTTAGACTGAGTGGAATTGGACCTAGAGACGAAATTTCAAGCAAATATTTTGGATCATTTGCAGAAGTACATAGGAAGTTCTGAAGTATACCCTCACTAATCACTTGATATAATACCTGGAATAGTGAAAAATGCGATTTATAGAAGTGAAGTTCAGTTATGTTAGAGCACTCCCAAATAAATGATATAAACCTTCAAGAAAAAAAATAAGTAAGGATAATGATAATACATTTTCAGTTTAAGCACTTCATTTTATGACACAACGAAAACTTATTAAATTTCAATGGAAACACCTTAAAAAGTTCCTATGTCCTTTTCCTTGTTATATTGAAAATATGAATTCAGACACACGTTCAAAAACTAGGTGTACAAAAAATTTTTCATGGCAGTGAATGATTCACTAATTGGTTTTCTGTTAGAAACAACATGAAAATCAGCTTCCTTAAAGTTTAAGGTTCTTTTCCATAAGAAAATTTGACTCGTTCTTCTCCAATAATTTAAAAGCTGGAAAAAATCTTTCAAGACCTAAAGGAGACAGGTAGGGCAATAACATCAACTCCAACTGAAAAATAAAAGTGTCAGGTTGAGAATAGACTGTAAGAAAAAATGCATTATTCTTTGTAATGGAGATCAGCATTTCCTAAATCTAGATTCAACCCATATGAAATGCTCTGACAAAAAAGAGCAGTAAGGGGTTAGTTTAATGTAACCAAATAGTTTTAATAGTAAGAAGAATAACTGTACTAATTTCCTAGACTATCAGTGATAGTGATCACTGAGTTAAGAAATCAGCTTTATTTTTTAAATTGTGAATTTCTAAGCTTATTTGACCACGGATCTCTCTTTTGTTCATATAACAACTGTATTACCACCCTAAAATTGTATTTGGCAGACATATGTGAGAAACATTAGGCCGCCACATTCAGAAATCATTGAATTCACGATGAAATTTGCTAATGGATTTCCATTTGGATAGAAGTATATTTCTAGCTTTTTGGACTTATTTCATCAACTCTTTCTGTGTCTTCACTTCATTACCTCCTGTGTCTATGCTTCCCTTTGTGTTTTCAGTATTATCATCTAAGCCTAGACTTGTATTTCCACAAATACAGAATTTTAGTAGGAGCTTAAATGGTCCTAGGTCCCCAAATTATTTCCTTCTCCATCTGTCTTAACCAAAGCTAAAATAGTTAGACACACACACACAATCTTCATGGCAAACTCTTGCTCAAAAGACACCAATAGATAACTATTAGTAACATGGTCAAACTTGATCAGTTTCCATTTCAACCTCATCTCCCCATTCGTGCCCAAATAGATAGTGTTAGGAAGCCACAGCAGTCTACTCCTTACACTACGAATACGTCATAGTTAGTCTTCCTGAGAAGTTTTGATATACACTTCCTCCCTGTCTTGTATCACTCTTTCAGATCTTGGGGTCCTACTTGCTGAGCTTTTTTTCAAATCTAATTCTGACTCATAACAATGACTTCCTTCTTTGAATCCATCATACTTCTCTCTATGCCAGCTGTGCAGCATTTAAATAGGCTTTGCCTTGCTCTATGTAATTGTTTCTTTACAGTATTTCTTGAATTTTAAAGCACTATCTTTCACTAAATCTATTTCCTGGATTTTACCAATCCAGAGTTTACTTCTTTGTATTTATTCACTAAACAAACATTGAGGACATAATATATTCTAAAAGTCTGCCAAAAGTCCCCTGAAAATTCACACATAAAACCACCTTTCTCCTACTTTCCGAGAGCTCCTAGTCAAGTAGTGAAGATATAAAAAAACAGATAATTGTATTACATTGTATTCCCTTGTCACAGAGCCACACATAGATGAGGTAATCTATGACTTTATACAGAGAGTGACAAAAATGTATTAAAAAGTCCTTATTTTCAGGCACTGTATAAGGCATTTATAGATAAATAAAGTGATATGCTCAATTAATAAGCATAGTGCCAAGAACATAATGAACACTTCTAAAAGATCTATTTTAATTTGCATTTTAGTTAACATTAATGCTACTTTAGTTATTTCATTCAGCATACCTGTAAGATAGTAGGTGCTTGCATCTTTTAAGATAAGGAAATTTGGCACAGATCTATTTAAATAAAATTACTTAGCCTAAGATCATCCAGCTAGCATTTAACAGATGTAGAATTTAAACTCATCAGCTTAACTTTAGAATCTGTATTTTTTTCCTATAAGTACTTTGACAATTGACATTTCCCTCAGTGCCATTCTTAATGTGTTTGAGTAAACACCATCTAATGTTCATATGAGGTAAACTTCTTATAATTTTCTCGGTCTCTCATTTCTTTTTTCATGCTCTGAAAAAAATGTTTCAACCAAGAGGCAGAGAATGAAAATATTGGTATTAGAATATGGCTACCTTTTTTTCCCCCTTAGAATTTAACCTAACTATAGGGTTCAATCATACAGAGATCCATTTAGTTTGCTCTGAAAATAGTAGGTATCATTTGAGGAAATTTAACAGAGAGGTAAAAGACAAGATTGATTTGAACAGTAAGAGTATCATCCACCTACAACATTTTAAATCAAAACCGTTTATTTGAAACTGGTAGTTTGGCTTTTTAAATGCTGAGATAATCAGCTAATTTTCTTCACATTTTAGAGAATATGTGGATCACATGACAACTAAGGAGATTCCTTGTCCACTTTTTAATAGTGCAACATTCAGAGTCTCTCCAATTAGACCTAAAATGGCAAAAAGCTTTTGCATCCCACATCCTAGCCAATCATTAGTTCCTTAAATATTCAGTATAATCCTCATCAACCACAAAATAAGTAAAATCTGTTTATTAGAGCCACCCAAAAGTGGGTACATATGTCTTTTTATAATTAATATTATCAAATATATATAATTATTATTTTTAAAAGATTCATTTATTTATTTAAGAGAGAGAGTGAGCAAAAGAGAGCAAGCATGAGTAAAGGAGAGCAGAGGGAGAGGGAGAAGCAGGCTCCTCACCAAGCAGGGAGCCCAAAGTGGGGCTCCATCTAGGGATTCCAGGATCATGACCCAAGCCGAAGGCAGACACTTAACTCACTGAGACACTCAGGTGCCCTTATTAATAACATTTACCAACGATGTACTTCATGTCATGCCATGCATTAAACTATATTAATAAGCACTAGAAACGTGGTCTCAATTTTATTAACTCTATGAGGTAGCGATTGTTATTTTTTGTCATTTTATATATACAGAAATTGAGCCTTCATTTAAGATACCTAACCTAATAAGGGCAGAACCTCTTTATGGGCCATGTGTGTTGATACCAGAACCTGAACTTTTATTTATTTATTTTAGATTTTTATTTATTTATTCATGAAAGACAGAGAGAGCGAGAGAGGCAGAGACACAGGCAGAAGGAGAAGCAGGCTCCAAGCAGGGACTCAATCCCAGGTCTACAAGATCAGGCCCTGGGGTGAAGACCGTGCTAAACTGCTGAGCCACCCGGGTTGCCAGAACCTGAACTTTTAACCAGTTGTACATACTACTTACATAGTTGAGAATGTAGGCAGAAAGAATACATAAAAGAGGTTGTTGAAGAAGAAAAACACCTTTTGAAAATGTAGTCTCAGCTAAAGTTTTAGTTCTTACTTATTCCATTATGTTTCTGAGTTACTCAACTGAAATCACCCAGGTAAGCTCGGCTTGCTTTCAGATCCACACTTCTCTTCAGAGCACTGATATACCAGTGAGTGCTAGAGAGCTTTTCCCTAGCTATCTGATCTTTAGGATTTCAGAATCTCTGGTGTGGAGTCAGCTGTAGTTTCATTAGAAATATGGGAAATTTAAGATTTGTTTTTTATCAAATCGGATCAAAGGTATTGAGAAGCATGTCATGTTATTATGTCTGCCTTATAAGATTTGAGTCATTGTATCCAGCAGGAAAAAAAGTACATTCATTCTCTAGCAAGATCTTTTGGGCTTTACACCACACAAATCCAAAACAAACTAAGAAATAAAGTTCTGACTTTTTTTTTTTTTTATCCACCATTATGAGACTTAAACCTTTATCTTTAGAGAAAAGTACCAATATATATTTTTCACTTCTGATGCTTACTCATGATAGAAGTATGTGCCCAGGCTTTCCTCACAGCCAATCTTTAGTTCAAAATAGCTCTAAAGCAAAATGATTTTCACATGGCACACTGAAAGAGTTGTAGTATTAATATTATTGGAAGTTTAAAATAGGCAAATGACATCTGATTTTTATGTATAAAAAATGAATAGTTACTTTTTCTAAACCACTCAATCTACAAGACTCTGATTTCTGTTAGCCCTATCCCCAACTAAAATATTAAACAATGGAACATGCTGTTCCCAGTGTTTTTATCCTAGTAAGAATTTAAAAAGCACTACCCTTAAATTCCACTCTTATGAAACATAAGTCTGGAAAACTTGGTTTGCTGAAAAAAATATGAATGCATACATTTTCATAGTTTCATGGTTATAAATTCTTTTTATCCCTTTTATATCATTTACTTCTCACAAAGGCTTGTGAGTCAGACAAACATGAATCAGAACCATTGTATAGTCATTACTTAGGCTCAGAGAAGCTAAGGGACTTCCCTAGTGTTTACTAGGTTATAAAAGCAAAGACTAGAATCTACCCTAGGTCTTCTCAGTGCACTTGTTCATCTATTATTCAATATTACTCTTCAAAAGAGTAAATTTTTTGTGTAATGAATCCGTAATACTTACATAATTTGAAATATCAAAATGTTTATTTTAAGCCAAAACTACCTCATAACTTTTTGCATACAATCTATACAGAGTCAAAAGGGTAATTTTTTGTAGCTCTTTTTAAATTTGAGAAAAATAAGGTCTAGGGACATCTGGGTGATTCAGTGGTTGAGCATCTGCCTTCAGCTCAGGGCATGATCCTGGGGTCCTGGGATTGAGTCCTAGGTTGGGCTCTTGCAAGGAGCCTGTTTCTTCCTCTGCCTATGTGTCTGCCTCTCTGTCTGTGTCTGTCATGAATAAATAAATAAAATCTTAAAAAAAAGAAGGTCTATTTATTTATTTTTCATTATTATTGTTTTTTTAAAGATTTTAATTTATTTATTCATGAAAGACAGAGAGAGGGAGAGAGAGAAAGAGAGAGAAGCAGAGACAGAGGCAGAGAGAGAAGCAGGCTCCATGCAGGGAGCCCGACAGGGGACTCGACCCCGGGTCTCCAGGATCACGCCCTGGGCAGAAGGCAGGCGCTAAACCACTGAGCCACCCAGGGATCCCAAGAAGGTCTATTTAATATCATAGGGAGAGATAGAATTGGCTGGTTAATTTTTCTATGATGTGGTCACGAACCATGGTTTATTTATTTAAAAAATCATCTACTTATGTTCTACTCAGGAGAAATACATAGCTATTTTGAAGCTTCAGATCCATAATAAATGTACATATTCTTTTTTTAAAGATTTTATTTATTTATTTTAGAGAGAGAGAGAAAGAGAGCGTGTGCACAGTAAGGGGAGAGGCAGAGGGAGAGAGAGAAGCAGGCTCCCCACTCAGCAGGGAGTCTGATGCAGGGCTGGATCCCAGGCCCCAGAGATCCTGACCTGAGCCCAAGGCAGCCACTTAAACAACTGAGCCAGGCATCCCTATACATTTTCTGTATGCTAATTATGCCACAACTGTACCAGTACAACTCTTATATTTTTTTAGTTTTAGAATTTTCTTGATTACTAATGATACTGATTTTTTTCACATATGGTTTATACAGAGTATTAGAAGTTTAAAGTAAAATAAAAATTAACCTATCATAATGGTTGTGTTATTTTTAAAATGAAGAGGTTATGAGTAAAATAGTCATCCATGTAGGTTGCATTATTTTTTGAGTAATGACGGCTTCCTTGGTTATTTAAATCATATTTTCACTTCAAAATTATTTGTGACCATTGCCATATTCCTAAATAGACTGTATTTTGCAAAATCCATAAATCCATTGACTTGTTAGAAGAGTTTTGAGAGCAATATTGCTATATAAATGTCTTTAAAATACCTATGTATTAAGATATAAAAATATTCATGACATTAACATGATCTTATCTTTGCAGACCTCTTACATATTTTTCTCTTCTATCCACCTCAAAATGTCACATGATTGCTTTTTAGTAAAACTATATATATGATTTTTTCTACTTTCTATTAATTCCTTTTTTTTTTCATTTAGTCTCCGATCTTACATAATTCTGACTCTCCATCTTCTACAGTTATACTTGTATCATATATCCAAAAGCAGGTTATTGGGGTGCCTGGGTGGCTCAGATGGTTAAGTGTCTGACTGTTGGTTTCAGCTCAGGTCATGGCCGTGTGGTTTTGGGATTGAGCTCCATATCAGGCTCTGTGCTCAGTACAGAGTCTGCTTTAGATTCTCCTTCCCTCTCACTCACCTTCTTTTCTCTCTCTCCCAAATAAATGAAGTAAAACCTTTAAAAAATGGAATCATAAAAACAAAACAAAACAAAAGCAAGTTATTTATCTGATAATTAACCATTTAAACTCATTTGCTACACTCTTAAGTTGCAATTCTTCCAAAACTATCTTATCTCTATAATCCTCTTTACAGTGCCAACAGGATGCCAAACAACTGAGATCTGTCTCTTGAGAAAACAAAATATTGAGTAAATCTATAAATGTAGGAACTGAAAAATAAATCTTATTCAACTTAGAAGACTTGATATACAAATTTTAGTGAAAGTAGAATTCTCCCCCCAAATCTGATCAGTCTTCTCCTTGAATGTTCTTCAACTCCTTTACTTGTGTAGACTTGCTATTTTCTTAAGAAAGTATAAATATCACTGGGGAAACATGAAAAAGTTGTATGTAAATTATAATAGTAAAGTTTTAAAAATCAGGAACAATTTAGGTTTATAATCCCAGTGTTAGACACAATGATATGGGGAAAAGGAAATTAATGTTTTATTCCCATATAATTTCCCCCTAACCTTTCATCATTAAAGCCCTTTGAACTAAATGTGGTGGACTAACTAAAGAAGCTGTATGGCTGTGAATTCTTCCAAGCTAGTGAAGAAAAGTAGAAAAAAAAGCCTGTGCCTATCTTTATGGAGTCATAACTATAGAGCTGAGTAATGGATATAGCATATGATTTTGGCACTCAGAAGATCTGCTCTTGAGTTTCACCTCTGACACTTTAGTCCCATATGGCCTTCAATAAGCCCTTACAATTCCCAACCTAAACTGACAGAGTTTAGGGACACATGGGTGACTCACTTGATTAAGCTTCTGTGTCTTGATTTTGGCTTAGGTCATGATCTCAGGGTCCTGAGATTGAGCTCTGTGTCAAGCTCTACTTCAGGCTCCACACTCAATGAGGAGTCTACTTGAGGTTTCTCTTTCCCTTCCCTCCTCCTATCCCCCAACTTTCCCTCTCTTTCTCTCTCTCTCTCTCTCAAAAATGAATAAACAAATCATAAAAATACAAAATAAAATTATTGTCTAATATCAAGATTAGATAATATAACATTTTTAAAACATGTAGTTCTCTAACACACAGCAGGGATTCATGACAGTATTTTATTTGCTTTGGGATCAGAAAGACCGGAGTCCAAATTTTTGCTATTACATATTAGCTCAATAAAAGTTGATATAAACTACGTTAGCCATGGTTTCATCTGTAAATTGGAAGTAGCGGTAGTTCCTAATTCAACCAAATTCCTGTAAGAAATGAATACTATAGTGATAGAAAGCACTTAGCACAATAGAAGAGAGTATGTGCATCAAGCGCTAAATGAATCTTAAATTTTAGTGAAAGTAGAATTATAACTTTATAACTTTGTTATAACTTTACCTCTCATTAAAATGCAGAAAGTACAAAACAGTTCAGTTATTATTTTATAGGAAAAAATTAAGTGGATAGCATTTATTCCAGCGGAGCCTTTTTAAAGAATGGATTCTCAACTCATGATACTAGTCAACCTTTTTGGATCATAATTCCCCCTTTACCATTAAGATGGTTGGATTATAACAAGTAATTTTTAAGAGAAGTTGTCTAAAATACACCACTAAGACAAAGCCTATTATATCTCATAATATAGAGATATAACATCTCCTAATATAGATATAATAGGCTTTGAAAGGAAGGCTAAGCGTATAAATATTTACTTAGCAGACTAAAAAAACTTGAGTGGCTTTTTAAAAATCATAAATAGGGATCCCTGGGTGGTGCAGCGGTTTAGTGCCTGCCTTTGGCCCAGGGCGCGATCCTGGATACCCGGGATCGAGTCCCACGTCGGGCTCCCGGTGCATGGAGCCTGCTTCTCCCTCTGCCTGTGTCTCTGCCTCTCTCTCTCTCTCTCTCTGTGACTATCATAAATAAATAACAATTTTTAAAAAATCATAAATAATCAAGCAGAATTTTTAAATACATTGAAGATAAAATAATTTTGAGGAAGAGAAGAGACAAATTTGAAGAGACAATTATGAGTCTAGATAAGCAATCCTGACTGATCACCTTGTATTATGTGGTACTGGAAATAGAGATATGGAGATGCATATCAATAATGTAGAGGGATTAGAACCAATAAAACTTACTATAAAAATAAAAGTATAATTCACAAGGGACAAAAAATACCTAATGAATTTCCAGATTCTTGCTTTTGGGGAGTTGAGTGGGGTAGGAAAAATGAAGTAGTATAATGGGCAATGAATAACAATAAGAAAAAAGTATTTCAAAAGTAAAATACAATTTTAGTTCAAGTCTTTGAGTTTTTAAGTGTTTAATTTTGGTTCAACTTGCAGGACATAGAACTTATGATAGATTGCAAGACTTGGAACATAATTTTGGATGTTGTCTATATAAGAGGCATGTACTCTTTTAACCACTGGTGAGAAAATTTTAAATTATGATAGAGAAGTTTAAATAAGAGCAAAAGATTTTAGAAATACTTCCCAAATCTACATTGCTCCTAAATTTTCAGGAATCACTTAGTGCAAAGTTAGCACTGTCAAATAAAACAACAGATATCATTATGAAAGAACTTCTGTCTAGTTTAAATATTATTAAAAATCAATACACAACTGGAAAGTATGGCTTAGGTATCTGTAAAAAAATAAGTCATCAGACTTGTCTTAAAAGATAAGTTTGATGAACATATGACATTGGCATATGAATAACTTTCAATGCAATCTATATTGCAAAATACCCAACTATTTCTGATATGGTGTGTGTACTTATTTCTCACATCTGGCCTATTTGTGTTTTCCTCTGAGAATCTGCGCAGTATAAATAGACACAACAGATACAATAAAGTACGATAGGGAATACTTAACAGCTCTAAGCATATGGGATTACAAAAAGCTATGTCAAGGGTAACAGGAACAAAAGCTATACCACATGTTACTTGGTCTTTTAAATTAATCTTTATGATGAACCGTTCTATAGGAAAGTTATTTTCTTCAAGATCATCCCTGGCTCTGATGAAACAAGAGGATAGACAATTAGAATTCCAAAAATTACGGGGTTTATCTTACCGAAACAGGTAATAGATATTTGTCAGTGGTCTACTATGCATGGAAAACTATTCAAGACTCTGTAGTCTTTTTTTTTTTTTAAGATTTTATTTATTCATGAGAGACACACAGAGAGACAGAGACACAGAGAGAGAGAGAGAGAGGCAGAGACACAGACAGAGGGAGAAGCAGACTCCATGCAAGGAGCCCGATGTGGGACTCAATCCTGGGACTCCAGGATCATGCTCTGGGCTAAACGCAAGTGCTAAAATGCTGAACCACCCAGGGATCCCCAAGACTCTGTAGACTTAACGTTGAGCAAGATGTAATTGATCCCAATTCTCAAGATGCTTGCTTTGGGAGAACAAGGAAGTGCTCACATAAAAAGAAGTACAATTATTAGAAATCATTTTCTAAAGAAAACAAACTGCTATGGACTTAAAGTGTCTTACAGCTTTTAGGATGATATTTAAACTAAGAATTAAGATTAAATGTTGTAATCAATAAAGGAGTTTTAAACTTGAAGAATGAATTTTTGAGAGAACATGTACAATGGCATATTTGAAGACCACAGGTAGGACAATATATTAGAGCTGAATGAGTGAGAATAAAAAAAGGTTAAAAGGGCCAGGGGGAGAGCTAGGAGAGAAAAGCATAAGAAAAATCTCTCAGAACCATGGTAACAAGATTGAATTTTGTGCTAAGCACAATGGGAATTCACTGGTTGATTGTAAATGGACATGCCATGATATCATTTATGCTTTTAAGACACAAATCTGGGATTTCCTCTTACACCTATTATGTAGAAAGCTAGGCAGTGCATTGCTCCTGAAAAAAAACCAAAACAAAACAAAAAGATGATTTACAAATTAGAATTTTCTAGAGCTCATCACAGAGTTTAGAACACTGGCTACTCAATTAGTCTGAAGCCCAAGGGCAATGTGATGGTTAATTTTATGTGTCCATTTGACCAGGACACAAAGCATCCCAATCTTTGTCCAAACATTATTTTTGGGTGTGTCTGAGAATATCCTCCTGGATGAGATTAGCATTTGAATCTGCAGGCTGAGTAAAGCAGATTGTCCTTCCTAAAGTGGGTGCGCATCATCTAATCTGTTGAGGGTGGAATAAACACAAAGAGTAAAGAAGTATTTGTTCTCTGACTGGATGAGCTAGGGCATTGGTCTTCTGCATTTAGACTGACATTTACGCCATCATCTCTCTTGGCTCGCAGGGATTGAACTCAAACTACCCAGCAGGTTTCCTGGACCTCCAGCTTTCAGATGGCAGATCATGAGATGTCAGCCTTTATAATTCATGAGGCAATTCCCTATATATTGAATGACATATCAAAAAATATATATCAAACTATATGACTATAACTGAATGTAACTATAACTGAATGGATGTATGAATGGATTTGTAGATTTTAGAAAGCAAGGGAAACTGCACTATAATAAGGTAGTATATAATAAGGTAAAATATTAATGAACCCTTTGGGGTCACGTGTGGACTGATGTGTCACTTGGGGTAAGCAGGTATCCAAACACAAGAGGACTTTGCATGAATTCACAGTCTCTTTTCCACAGGCTGTCATTAGGTGATCATAAGAAAAATCTACAAGGAAGAATTAGAGAGTGCCTTTCTGTGGTTCAGGTATGAAAATGAATGGCTACCACTTTATAAAAAGCCTGTAAACCCAAACCATCACCTTAACTTCTCTGTCATGTGAAACACAAGCCTCAGTTAGTAGAGAAGTAGAAGGGAACCCTGTAGTTGCTACAACATTGTTGGAATCATTGTGGCTTAAAAAGGGAGGGGAAGAAAAACTTAATCCTGGGAAGAGGAGCAGAAAAGTCTCCTGGGCCAGTCAGAAATCTAATAACATTGGGAGAATAGTAGGAAGGCCCATGCCAGAAACAAACACAGACACAGGAATGGTTTGGCTGCTACTGGGAGATAGTCAGGAACAAAGTCCCATCCTGAGATCCAAGCACAAAGAACCTACTTAAGGCTGAGGCTCTGCTGGCAACACATAGCCCACTTCCATTGCTATAGCTGGAACCTAGCACCAGGTTACGAAGCAGTGGTGAGTGGCTTACCACGAGACATGGAGAGAGACCTACAGAAGGCACAGGCATGCAGAGACAGGTAAAGCTGATGCTGAAGAACTAACTTTATTTTATTTTTATTTTTAAATATTTTATTTATTTATTCATGAAAGACACAGAGAGAGAGAGAGAGCAAAGACATAGGCAGAGGGAGAAGCAGGCTCCCTGTGGGGAGTTTGAAGGGAGACTCGATCCCAGGACCTGAGGATCATGCCCTGAACCAAAAGCAGATGCTCCACCACTGAGCCACCCAGACATCCCAAGAAGAACTAATTTTAAGTTAAATCCTTCAGTAAGCCAGCTCTACGATACATGCAAGAAAATGGTAGCATACTGCCATAAACATGTTAAGGCTATCAAATGTAACCATAAAAATGAAAAAAGTAAAAATCCGTTACTATTTAGTTGACTGAATTCTCCCTAACTACCTTAGAAAAAAAGAATGAGGATCCTGAAAGTTGGGATGATGTGTGGGGAAGACGCTGGTGAAGCTGGGGCATTGAGCTCCTAAATTCTGATAAGTGTTTGCCAGTGAAAGAGGCCTCTCTACTCCCATCCAGTGAGGTACCCTCTCCACCCACAGTAGAAGTGGTCTCTCTGCTCCATTGAGGGGATAAATTCTGAAACCTAGCCATACCTCATCTCTTTGCTTCTACCTCTTACTAGACTGAAGTCCCAGCAGGCTCCTAAAAGTGGATACAAAGTATGACACATAAGGAGGTACACTATACTCCAAAAGAACTGCTTGAGTTTCTTAATTTACCAAAGTCATAACAGTACCCCATGTAGATGCTTATCAAAGAGTGACCTCAGCAGAGGAAGATTTTAATAATCAAATGAACAAGATGACCCACTCTGTGGCTACCAGTCAGCCTCGGTCCCCAGCTACCTCTGTCATTGCCTAGTGGGTTCATGAAGTGGCCATGTTGGCAGATATGGAGATTAGGCATGCACTCAGTAACCTGGAAATCTACTCACCAAGGCAAATCTAATTATAAACACTAGTGGGTGCCCAACTGGCCAGCATAGTACCCTACACAATGACACCATTCCCCAGTGTGATCAGCTAGCTACCTGATGGCAAGTTGATTACATCAGGCCACTTCTATCATGGAAGGGGACAATGTTTTGCTTTGCTCTTACTGCAATAGATGTTTACTCTGGATACACATTTGTCTTCCTTGCACAAATGTCTCTGCCAAAACCATCAGTCATAGACTTACAAAATGCCTTATTCACCATTATGTTATTCCACATAGCACTGCTTCTGATCAAGGAACTCATTAATGTTTTATAAGTTTTATGAGTATTTTATATACAGATGGATTACATAAACTCATTTCATTCCTAATAAAGCTGCATGAAATGAGACCTTTTACTATTATAATATTACAATGAGGAAAAACTATGGCAGTAAGTGGTTAACTGATTTGCCCCAACTCACACTTAATATTAAGTATCAGCTGGGTTGGATGCAGAATCCATGCTCTTATAAACTACATCATACTTTTTAAGTAATGTGTTGGCTATATGAATCTTGCATTCCACAGATAAGACTGGAAAGATACTTTGAACCACTTCCATAAACTGGTATTTTGGTCCATAAGTATGAATGAGATATTGTCAGGCCAGAGTGTTTGTAGAAAGTATAAGGAAGCCAACCTCTAAGCTCTGGGCTTAAAATTTAGGTAGAAAAGTGGAGGTAGAAAAGAAGATTAAGAAACAATGGATCCTGACACAAGGGGAAATTGGAAAGTATAGTGTCATGAAATCAAATTAGAGGTATTTCAGGTAGAGGATATTCAACTGGGTCATAACATTGAGAGGCTAAAATAGGTGGTATTACAGCATTATACTAAACCAGGGGACTAGCACAAAAAGACCCAATGAAAGATTGTTTTGTTGTTCTTGTTGCTTGTTTGGTTTTTTTTCCTGCTCTTATGTCCAACTCTGAGTATGAGTATCCTAAGTTTGCAAGCAGCCCTGTCATCACCCAGGGCACTGCATGGTTCATAAGGGCATTCCATTATGTTTAGGTTGTAGCCAATGGAAATGGGAGAAAGAATGAAGATGCCATACCAATAGCTTTGGGGCCTATATTCTACTTCCACTGGAGCTAAATTACTTATTTAGCTATTTGTAACTACAAGAAAAATACAAAAATAAAGCCTAATCATGTTGCCTTAGAAATAAGGGAGGAAAGATTGTGGTTAACAGATAATCTTAAAACATAGTAACCTGAGAGTGTAGTTTGGTAGAAATATTCAGATATCTAGTCATTAACTTAGTCATTATTCACTCATTCATTTAATTGTATTAATAAACATTATCTTCCACCCATTATGTTTCAGGCACCTTAGCAATTTGATTATTTGAACAAATAATATTTGAGGCACTTTCTCCCAAACCCCTTTTTAAAATAAATTGAGATTTCAATAACTGTATTCCCACTTCTCTTCCCTCCAAAACCCCTAATCTATATATATATATTTAGCAATTTTATATCATCAAAAGATAAATTAAAAATTGAAAAAACTACTTCTGTCTAAAATTACATGGGCAATAATATTTAAAGTATACCAGTTGTAACTGCATTTATGATAACATGAAATACCCATAGCAGAGTTCAGCATATCATAAAAAACACAGCAATGCAATTTTAAAGTAATTTATAATAAGCCAAAAAGATATTTATAAGAAAACTAATAAAGATTTCTGTAGGACATGGAGAATATATGAAGAAACAAATGATTATCTGGATGAGACAATTTAATTTTAAAGGCACCAGGTTGTTGTTTTTTTCCAAATTGTATGTATTCAATATAATCTCAGCCAATAGTAGTATAAACTTCACATATAATTTGGTGCTGCTACTATGTTTCCAGGAACCTATATAATAGAGATTCTTATAAAGAACATTTATGTGTGGTATGTGATGTGTGTGCTTGTGTGTGTGTGTGTGTGTGTGTGTGTATCCTGTAGCAGTTTATATATTTATCACAGTGGCTTATTACAGAAACAGCCAAACTCATATCATTGCCACAGCATTGAATAACTTACAGCTATTTAAATAACTGAATATAAAATATGTACAATATTATACGTGCATATATAAATATAAAAAAAAGATGCATAGTAAAAAGTCATCAATTATACAAACGAAACTGGTAGGTGTTAGGTTGTCTCTGAAGAGGGCAGTAAAGTTGCCCAGAGCCACATGAAGAGAAATTTAACTTTTAAATTCACATGGCTGGAATCTTTTAAACAACACATATTGCTCTTGAAAATATTTTAAAAACAGATTTTCTGAAAAGAGACAGATAATGTCTTTCTTCTTGTGCAGCTATTTGTGGAACTATTTTTTTAGCTTCTTCCAAACTAATGCTGTGGATAAGAAGTTATGACAGTTTAAAACATAAGATGACGTATTTTATGACAACAAATATAAAGAATTAGATAACTTCTTTATTTGATCTATAGAACTTATTTGAGGAAGCTTATGGAAGATGAAAAAATATAACCCAGGGCAGTTCATGCCATTTTTTCACTTTGTCTCTTTGTTTATTATATGCTTAGTCAGCCAAGGATGAGAGCCTGTGATCTTATTTTATTTTATTTTTTGGTTTTTATTTGTTTATTCAAGAGACACAAAAAGAGAGGAAGAGACAGAAGCAAAGACAGAAGCAGGTTCCCTGCGGGGAGCCCAATATGGGACTTGATCCCAGGACACTGGGATCACACCTGAGCCAAAGGCAGATGCTCAACCACTGAGCCACCCAAGTACCCTACGCCTGTGATCTTAAATTGCATCAATCCTATAGATCACTGGATCATGCACCAAAATTAAAAATCAAGAATAATCAAGAGGACCTGCCTTTATTGAGTAGTAAGGAGCTTTTTGTACTCTTCATAGACAACAGCTGGATTTCACAATAAGATTACAACCGAGCTTTATTTCAGAAGAAGCTTCTGCTTGCTCCCCAAAGGCTTCATTTCTACAGCCTCTGCAGCATTTCAGGCCTCTTGCAAAACTTCACTCTATCTATGTACTTCTATAACAAGCATTCTAAATGCAAATTGAGGCTGGAAAGGGAGAACAAATAATAATAAAATAAAATTATGGTGAAAGAAAAGAAACTTATCTACAAATAAAGGTCAAATAATTAAAATATTGTTAAATAGGCCAAACATGTAGCTTACAATATGGACTCAATATTATTAAAATAGTTGATACTAAAAGTTGTCAAACAAAATTATATTCTTCAGTGGATAGCTTTAATTTTAGATTCTGGAAGTATCTGTAACTTACATTTAAGTTTGTGGGCCAAGCAAAAGTACTCTCTCAGAAAGTCTGTTTTCTTCAAGATCTGTTGTCTTGTTAAGGTTATCATTATATAACCTCTTCAAGACCTGTTGTCTGTGTTCAGGTTATCATTACAGGTAATTAAAACAATATTTTGCCGCCAATGTGATGATATCAGGAAGAAGCACGTGTGACAGACTCTTCTGGGTTTTGGAACTATAGAGGGAATTAGAAACTCAGCTTAGTAATTCAAATATTTTCCAATATAGGTGTTTGATGCACTAAGTTTTTAAGAATTGTTTTGTTTGTTGGCTGCATCCCAACTATTTTCATTTAGTTTGAAATGGTTTTTAACTTAACTTGAGACTTCATTGATCCAAGTGTCATGTGACAGCGTGTTGCATAATTTCCAAATGTTTTGGAATTTTCCAGCTATCTTTCAGGTATCGATTCCTAGTTTAATTTCATTGCTGTCTAAGAACATACACTGTATGATTTCTATTCTTTTAAATTTATTAAGGTGTATTTTATGGCCTGGTAAATGGTCTCTCCTGGTGAACGACTGTTTTTTGTGAGAGCTTGAGAAGAACGTATATTCTTTTGTTGTTGAACGGTACATTCTATAAACGTCAATTAGATCACATTGATTGATATTGCTGTTCAGGTCAACTGTATACTTACTGATTTTCTGTCTGCTGGATATACCAGTTACTGATGGGGGACAGTTCTGAGGTCCTCAACCATGATTGGAGATTTATCTATTTCTTCTTATTAAACTGTGTTGCCTTACATATTTTGATGTTCTGCTGATTAGTGTGTTCCCATTTAAGATAGTTATGTCTTTGGAGAGAATTGACCCCTTGATCATTATATATTTCTTCTCTTTATTTTCAATAAATGTCCGTGTTATAAAGACTGTATTGTATGAATTATTATAGCTATTTTATTTTGTTTAGAAAGTTTTTGGATGGTGTATCTTCCTTCATCCTTTGAATTTTAGTTTTTCAGAATAGTATTTAAAGTGAGTTTTGTCTTAGGCAGCATATACTTGGAGATATTTTACATATATACATATATATTTGCACACACATATCCATTCTAATATATATCCATTCTAATAATCTCTTTCAATTAGTATATTTAAGTAACTCATATTTAAAGTAAGATTTAATATACTTCATATACCATATTTTTACCTGTTTCTTACTCATTCCCAGAGGTTTTCTGCCTTCTTTTGTTTTCATTGAGTATTTTATGATTCACTTTTATCTCTTCTCTAAGTGGATTAGTGATACTTCCTTTAAAAAAAAAATAGTGGCTGCCCTAGAGTTTACAGTATACAGTTTTAACTAATTTAAGTCTGTCTTCAATTAACACTATTTTGCTTCATGTGTAGTCCAGATACCAAATAACAAAATATTCCCAATTCATCTGTCCTGTCTTTTATGATGTTGATACCATTTATTTCAGGTATTCATACACTATAATCATTCAATAAATTGCCACTCTTATTAGTTTAAAAGAATCAATTGTGTTTTAAATCAATTAAAAATAAGAAGACTTGGGCAGCCCTGGTGGCCCAGCAGTTTAGCGCCACCTTTAGCCGAGGTGTGATCCTGGAGACCCAGGATTGAGTCCCACATTGGGCTCCCTGTGTGGAGCCTGCTTCTCCCTCTGCCTGTGTCTCTGCCTCTCTCTCTCTCTGTGTCTCTCATGAATAAATAAAATCTTAAAAAAAAAAGAATAAGAAGACTCAAGTATTCTATTTCACCTTCATTTATTCCTCCTGCAGTACTCTTTCTTTCTTTATGCAGAATCACATTTCTTTCTATCCAAAGAAACTTGTAACACTCCTTAAAAGGCAAGTGTTCTAGCAATGAGCTACCTTGGTTACTGTCTAAGTTTTTATTTCTCCTTCAATTTTTAAGGAGAATTTCACACATATTCTGGGTTGGTGTACTTTTTCTTCTTTTATCACTATCAGTATTTCACTCTTCTCTCTTGCTCTCAAAGTTTTTGATGTAATTTTGATGAAAAGTCTGATGTAATTCCTATTCTTGTTCCCCTATAGATAAGGTTTCCCCATCTACTTACCAATCCCAGCTTTTATCAAGGTTTCATTTTTATATTTCCTGCACTTTGACTATGATATGACTTGGTGTAGTTAGTTTTGTATTTATTTTCTGAGCTTCCCAGATATGTGGTGTGGTGTCTGTCATTAATTTTGATAGTTCTCGGCCTAGAGAGTTCAAATATTTTTCTGTTCCATTTTTTCTTTCTCCTCCTTTGGGTATTCCAATGATATACATCACATATTTTGAAACTGATCTACAATTCTTAGATGTTCTCATCATTTTTGGAAGTTTCTATCTTCAAGCTCACTGCTTATTTCTTCAGTCATATTTCATGTTCTGATGAGCTCATCAAAGGCAGTCTACATTTCTGTTTCAGTGTTTTTGATTTCTAATGCTTCCTTTGATTATTTCCTAGAATTTCATTCTCTGATTATATATCCATTTATTCTTGCATGTCATCTATATTTTTCCAATTATAGCTCTTAACATATTAATCATATTTATTTTAAATTCCATGTTTGATGACTCCAACATGTATGTCATAACTAAGACTTGTCTTGATGCTTGCTGTATCTCTTTAGATTGTGTTTTGCTTGTTTTCAGCATGCCTTATAATGTTTTGTTGAAAGCTAGACTTATATTGGATAATAGGAACTGAGGTAAATAGGCCTCTAATGGGGAAATTTATGTTGATCTCACTGGAATTTAGGCTGTGTTTAATATTTGCTGTAGCTGTAGATGATAGAGGCTTAAAATTCCTTTAGTGTCTTTGTTTTGGTCTCCTCTCCTTTGTGTGGGTTTCACCAAATACTCTTGCCCCCTCCCCCCCCCCCCCGCCCCAGTGTCTGCCCTGTAGCAATTTTAGATGTAACACACTTTTAATATATTAGAACCTTGTTGATGTGGTTGTCAGGTGAGAGTGAGGGGCCCTGGCTCTGGTCTGTGAACTTTACAAGTGTTTTTTTTTCCATAGAGCTTTCTCTTCTCCTTCATTTAGTTCAGTCAGGAAGATGTGAGAGGACTGTAGGGAAAAGAGTGCTCTTCCCCTACCACTCTGGGACAAGATTCTGATCAAGTCTTTCTCCTAGAGTAGTAGGCTTTCTATTGGAGAAAAATGTGGGTATACTTCACTAGGGTTACTTTTTTCCCTCTCACTGTCATAGCAGGGGTCTTTTCCAAATTTTCTCTTTAAGAACATGGTGGCATTCAAGGAGATAAAGTGTGACCTCCCCCACCTATGACTGCAGCCTCCAGGAGTTTCCCACTCTCTCACTAGTTCACACTAAGCCTCTAGCAATTTTTCCAAATTTACTATTTAATTTTTCCACTAATTTATTTCTTTAGCAGTATTTACTGTAGGCAAATGGATCTTTGCTCTCTCTAGATTTGCCTGTTTCTCCAGATTTTGGGATACATTTTTGCGTTGCAAAATCAGTTCTTTGGTAGGCCCCCCAAATTAAATTTTTGGTTTGTCCTCCTTTTTCTTGTTTTAAGGATGAGAATGACAACTTTCAAACTCTATGCTTTAAAGCTCAATAAAAGTCTAATTTGCTTTTGATGTTAGGAAAGGCCTCGCTAAGTAGGTTCTATTTAATTTCAAACCTTTATGACAAAGCAATTCTAGTCTAGTGACAATAAAGGGGAGGAGTGTTCTATGCAAAGCAAACGTTATACCCAATGCCTATAAGAAGGAAGAGCTTAGCAAGTTCCAAGTCAGTGTGCCTTAGACACAACAAGTGAGTGGGAGAGTATCAGAAAAATAAGTTAATGATGTAGAAGGGGGCAAAAAGAGATAGGTTACTCTAGGTCATGATACAAAATAGATTCTCCTCTAAATATATTGGAAAATTACTGGAAGTTTTATGCAGGGGAATGACATAGTCTGGCTCATCTTTTAAAAAGTGGCTTTGGCTACTTTGTGGAATAATAAATGTTCTAGGGTAAGAGCAGGTGAAGGAAGACTAATTAAGAATCTTTTAGAATAACTTAATGAAGATGAGAATTGAATTAAAGCTATAGCAGTGAAAAAGGAAAGAAAGAGATACATTGAGAACTTTTTTAGAGATAGAAGGAGAATGACTTCCTGACATAACTGACTGGGGAAATTAGGGAGAGGGGGAAGCTAACTGATGAACATTATTTTATGAGAAAAGACCTGAGAGGGCTCCTAGATTAATTAACTCATTGCCACGTTAATCAAACAAATAAATAAAGTGGCCCAGAGAGATTATAAAAATTGCCCAAAGGTACAAAGTTAGCATTATCACTGCTCAAAATTTGATGATCTTCGTAACAGTCAGGCCCTTCAGTCATCATTATACTTTGTTTCACTCTATTATTTCTGAGCATTTTTATTTATGCATGAAAATAAGATATTTCCACCTCAAGCTTATCTATATATAGCATTCCCTTTCCTCATCACTTTTAAAATGAGCTGCAAGCTAGACTCTAGTTTCTTTAGAAGTTTGCAAGTGTTAGATAATCCTTTCATAACTCATACAATAGCATTTTTGCAAAAATTAAACTGAAAATAAGACACTCAACCAGATATAACTTATTAAATGTGATGTCACTGTTATAATGACTCAGCAAGAAAGAGAAATTTTATACTGCACCAGGTAACTGTCTTAAACATACATCACAGTGAACCTTGCCAATTAGTTCATAAAGAACATATCCATAGATCAACGTAAATTCAAAGGCACCTACTAATTATAATTGAATCAATTAAATGCATATGCAAAAGTGAAGGTTTAAGATATAATTGGAATTTGTAATGCTTTGAAAAGTATCTGCCTTTAACTTCTTCTCAATCTTCACACTCAAAAAATAAAAATAAAAATAAAAATAAAAATAAAAATAAAAATAAAAATCTTCACACTCATTTTGTGGTTTGACCCTATCTATATTACAGTGTTTTAAATAATAAGGTACTAGAAAAAAAATACGTGAATAAATAAAGTCCTAGCATAGTTTTGCCAATGGTAAAGGTCTCCAAGAATAGTCTTTAGTTGTATAAAGAGATATATTTATTCTGTTGGATTGGTGAATAGGCTAGCATAATTTTGCCAATGGAAAAGCCTCTAGAAATATTCCTTAGTTGTATAAACAGAAATGTTGATTCAATAGGATTCTATAGGATAGGTATGCAAGTTACCTCATAACCTGTGAACCTCGTTATCTTAACTTTGAACATAACTGAAGTTTTTGAAGAGTAAGCATTAATATATCAGTTGTAAAAATAGCTATTATGTATTGTGTGCTATTGGCCAGGCATTCTCTTAGGCATTTTACATGAATTATTTAAATCTAACCTATAAGTGGAATTTCTTTTCCACCCTTAATTTATAAATGAAAAATCTGAGACACTAACAGATTATATTACTTATATAATATCACACTTCCAGTAATTTTAGAAGTCAGGATTGAAACCAAAATAATCTGACTCCAGAATCTGTGCTCTCAATCAACTGCCTGCCATACTGCCTTTCTGTTGCATCATACTGTCTTCTTGTTCTATACTGGATTTTCCTCACTTTGTCTTACTATTTTTCACAAAGGAATTGAAAAAAAAAGGAACTAATTTTTTGGTACAATTATTAAATAAGATCAGAACAAAGAAAATATATTTTCACTTATAATTAACCTGTTTCTTCTTTCACCTATTATCCAATCAAAATTTCTTGACTAGCTCTTAGGCATTGTGACAAGATAGGAAAACACCAAGAATAAAGAGAAAATCATTATATTCAAGTAGTTTAAAGTCCATGAGATTTCTACAGAAATTAGCATAATATTGGTCCTTGGACAAACAGTATTAATATCACCTGGAGGTTTGGTGGAAATGCACAATCTTGGGTTCCATCCCAGATCTACTGAATCAGAATTTGCATTTTAATAAGAGCCCTGGGTAATTTGCATGCCCACTAAAGTTTGAGAATAAGTGTCATAAAGATATGTACCCTGAATGTCTATGGTATCACAGACACACTTGCACATAATGCTCATTAAAGCTCCCTTTTGTATTCATCAAGAGATAAGTAATACCTCCTTGGGGACACATGCGTCGCACTCATATTGGGAATAGCTGATATTGCTTGAGTGGAGAGTATTAGAGCCAGGATAATTTTTGCCACACATCTGTTCTGTTTATATTTGGCTTTAGTGGTCAGCATTTTCCATTATGCAAGATAAGAAGAAAGAAATTAAATGAAAGAGATGTCTACTTCTAAATAAGAAGGTATTTGGATTGTTCAGAAAGCCAGCAGAAGACTAATATTAACATTAACAGCGCGCAGAAAATTATACCCAATGATAAGTTAGGATAATAATGACAGATACATAATTAAAATGCAGACTCCAGCACCCCCGGAAATTCATCTCACTCCAAAATAATATGAAATGACTGAGCATGTGTGAAGTCATGCAATGAGCCATTTTAATTACTAGATCTGGTCATTACAGAGTATAGGTTGCTATCTGATGAAAGATAATAAGAATGGATTTTAATGTTGGAAAGGCTTAGATACACAAATTTCTGCAAAAGTTTGCTACTAATACTTTTAGCTGTCTTTGGTTGATTTGTTACAAATAGCTATGCTATATGTGTGGTCAAAGTCAATACAACCGATTTTCCAAATTAATCTGGCCACTACTGAATGCTACAACCTTTAAACTAGGACAAAATCTTGAAAGGCAAAACCATCAAGCCTATTCAGGATATTTATTGACAAACTAAACTCTGGAGATATGAATAAACGAAAGTCCCCTCCATGACTCTCAGTCCCCAGATAAGCTTCCACTACTTCTCAGGTATTTCCATAAGACACCCTATCCTCTAACTATGCAAAATTTCTAGATATATATTGTAGATTTATTAGAGTTGAAAAGCCAGAAGCTAAGAGAGAGGGGGAATGAAGCACAGTCATGGACATGGGATTTGTTAGAAAATACTTACAGCATGCAGAATGTGACACAAAGTAGAGTTAACAAGAATTTATCTTTTTGTGTGAAATTTGATAATCAAAAACAAATAAAGCTTCACTACCCCACTAAAGTAAATAAAATTATTTCTGCTAAAGCATTAATAACTTAAAATTCAAACATGTGGGCAGCCCAGGTGGCTCAGTGGTTTAGTGCTGCCTTCCACCTAAGGTGTGATCCTGGAGACCTGGGATCAAATCCCATGTCGGGCTCCCTGCATGGAGCCTTGCTTTCTCTCTCTGCCTGTGTCTGTGCCTCTCTCTCTCTCTCTCTCTGTGTGTGTGTGTCTCATGAATAAATAAATAAAATCTTTAAAAAAAATTCAAACATGTAGTAACATGTATTTACTTAGCATTTGTCATACCTTGCAGAATGTCTTTACATGCACCACAGATTATTAACTGGGAAGAATAAATCATTAGTTTGTTGTACTGTATTAGCAATTTACCTCAACTATGGAATTTATCAGTATTTTACCTGAAATTTAACTCCTCATTCTGCCATTTTCAGGGTGTGAGATCTTAATTAACTTAGTTTCCTCCTCTATTATCTAAGGTCATAATATCTACCTCTGAGAGTAGGTATTCAAAATATAAACCACTTCAAAAAGGTTGAGAGACCAGTATATAATGTTCTCTCAGTTGCTCACTCTCACATGTCAATAAAATTATTCATATTCTGAGCTGCCATCTGAATTTTCTCTATCAATTACAATTGAATCCATCAGTTTATTTTCTAGTTTACCTCGGCATGCATGACTACTGCCCTTACTACTTCCTTTTTTTGTTTGTTTGTTTTTTTTGTTTTGTTTTGTTTTGTTTTTTTCTTCCTTTTGTTTCTTCCAAAATAGCAACTGTTAAAAAATAAAAAAAATAAAAATAGCAACTGTTTTTCTTCATCACGTAAGTGAACACTGACCTTTGGACCAAGGAAATAATGCTCACTAGAACAACAATTAGTCTGAGTAGCAGTTTCAAAGAATCCAAAGTATACCTATCTGTCTGCCACTAAGAAAGTGGATTACTGCAAGGATTCTTATTATTATGAGTCATGTCAGAAAGAGTTACTGATTTTTTGTAAACAGAAACAAACTCATGTTGACAGCACCTGGAAATCCATTTCATCATTCTTAAATATAACTTTTCCAAATGAAATGTGTAATTGATACAGACCTCACAAATCAGAGAGGTGATGTATGCATCCTAATTTGAGAAAAAACTGTCCTAAATGCTTTCATATTCACCAGTACCATGTTCCTTGCTTTGTAATGTTCTATCCCATGGATAAAATATAGTGACAAGGAGAACTTTTGGTTTAGCTATGACATGTGAATGTGTATACATACACATGCATACATACATATACACACATCAACAAATATACATATATGCATACACAGCCATATGTACATTATATTTATAAAACAAAAGTGTATTCATATATTCATTCTCTAATTATAGTATATTTTATAAAATTAGAACCACAAAGATTAAAACAGAAAAGAAATAAAAGAAATTTTATTACAAAAATATGGGCTCATCTTTTCTGTTCCCCCATCCGAAGAATAAGATCTAGCCTACATTGAGCTCCCTATTCTGCTATTTTGCTGCTACCATCCAAGTATATATGTTTGATTATAACGTAGTCTTTAGAATAATACATTGTATACCTGGCCCTGTGATTCGGGGAAAATAACATTGGTGAATATATATACATTCCCTCCATTTTAAGAATCTCAGAATTAACTGAATCTTTTTAAAGTAAATTAACTGAATCTCCTTAAAGAAAATGTCCTATATTGGTATATGTGTGTTCTTATTATTATTGCTAGTTTTCTATTCTAATTATTTTATGTTATCTCATTATTTCATGTTCCTAGAAAGTAATGTAACAATCCTTATAAATATATCTAAGATAAAAATTAATACAAAAGAACAGGTCAGATATATAATTAAGCTCAACTGAGAGTGGTAAATATTTGCTAATTACCTGGAATAAAGTAATCCCCCAAATCTGTTCACACTCCTTGTGGAGTCCTAAGAATTAAAAAAAAACAATTTATGAGAAATTATTATTAAAAGCTCTATTTTGAAGAGCAAAAGGGTCAACCACAACATTAATAAAATCTTTAGCTACCTTCAAATTGTATCTGATGTACATAACACTCTTTGAAACTCTTTGTGCTATTTATCAAATTAGACAAAGCCCCTTCTCTCAAAGAGTACTGAAGTTTAAGCAAGTCCAAAGTATTTAAAATATTGCTAAGAATATTTTCATAATTCATAAATGAGTTTCTTCAACTTTGTGCTTGTTAGTCACAGTGGGTATTCCTAGAATGATCACACTAGCACAGCATGTCCTCTGGGTTTATCTAGCACTAATTACTTAAGTGACCTTCTAACTCACAAAGTCAAAATGTCACATTAACACTCGTACTTCCTTTGATGAGTTTGCCAGACTTGGAAATGCACAGTGTTATAAATTGTGCACAAACGTGCTGCTACGTACCCTCCTCCCAGTGGCAGAGTGGGGACAATTTTCTGACACATTTGCAAAATTAACTAATAAAAGCATTCACACAAGTCTTCCAGATGTAAGACAATGAAAGGAAATGAGAACAACACATTTTAAAACATCTCCTTTTCCTGAAGAACAGCTTTCCAGAGCATATACCAGAAATAATCTTAAACAGGAGTATGATAGCTAAGAAAATTGTTAAATCCTAACCTTAGGAAATAGGCATTGATTTCTGTATAGAGATTGAGACTATAGCTTGCAATGCAACCCCTTTTCCTTTCTTGGGGGCAAACATGGCTCTGAGCATGGTACCATTTTTAGTGCCAGTAGACATCTATATAGGACATTTTGCCAAAAGAACAAAAGATGTATTCTGCAGTTGGAGTGAATTTGCTATTTCACTCTAATTGTAAGGTGATGACTAAATATATCTCCCCCATTACAAGTCAGAATAGTTGAAGAATTCACAGGAAATTTCATTTCAAAGACTTCATGGAGGATGGGTAACAGTGAGGTGGGTGAGGAATTGTAGTCATCACGGCATTCAAAATGAGACAAGATCTCCCAGTGGGATTCTAAGACGTGATGGCTCTAATTTTAAAGCAAGTCATTTTAAAGTTAAAGTCTTCATTATTCATTAGAACTTTGGAGTTTCAAAATGTGAACTTTGTGCTTCTTATCACCTATTTACCAGAAAAGTACTTGCAGATAGATTTTTTAAATTTAAATCTTTAGAGCTATAAAATGGATACCCCAAATGTTACCCCCAAATATATGCAGTTCATATTATATATATATAGGATCCAAATATTACGGCAGGATTTTTCTCTCTCTCTTTCTATAACAATAGAACAAACTATATTACCATCAGCTTTTAGAAAATCACTTCAATTACAGTTTATAAAAGAAAATTGTGGAAAGGTGGAAGAATCAAAGGTGAAGAGATTAATATTGAACCCCTCCCCCCTTTTTAAAGATTTTATTTACTTATTCATGAGAGACACACAAAGAGGCAGAGAGACAGGCAGAGACAGGAGAAGCAGGCTCAATGCAAGAAGCGCGATATGGCCTTGATCCCCGGACTGCGAGATCACGCCCTGAGCAGAAGGCAGATACTCAACCTCGGAGTCACCCCGGCATCCCTGAACCCCTTTTTTAAGTGGAATCTCCAGGCCTAACATTTTGCATTCAGAGGAAAGATCAGAGTAGGATGAAATAGTTTTAGGAATAGAACATGTGTCTTTTGGAATTTGGGGGACATATATGACCACAGAGACTGACACCTTCTTCTTGTGTAAAGATTTATGAAAATGAAAGACCGCCAAGCAGAGTACCTGACAGTAAAGCAAGCATCAAGCATAGCATAGATGGCCTAGGTCCATGGCTGTTCCAATCTGCCTCATTCTTAGGCTCTAATGCTATTTCAGAAAATATGGATTTCTTTGGTAGTTCTTATAATTCCACGTGTAGTATCTTAGAAGAATGTGGGAGCATATGTAAGACTGGTCAGTTAACTGCTGATAGTATACATAGTAAGCTATCCACTGATTCATTTTTCTAAAAGTTCAAACAATAATATTACATGTGAATGCATATTTTTATAATAGAAGTATGAAATCTCCAGCTCTATACATAATTCATCATAGCGATTGCCTCTAGGGAGAAAAAGAGAGCTCTGTGAAGAAAAAGGTAACATAAAGAACCTAACATTTATACCCAATGTTTTATTTTTTAATAAATAGTATCTGCATCAATTACAATACAATGATAACATTTATTTGGGGTGGTTGCAGAATGATTGTTTGCAAGTTTATTCTTGATACACATTGACTTATTAAAATATAAATGATAGGGTATGCTTTTGGTTCTGGAACAAAATGATATAGACTCACAGTTCTTCCACTTTAAATACAAATTAATACTCTAGGACTAATCCAACAATCACAGAAAATAGAAAGGAAGAAGTAATCTAAAAGCTGGAAAGAAGACAGTGGACTGACTAGGAACATTGACACTTAAAGAATAATACTGTGGTGAGTTCCATAGGGTTTTAAAATCTTCCATATAGTACAGACTGAGCATCAGAGAGATCTGCAAACATGAATGGCCAGCAGGCATAGGAGAAAAAAAAAGAGGGAGAGAGATAGAGAGGGAGCAGGAAAGAGTGGGAAGGGGAGAGAAAGAGAGAGAAAAAAGAAGAAAGGAAGAGTAAAGGAAAGGAGGGAGGAAAGATGGAAGGAGGGGAAATAAAGGAAAAAATGAGAAGAAAAAGCCTTTACTCTCTAGCCAAAATAATAGGAAAGAGGAATTGAGGAGGTGCCTAATGGAAGATCTATAGCTAGTGTCAGCAGTACCCTGAATTTGCCAGAAGAACAAGGGCTAATATTTGTTCCAAGATGTTCCCACAATAGTACAACAGTGGAATTGGTCAGGCTGATTCAACCCATGCCTCACATCGATAGACAGAAGACAAGCTCTTCTTATAGAACTGGAGATGACAACAGGCCCAATACCTCCTGAACCTCTATCCGCTTGCCAAAAGCAACCTTACACTGGTGTCTGCCAATCCTCTATGTTAGAGTAGTAGTCAGACACGGTAACGTCTGCATTCTAGCAGAAGCAAATGATGATTCAGGTCAAGCACCACCAACACTCCACTCAATGGCAGAAGCAATTCCTTCCATAATCTCCTGAACTTCCACCCAGTAACAGAGAACCACCCAACTCCACAGCTCCTGGTCCTCCATCTGGTGTCAGAAGGCTTTTCAGGTGCATGCTTTCTTCCCTAGTACTACTGGTAAAGATAGAGTAGAAATACCATCAGTGCTGGATGGCCAGGGAAAGGTCAGAGGAAACACTCTCAGTCATGAATTTCTGCAATCTATCAGCACCTTCCTATAGCCTATGGATGCTGTGGGTCAGGAAAATACCTTCTTTCCCACAGGATGCACCAGCAGAATCTCATCTGAGCTCCAGTGAAACCAGATGATAATAGCATTGTAAGGGCCCAATAAACTAAATTGCCATCAGAACTATAGCCCACAAATTAAGTCAAAACCAACATATTAAATAGGCAAATGCCTGCTAAAATTAAAGATTAAAATAGAACTAAGAATCTCCTAATATAATATATAAAATGTCTAAAGTATTTGAAAATCACTCATCAAACTGAGAACCAAGAAAATCACAGCATGAATGAGAAAATACAATCAACAAATGCCAATACTAAAATGAATCTGATACTGGAATTATCTAACTAAGACTATCAAAAAAGTGCTTCAACAATAAATTACGTGTTCTTCTGAAACAAATGAAGGGGGGAAAACTCTCAAAAAATAAACAGAAGTTTTTAAAAGAGAAATAAATGAATACTGCAGGATTAAAAAATACTAATTAAATTGCCAAAATAAAAAATTTTTTGGATGGTTTAAATTCTAGAATGGAAATGACAGAAGACTCAAAAAAATTTATAATGATCAATATACTTACTTAATTTTAAGGAGAGAAAGAAGGTAAATTAAAAAGAAAATTAACAAAGGTTCAGGGTCTTACTGAATATAAGAACTAACATTTATACTTTGGTGTCCCAAAGGACAGGAGAGACATGAGACTGACAAAAAGGATGAAGAAACACGGCTAAAATCTTGATGAAGACAAATTGAAGACATAAAGACAGAGGCTCAGAAAGCTGGAAGAACTGCAAACAGGATAAATCCAAAGATATCTATGCCAATATACTCAATTAAACTTGTGGATTAAAGACAAAGAAAGAAATGTTAAAAGGAGCCAGAAAGAAATAACATATTACCTGAGGGAACATGCTAACTTAAATGACATCAGATTTCTCATCTGAAACCAAGCTGACCAGTAGGAAGTGAGACAATATTTTTCAACTGCTGAATAAAAACAACAGCCAAACGGAAATTATTTCTTTGACAAAAATATGCATTTAGAAGTAAAAGAGAAATAGAGACAATCTCAGAAGGGAAATTAAAATAATTTGTCACTAGCAGATCTTCCCTTAAAAATGTCTAAAAGAAGCTGCCTAGTCAGAGAGTTGGAATGGCAAAAAACAAAAAACAACAAACAAAACCCCAAACTAAAGCCAAACCAAACCAAAACAACAAAAAAAGCAAGCAGAAGATTAGGGACTAGAAGGATAAATATAATAGAATATTCTCTTCATGAATTTCTTAGGTCATATTTGATGGTTAGAGAAAATCATGACATATATTGTGGTGTTCAACGTATTTAAGAAAATATATTGAGACAACTGCATTTAAGAAATGGGGACAGGAAAGGAACCTAAGTGGACATAAGATCTCAACATTTACTAAAAGTTGGAAAATGTCAAGAAGAATAGGCTGTGATAAGTTATGTATTATATCCCTAGAGTAACCACTAAGGAAACTCAACACAGTGCTATATTTAGAAGCACCATAAATATAAAAAGATGGAATTCTACAAAAATTCCCAAATAACCCACATGAAAGCAGAAAAAAGGAAAACAAAGACATGAGAAATAATGAAACAAGCCAAACAGATAAAAACGTGAGACCTAAATCTAACATATCAATAATTACTTTAAATGTGAATGTTTTAAATACACCAACTAAAAGAAAAGAAATTGAAACAGTATATTCAATACTCCACTCAAAGTAACTGATGGAACTACTAGGCAAATAATTTACAATTCTGACACCACAAGAGATTATATTCTGGTTCATGAAACAAATTCCTTTAAAAAAAAAAAGATTTTATTTATTTATTCATGAGAGAGACACAGAGAGAGGCAGAGACATAAGCAGAGGGAGAAGCAGCCTCCCTGTGGTGAGCCCAATGCGGGACTCGATCCCAGGATCCCAGGATCATGCCCCGAGCCTAAGGCAGATGCTTAACTACTGAGCCACCAGGCATCTCAACAAAACATGTTCCAATGAGTATTTTTTAAAAAATGAAATCATATAAGGCATGTTACCTAAGCATAATTAAATCAATCAGAGAAACAGGAAATTTTTTAAGCAATTGGAAATTAAACAACACATCTCTAAACAATCCATGGATTAATAGGAATTCTCAAAGATAATTTAAAAGATATATAGAACTAGGGACACCTGGGTGACTCAGTCAGTTAAGCATCTGTTTCTTGTTCAGGTCAGGATCCCAGGATCCTGGGACCAAGCTCCACTTCAGACTCCCTGCTTAGTTGGGAGTGTGCTTCTCCCTCTGCTCCTCCCACCCTGGCTTGTGTTCTCTCTCTCACTGAAATAAATAAATAAAATCTTAAAAGAAAAAGAGACACACAGAACTGCTTCTCCCTCTGCCTGTGCCTGTGTCTCTGCTTCTCTCTGTGTCTCTCATGGATAAATCAATAAAATATTAAAAAAAAAAAATACAGAGAGAGTACACAGGTTGAGGAGACAGAGGGAGAGAGAGAATCCCAAGCAAACTCCCCAGCGGGTGCAGAGCCCAACACGGGGCTTGATCTCACAACCCTGAAATCACGACCTGAGCTGAAACCAAGAGGCAGAGGCTCAACTGACTGAGACACCCAGGCACCTCTCCCTTTTCTTTATCATCTAATCCATTACTAAATTAGCCATTTCTTCCTTTGAAAGATTTCCTAATTAGATTTATTCATTAAAGCTTCCCTTCTTTACTCCATTTCTCCTTAAAGCTCAGTTCTTGGTTTTATTACTTTATGTTTGCACTGAAAAAAGAAAAATACTAATTATCCTCATTGAATACTGCCTTGTGCTATACCCTAAAATAGTCATACAAGCAGCACACTAAACTTAAAATGCTACTCCTCTCCTGTCATTCTACTCAAATGTAAGTACAGAGTTCCTCCTCTCCTTGATAACTATATTATATCTAAGCCATCCCATCTCCTCTCATTCTATCACTTAGCATTATCTTATCACACAAAATAGACTTCCTCTGTTCTTTGTATCTGTTCCTCTTCTTGGTACCACGTAAGTATCATTACTCTCAACCGTTGTGCCCTCACATTGCAAATCATAACCAACATTCCCACGAAATTTTCTATTGTTTCTTTCATTTATAAAATTACACTTCATATATGAGATAGGAGCTGGCATGAAGCTCTTACTTCAGGTCCTTTAGCTACAAATATCATGCTCTTCCTTCAATTCAACTAGCTAATAAAACATAATAATAAGACTTGGTAACTAATTCCATTCTTTTAAACCTATAAGCTGTTGTATTACATACTCCTTTGTTCTATGTTAATGTTCTAATTAAAATCTAATTTGGAGGTGCCTGGGTGGCTCAGCCAGTTGAGCATTTGCCTTTGCCTCAGGTCATGATCCCTGAGTCCTGAGATCCACCTGAATCAGGCTCCCTGCTCAGCAGGGAGTCTGCTTTTCCCTCTCTCTCTGCCCCTCCCCCTGCTTATGCTTATACTCTCTCCCCCTCTCTTATCTCTCTCAAATAAATAAAATCTTTAAAAAAATCTATTTTTGAAAGCTTGTTGTTTCTATTAAAACTCTCTCCCTCTAGGTGTGACAGAAATACATTTCATAGGAATTCAGACTCTCCTACCCTAAACCATTTACTTCTTTTAACTCTTAGCAAATAGATTAGACATCCATACAAAACGTGTTTTTAAATTGCAAAGCCAGCACACACGCGCGCACACACACACACACACACACACACAGAAAACTGAATTTGGAAATGATAGATCTATTTTGCTTCTTCTAATTTGATAATTTGCTAGATATAAAGCACAAAGTGCTTAAGCATTTGATTCAAATATAAAGTGCTTTATGGAATTTCAGCTTATCTAACTCTAAGCAATAATTTCTTTTATATACATCATAGTTTATTAAGAAGTTGCTTTTTAAATCAGTATTTCTTTTCCAAATCTAGTGGAGTGATAATTTAATCATTGGTCATTAAAAAAAATTTAGAACGAGATTCATAATGTATTTTATTTTATACATTTTGTATTGATTTCAGTTAAACTAGTTTTTTCCAATATATGATTCATTTTCATTTTACATAGATGATACTTTGTAATCTAGAATGGGTGTTATGTTGTCTTACACCTTAAAATACTTTTATGCAAGTATTTTTATACACTTATTTTATCTTATATGAGTTAAAATAAACAGACATAAAGCAGTTCCATATAACACAGTATTTTATAAATGCAATAATATATATAATGCTTATTCCATTTAGCACACCATTTTCAAGATCATTCTTCTTATAGGTCTTTATTGGCATGTTAAAAATTGCTTAGTTCAAAGATAGCATTAAAGCTCTGAAACGTTTTTTATGTTTATGCAAAATTAAAGAGCATTTCATAGTGATAGAGGTTGCCATTTGATTAGAATCCAGCAATTCTATGATCTGATCAAAACAAGAAATAAAATAAAAGTTGATGCTGCAAATCAAACTTAAAATCATACTGTAGATTGTATGCTAAGAACTGTGCTAAGGTGATTTTTTAAAAAAACTTTAAATATTATATCATATTAAGTTGAAAAGCTAGGTTTTTCTTTTAATGTGGATTTCCATGTCATTGCACAATGACTATAAAGAGCTCTAAACCATATTGGAGTGCTTTTATGCATTGATACTGTCTCCATTTACACACATCTATGATTATATCATGTTATAAAGTTAAAGAAATTATATAGAATTGGGTCATTGCAATGTCTTCTATTACTGAAAGCAAGAATTCTGTGTGTTTTTTTTTTTTTTAAGATTTTATTTATTTGAGAGAGAGAGCACAGGCTGGGGGGGGGGGGAGGAGAAGCAGACTCCCCACTGAGAAGGGAGTTCCATATGGGGCTTGATGCCAGCCAGGATCCTGAGGTCAGGACCTGAGCTGAAGGCAGATGCTTAACTGACTGAGCCACCCAGGTGCCCCAAGGATTCTGTTTTGTTTGTTTGTTTAATGCAGATCTCAGTATGGGTGTGACTAAAAATAAGTTTCAAGAACTCAGTTTTTTTTTTGTTTTTTTTTTAGTTTTAATTATTTTTTTTTTATTGGAGTTCAATTTGCCAACATATAGCATATCACCCAGTGCTCATCCCGTCAAGTGCTCCGCTCAGTCACACAGTCACCCCAAACCCCCCGCCCATCTCCCCTTCTACTACCCCTTGTTCATTTCTCAGTTAGGTGTCTCTCACATTCTGTTATCCTCACTGATATTTCCCACTCATTTTCTCTCCTTTCCCCTTTATTCCCTTTCATTATTTTTTATATTCCCCAAATGTATGAGACCATATAATGTTTGTCCTTCTTCAATTAACTTACTTCGCTCAGCATAATACCCTCCAGTTCCATCCATGTCGAAGCAAATGGTGGGTATTTGTCCTGTTTAATGGCTGAGTAATATTCCATTGTATACATAGACCACATCTTCTTTATCCATTCATCTTTCTATGGGCACCAAGGCTCCTTCCACAGTTTGGCTATTGTGGTATTGCTGCTATAAACATTGGGGTGCAGGTGTTCCAGTGTTTCATTGCATCTGTATCTTTGGGGTAAATCCCCAGCAGTCTAATTGCTGGATCGTAGGGCAGGTCTATTTTTAATTCTTTGAGGAACCTCCACACAGTTTTCCAGAGTGGCTGCACCAGTTCACATTCCTACCAACAGAGCAAGAAGGTTCCCCTTTCTCCACATCCTCTCCAACATTTGTGGTTTCCTGCCTTGTTAATTTTCCCCATTCTCACTGGTGTGAGGTGGTATCTCATTGTGGTTTTGATTTGTATTTCCCTGATGGCAAGTGATGCGGAGCATTTTCTCATGTGCGTGTTGGCCATGTCTATGTCTTCCTCTGTGAAATGTCTGTTCATGTCTTTTGCCCATTTCATGATTGGATTGTTTGTTTCTTTGGTGTTGAGTTTAATAAGTTTTTTATAGATCTTGGATACTAGCACTTTATCTGATAGGTCATTTGCAAATATCTTTTCCCATTCTGTAGGTTGTCTTTTAGTTTTGTTGACTGTTTCTTTTGCTGTGCAGAAGCTTCTTATCTTGATGAAGTCCCAATATTCATTTTTGCTTTTGTTTCCCTTGCCTTTATGGATGTATCTTGGAAGAAGTTGCTGTGGCCGGGATCCCTGGGTGGCTCAGCGGTTTAGTGCCTGCCTTTGGCCCAGGGCGCGATCCTGGAGTCCCGGGATCGAGTCCCACGTCGGGCTCCTGGCATGGAGCCTGCTTCTCCCTCTGCCTGTGTCTCTGCCTCTCTCTCTCTCTCTCCATCTATGTCTATCAGAAATAAATAAATAAATAATAAATCTTAAAAAAAAATAAAAAAAAAATAAGAAGTTGCTGTGGCCAAGTTCAAAAAGGGTGTTGCCTGTGGTCTCCTCTAGGACTTTGATGGGTTCTTGTCTCACATTTAGATCTTTCATTCATTTTGAGTTTCTCTTTATGTATGGTGTAAGAAAACAGTCTCTTCAATAAATGGTGCTGGGAAAATTGGACAGCCACGTGCAGAAGAATGAAACAAGAACTCAGTTTTCAAAATATACTTGTTTTGTGGATGTATATATCCATATAATTTTATCTTTAAAAATCTATTCCATTACTTTGGTTTCCTATTTTGTAAAAGTAGGTGATTAAGCTCATTTTGTTCCTTTGTGATTTTATGATTTTATGGTTGTCTACTTTCATTGATTTACAGGGAAAAACACAAAACAGTTTTCTAAAACTCAAAGAATGGACTTGATTAAGGAGTATTCAGATATGTTGCAGGCTCATGAGCATATTCCAAAACTGGAGGTCCATACACAAGCAGATTTAATTCATAACAGTGAGGTTGGACTCTAGGTTTCTGTTTTTTCAGCCTATCTTACTACAGCTCTATTTCTCTCATGCAACTCCCATTCTTGGAAACTTCTGATTTACAAATGTATACTATCCAATATCTATGTGCCATGATTGTCTTGACAGAATTATTTTGTGATGGATTTATATGAGATCAAATTTTAGAAATGCTGTAATAACATAGCCTTATAGTTCTGAAACTGCCTCTTTTACTAATATCAGTTTAGCTGGGAGTAAATGTCCATCATTTACATTGATGGTATAATTTGGAATAGACTAAAAGATTCATCTAAGGACTTGCTTGATATCCATTGTCTTAAATATGTTCTTACAGCAGACTATGCTCTTGTACTTAGAGAACAAAATGATGCCTCTAAAGCTGGTAAATGCGGAATACGAAAACACAAGGAAAAAGCTAATCTTTCATAATACCTGTAATAAGAGGTCAAAATTTAACTGTTGAAAGCATTTCCAAGACTGGACATTTCCAATTGCTTCAAAGTAAATAAGAAGTTGTAAGTGGTTAAGTCTGTGAAAATGACTTTGTGTGTTCTAAATAAAGTAGATTTAGAAGTTACAGTTAAAGTATATGTTTCAGAAGATGAGCCCTCAACATCCTGGAAGTAAAGAAGCATTCAATAGAGAAATGAATACAAACAAGCACACTTTCTGACCTTAAACATCTAAAATGTTTACATAAATTTAGTGTAAAGTTTGTACCAAGTTTGAGAGTTTGCAAAATAGTAAAATCATTATTTAATATTTTATCATGCTAATAAATTATACATCAAAATGAAACTCAGGTTGATAAACTATGTAACAAAAAGAAATGAAGTCCTAACTATTCTGCTTCTTATCTTGCCTGTTACAGTTTTCATTGACTATTTTTCGTTTTTTGTTTTGTTTTTTGGACCTGGAATCACATTGTTCCTGTTTCTTCACTCGTCTAGTAATTTTTCATATATACAACATATGGTGGGCTGTAGACAGTCCAGACACTGCTATTATCCTCTGTAAATCTTTTATTTCCATTTTAATGGGTGGTTACCTTGGCTGGATCTAAATTCCTAATTCTGGGTCTTCTGCTCAGTATTTTCCACCTTTGGACTATAACTTTCTGTGATACTTCTTATAGTTTTCTTCACTCATGAACAGTATAAGGGTCAGCCAAAGTTCTGTACTTAGTTCATATAAAGATTCTGGGGATATTTCCTCTGTAATATCCCTTCCTAAAGTACCTCCTCCCTACCCACCCTTACTTTCCAGATACAGTTTTGTACTCTGTTTTCTGACTCCCTAGGTAGACTGAAGCTTTCATTTGAGTTTCAGGTATCCCATACCAAAGATTTTTTTTCATACTTCACTAACTTCAAATAGTTGGGTGTTCTTTTCCTGGTTTTTGTTTTGTTTATATTTTGTCCAGTGTTACAACTAGTATGTGAAGGAGAGTTAATGCATTTCATAACCTGACTTCCCTTACTTTCATTGTTAGCTATTTCAATAATCCGGAATTCTGGACTGACATTTACTTTTCTGTCATCATTTGAAAAATATGATACCATTCTCTTCTGACCTCCCTTGTTTTTTAATAAGAAGATAATGATACTCATCATGGTGTCTTGGTATATCATATTTTCCCCACTCTGCTTTTAATATCATTTTCTTTATTAGTTTAAGAATTTTGACTATGATACGTTTAGGTACATTTGAAAAAGATTTCTGTCTCTAAGAATCCAGCTTCTTGAGTTGGTAGCCTTAATAAATTTGAAAAATTACTGTCATGGGCTAAATTGTATGCCCACAAAAGCCATATTTTATGGTCTAATTCCTAGTACCTCAGAGGTTACTATATTTGGAGACAGTCATTAGAGTGTGCCCTAATACAAGATGACTGGTGCCCCTATAAGAAAAAGACATCAGGACACAGACGCAGAGGAAAAGGCGTGCAGAGACACAGGGAAAAGATGGCCATATAAAAACCAAAGAGAGGGGCAGCCCCGGTGGCGCAGCGATTTAGTGCTGCCTACAGCCTGGGGTGTGATCCTGAAGATCTGGGATCGAGTCCCATGTCAGGTTCCCTGCATGGAGCCTGCTTCTCCCTCTGCCTGTGTCCCAGCCATTCTCTCTAAATAAATAAATAAATAAATAAATAAATAAATAAATAAAATAAATAAAAAAAAACAAAAACAAAAACAAAGAGAGAAGCCTCAGAAGAAACCAACCCTGCTAAAACTTTGATTTTGGACTTCTAGCATCCAGAATTATGATAAAATAAATGTATATTGTGTAAGCAACCCAGTCTGTAGTACTTCGTTAAAGCAACCCAGAAAACTAATATAATTACTTTCAAATATCTGTTAAAAATTTTTAGGTCTATTCTCTTTTCTCTCCTCTGGGGCATGAATTACATAGTGTGGTATAATTCCTACTGATAACGCATTTACTAAGACTTTCTTCTCTGGGCCAGATCTGATCTTTTCCTTCTTTCGTTCCTTCCTTTTCCTTTTTAAAAGCTTGATTAGATATAATCTACAAACCATAGAATTGATTGGATAAACATGTACATTTTAATGTTTTTTTTTAGTATATTCAGAGTTGTAAAATCATAATAATCAAAATTTTTTAAATCAACCTCCTAAGAAACAATGTACTCATTGTCAGCTACCCCCCATTACCCTTCTACCTCACAACCATAGGCATCCACTACTTTTATTCTTTCTCTGTACATATGTTTATTCTGAACGTTTTATATAAATGGATTCATAAGATATGTGGTCTTTTGTGGCTGGCTTCTTTCAATTAGCTTGATGTTTTCAAGGTTCATCCATGTTGTAGCATTCATTAGCACTTCATTCTTTAAAAAATTTTTAAAAACGTTTCATGACTAGGGGGGCCTGGGTGCCTCAGTCAGTTAAGTGTCTGACCCTTGATTTTGGGTCAGGTCATGATCTCAGGGTTGTGAAACTGAGCCCTGAGTCGGGTTCTGATAATCCATTGTAGCAATACCTCTTTATTTTGTATCTATATTGCATTGTTCCACTTTCTATTATAAATAATGCTCCTAAGAACTTTCATAGATGAGTTTTTATATGGACATGTTTTCATTTTTCTTGGGAGGATAATTAAGTGTTGATATGCTGACTGCATGAAATCCAATGTTTAACCTTTTGAGTAACTGCCAAAGATTTTTCTAAAATGGATGCGCCATTTAATTCCTAGCAGCAGTGTATAGGATTTCTATTTTTTCTTAACTCTATTTATTATCTTTCTTAGTACAGCCATCAAAGAAGTTGTAAAGTTGCATGTCATTATGGTTTTTATTTTTATTTTCCCAATAGCTAAAGATATTAAGCATCTTTTTATATGGTTACTAAAAACCTGTATATCTTCTTTGAAGAAATGTCTAACATTTTGCAAATGTTTTAATTTTGTTTAATTTTTTTTTATTTAAATGCAATTTACTTAGCTTACAGTGTATTATTATTTTTAGGGGTAGAATTTAGTGATCCGTCAGTGCTCATTACATTAAGTGTCCTCCGTAATGCCCATCACCCAATTACCCCATGTCCCTGTTCACCTCCTGTCCAGGAACCCTTAGTTTGTTTCCTATAGTTAAGAGTCTCTTGGGGCACAGATGGCTCTGCATCTACATTTGGCTCAAGTCATGATCCTGGAATTGAGCCCCTTGTCCTGCTCCCTGCTCAGTGGGGAGTCTGCTTCTCCTTCTGTCTCTCCCCCAGTCATGCTCTCTCTCTCTCTTTCCTCTCTCTCAAATTAATAAATAAAAAATCTTTTTAAAAAAGAGTCTTTCATGGTTTGCCTCCCTCTCTGTTTTCATCCTATTTTATTTTTCCTTCCTTTCTCCTATGTTTATCTGTTTTGTTTCTTAAATTCCACCTATGAGTGAAATCATATGGCCTTTCTCTGACTGACTTATTTCACTTAGCATGTTTTCTTTTTATAACTGAATTCTAAGAGTACTTTTTATGTTTTGGATACAAGTCTTTTATCAGATATCAGATTCATGAATTTTTTTCCCAATTCTGTGAGTTGTTATGATTTTACTGTTAGTATCTTTGCAGCACAAAATATTTTAATTTTGAAGTCCACTTTATCTTTATCTTTTTTTTCCTTTGTTGCTTATCTTTTTGTGTTGTATTTAGAAATGCTTTGCTTAATCTCAAGTCATAAAAATGTACTCATTGGCTTTTGTTTAAGTGTTTTATAACTTTATAAACATGATAAACTTTAATAACTTTATAACTGTTCCATTTTTGTCTTTTATTATTATTATTTATTATTATATGGTGTGGAGGTTCCAACCTCATTCTTTTACATCTGCTTATCCAGTTGTTCCAACACCATTTTTATAAATAGAATAAAAAGAAAAACAACTATCCTTTCCCATTGAATTCCTTGGCATGGGGTTTATTCCTTTTATTACGGATTTCACTTTCTGGAATTTTCATTTGTATTCTCATTTACATTTGTGCCAATTCCCCTCCCCCCCATATATTCATGCATGATATTCTCCTTTTCCAAATAATCCTATGATAGATTTGTAATAATTATTTTAAAGTCTCTATCTGCTAATATTAACATCTCAGCTATCTCTGTATCTGTTCTTACTGTTTGTTTCCTTTGTTAACCATGTGCTAGATATTCTTGCTTCTTCACATGTCTCATTATTTTTTATTTATGCTAATAAAGTAAGTGAACAGCTGAGATCAAAGTAAGTAATATTTATCTCCAGAAAGTGACATTCTGTCTTTTGTCAGCCTTCTAGTATGGGTGAACAATTACTTTCATTAGTATTTTTCTTACTTTGTGTTTTTCTTCATCTTCAGATGGACTTATTTTTATATTGGCTTTAGACATGTAGCAAGATTATACATCACTATCCTTTCAGATGTGTTTGGGATCTGAATATCAACAAGACTCTAGAAATCAGTGTTTCTCCTCTCAGTCTCTGCTTTTTGCATTTTTTAAAACCCAGTTTTCAGCTCTTTGGATCACAGATGAATTTTCTTCACTATCTAATCTTATTCCAGCTTTTTGACCACAGAATATCTTATCATCTCTTGCTGTTTTGTCCCCAGCTATCAGAAACTGTTAATTTATGCTTGGTTAGGGACAAAGTTGCATTGATGGGATTTCTGATACCTTTACTGCTTTGCATACAGCCATTATTAGGCCACTGTTTTGCACTTAAGCAAGTTCCTACAAGTTTCCAATGTTTTTTGTTTTTTGTTTGTTTGTTTGTTTTTAGCTCTTCTGTGCAGAAACTTTCAGAATAGACTAAGTCAATGAATGGGGGAAGAGTTAGCAGATAGGTGCAGGTTTGCTCTGTGATTTGTTGTCTTAGTAAGTCAAAAAAAAAAAAAAAAAAAGAACTACAATACTGTAGCTTGTCCAGATTCTTTATATGGTAAGAGGTAAAGTCTCTTGCAACATTATACATTCCTAATTAAAGTAGAAGTCTAAATCATTTAAATGTTTGAAAGCAATGGAAAACTTGTTTTTTATTATACCTTTCAATAAATATGCATCTCTTTTCATTTTGGTTGTATTTTTAATAAGAATAACTTGTATATCTTCAGCATAGGTATTAAAATATCCACCAGTTCACAAGTAAGGATAATTGGGATCCAAGGATTCTGAGAATATACTTCACTCTTAATATAGAATTTTTTAAAAAAAAAAGATAGTTTAGAAAATTTAGTTTTTGTCAAAGCTTTGAGATGACTAAAAAAAGAGAAGCAAGCCTTGAGAAGTGGAGACATTTGGAAATATATTTTAAATCATGATGCAGTGACTCAAAGTGATAAATCATAATAATGAAATTGACTGCAATTGGGTAGTTTTCTGAATATTACAGATAAATTGAATGGCAGATCATATAGAATCTACATTTTTACTTCTATAATAGAAACTCATGTTAGCTTACACACAAATTTTGTTCATTCTAAGTTATAGATATAATTCTAATGCGAATTCAAGGCTAATACTAAGGAATCCTATTCTACAACCCACTGGATGGTTCAGACCATGGGGTTGACATAATTGTGGTCATCGTCCTAATCAAGGCCCAATTTAATCTAAAATAGAAATGGACTTAACTTGGTTATTTATATTTTTATTGAACTCATTTGATTATTAGAAGACATTAATTGTAGTAGCTAATAGCATATTATCTTCTTTGTCCATAGCCAATATGTGTAAAAAAATGGAGAAAAGCAATTTGAGGAAAATGAGATGTTTTAAAGAACAATTTAACTGAAACATAATAGAAAATATAACCTATTTTTCCACTTTTCTACCTTATTATCAAAAAGTTGAGAGCAATATGGTTAAGCATTTGTTCAACTATTTAAGCATTATATTTGTACCTATTTTTCAGAAATGTTTAGATGATTTTTTTCTTATTTCTAATTTTTCCTGTCTTCCATTTTAAAAGACTTTATATAAAAAAATAAAGAATAAAAGACTTTATAAATTTGATACATGGTCAGTTTTTCTCAATCACAAGTTCACAATATTTTAAGCATGTATTTTGTGTATTTACCATTATTCATTAATGTAAAGGTAAAGTCACTTATTTTATGTTAATGAACATTTGACTTTCTAAATATTTTTTCATAAATTCATCTAATAATAAGTAAAAGTAAAAAGGTAGGTAATACTTCTTTATAAAACTTAAATAGTTTCAAAATTCAAATGCTTTCCATTTATATGACCCAAAATAATCAGCAGTGAAAAAAAAATCAATAGTGATTAGTTCAACCAAACAGGCAACTCATTATTTAAATCATAAACTATGTTGTTACTTCCATTCTATCCACAAAGAAATTTTTAAAGTTGGTGTGTAGTATATACTGACTAAAAATGAAAATGAGGAGAGAATAAAAAATGAATATACAACCAGAGACTCCAACTGGGATACACTTTCCCAGAAAACATGAATTCTATTTTAATTACAGAAAGTTTGTGGATTAAAGGATTATCATTATTAAGCACTATTAATTAACAAGCCTAACAAAATATAGTGGTAAGAACAGATCTTTGGAAGTGTTTTCTGTCACAAAACTATCTGTGTTTTTCACTGATGCTGAATTGAAAGAAATATTCATCTTGAGAAAGCCTACCTAGTATTTCTGTCTTATGATTACCGTTTGAGTTCTCAAGAAGGCCCAGTTCTAAAAAATCTTACGAATAATTTGAATACCAAGAGCAGTTTAGGAGAAAATTATAGGATAAATTCTCCACTCTAACATTCACATGCAGGTTTCCAAACACTTTAAAGAGATAAAAGAAGAAATAAAGAAAAATGTCTTTCACATTGTGTATCATTACAAAGAATTTCCATCAAAGTTATTTTTTGTTGTAAATACATGAGTTGTTTTAACCAATGTTTCTAGATCATAATTTTGTCTAACTACAAGGCAGATAAGTAAAATGCATCAATTTTAAATAGACGGTCTCATTTTTCACCTATTTTCTATATTCAGCACAAATAAAGTTTTACTAGAAGTATAAAAAATAGACAAATATGTTCTTGCAAAGTGCATCTTGCAAAGTTCATAAATCTTAAATTAGTGCACAGCTTTCAAAAAGCTGTAAAATAGGCACCTAAGTTTTAAAGTGCTGTTATCATCAATGAATTGATTATAAAAACCTGCCTCACAAAATCTTCATCGCCACATTTGTTGAGAAAGTAACTGACAATAATAATTGCATAACTCTTTACTCATTTACTGGTAAAACTGGATTCTTCTTAAATACCTGGGATTGCATACTCACCTTAGAGTCAACATTTGTTCCTTTGGCTTCAGCCAAATTGAAAGCATTTGGAAATTCAAAGTAATATGAAAGCAAGATATATCACCTATATTGTATTTAAATGTTGTCTCTAATTATAGTTAGCCCAAACTGAAAAACAAAAACAGTAACAAACAAGTGAAATCTAGATGAATAGAGCAAATGGGTTGGGAAAAATTTAAAAAAAAATGTACTGAAGCTATAGAATGAACTACGACCACGTATAGTAAATAAAATGTTGAGTACATGAAAAGTAGGTCAGGCAGCCAGCTACATTTCAGAATCTCCTATCATCCAGATTTATGGAGATACTCTAACTGTATCCAGGCCAGCTTCATGAACACATGACCTATGCAGGCTCTTGGCTCAGAAATGTCTCACACTGTGTTTCTTGCTCTGCTTTCACTATCTTTAAATTCTTAACAACTTAATCTTTGAACTGTGTGTTTGTCAGTGAAGTCTATTGGGACAGTGAAACAAGAGCATGAGCAGAGGAGATATGTACAGTAACTGTGTCTGCCACAGTAAACATAACTTGTAGTTACTTCCTTTTCTATTCTGTCCTTCTTTATTCACCAGTGTGCTGAAGGTAGAGAGTGTTGGTAGAATTTACATGAATCACATAGTGAAATATAAACTGTTGAGTTAGTTTTGTGCAGCATTTCCAATATACTTGTATGCATGAGCTACCAAACACAAATTGTGTAATTTGGTTATTCCACATTATAAGCAAAATGCTCTTATATTTGCATTTAAAATTGGAATTCCACAATATAAGGATGAACAGTAAAATTCATGCTAATTATTTACAATTTTAATTTTCCATTACTTTGAATGATTTTAAACAGCAAGTAAAAAGCAGCACAACAATTTGAAAGATAGAGATCACTGAAGAAAGGGAAAAAAGCTTTATTTTGTAGTATTGTTAACAATATTTTTCTTGGATTTTAAAATAAGGGGCTCAAATTTTTATTTTGGACTGAGTCCTGCAAATTGCATAACCAGCTCCCAAACTTATGGCTTGTGTTGAGAGTTTGGCTAAACTCCATAGTATTACTGTCTCAGTATTCATTTTGTTTGGCCAAAAGGCCTGCAGGAACTTTACACTGACACCAGCCCTCTCACTCAAGAGCATGCCCTGCAGAGGAGACTGCAAAGTCACAAGCAAATGTAAGATCATGATATGACTTCCCCAACAGCCCTTGTGATCAAGTCTCTCCTGCCTCCCAGTGTCTTCCTCTTTTGCACCTTTTAGAGTTTACCAAAACTCTGCTCTCTTTGGTTTGAGTTGACCAATCCAGTCAGCCCAGGAACCCAAAAGCACTCCACCCAACCACAGACCTCAATAAAGGTATGTGCCTCAGATCCTATCTCTCTCTGCCTGCAACCTGCCTTGACCTCCTGGAATGGTTCCTCAAAAGGTGCTGTGTACTTCCTCCAGGACCTGTGCCTAATAAACTTGTCCATTTCACTTTCTCTCGCTGTCTGTTGTTGAACTGCATTTTCTCATCCAGCACCTCATGCTCCATGTAATTAATGCTAATTCAAAAAAGTTATAACAACTTGTTTTATGGTTTGTAATCCCCCTCTGTTTATTTATTCATTCAATTTCCAAGGTAAAACATGTCCCCATTCTTCATTTCCATCCTAATGTTAGTGTTTCTTTAAGGACAATTTCAAGTTTATGGGTATTTCTGGACAAGTTTCATTTTACTTTTTTTCTGACTTTTTTCATGGACCCTGTTCTACTGCCTGACACTCAAAAATGTTTCTTTCACTATCCTGGCCTTGTGCTTTTCTATTTTTCTAAATAACCACACAGATTTATTTTCCACTCCCATGACCTCAACTGTATCTTGTTCCTCCACGTATGCTTATCAAACTTATCCTTATTTCAAACTTCTATGCCCTATTTAACACTCATAGCTTTTGATTTACATTTTACTCTTCCAGAATCATTATTGCTAATATTTGTCTATCTCTTTATTTATCTTATGTAAAAAAAAAAGTCTTTTGCATAATGGTATGGGTAACAAAATATTAGTAGTTAAATACCGTTCCCTCAATAATATATAGATTTAATGCAATCCTTGTCAAAGTACCAGTGCATATTTTCTGTGAAGGTGATTTCAAAATTTATATGGAAACAAAATGGTCTAAAAATAGCTAAAACAATATTTAAAATGGAGACTAAATCTGAAAACTTTAGATTACCATATATCAAGATTTATTGTAAAGTTAGCATAATTAAGATAATGTGATATAAAGATAATCAAGGTAGACCAAATTAGGAAAATTTTTATTTTTTATTTTATTTCATTTATGATAAAAAAATAGCACTGTAGTGCTAGTGTCTTTTTCAAATGGAAAACATGAATTTTTTTTTTTTTTTAAAGACTTGACTTATTTATTCATGAGAGACAGAGACAGAGAGAGAGAGAGAGAGAGGCAGAGACACAGGCAGAGGGAGAAGCAGGCTCCATGCAGAGAGCCTGACATGGGACTTGCTCCCAGGTCTCCAGGATCACACCCTGGGCCAAAGGCGATGCTAAACTGCTGAGGCACCCAGGCTGCCTGAAAACTTGAATTTTGACCATGAACCTTACTTCATGCATCACCAATTCCTAACTGATATTAGATCCAAATGAAAACATGATAAGTTTTCTAAAAGGAAACATTAGAAGACTACCTTCCTACTCTTAATTTTCTTACACAAGTGAAACAAGACAATAACCACAAAGTGAAAGATAACATTCCATTAAAATTTAAAACTTTCAGTAAAAGATACCACGAAGAGAGTGAAAATGAGTCTCAATATGTATAAGTATATTTGCAATAGAATAAACAACAGAGGACCCATATACTAAAATATAAACAACTAATACTGATGAAAGAGAGAAATAATTTTTCTGTAACACATGGTGGATGATTCTCTTGTTCTACTTCTCACCAACCTGTCTTAAGTAATCAAAGAATTAAAACTGACACTGATTTAAAAGGAAAGTGGACAAGGTAATCACTGGAAATAAATAGATTTATAGTGAGAGAGAATTGTAGATAGGTAAATACAGAAAAACGTAGACAGATTATAAATTGTTAATAATTAGCTATTAATAAAATTGGTAATTATTAATACATGAAATTATTAATAGTTTAAGGCCATTACTTATTCTTATGTCATCAGTAAGACTTTAATATAAAGTAAGATTATTAATGATCTTAAGGTAATTACTTATTCATGTGCATTGCTGAAGATATATATATTTTTAAGATTTTTATTTATTTATCTGAGAGAGAGAGTAAGAGAGAGGGAGCATGAGCAATTGGAGGGGCTGAGGGAGAGGGACAAGCAGGATTCCTCCCTGAATAGAAAGCCCAACTAGGGGCTCGATGCAGGGCTCCACAGGGGCTTGATTCAAGGACCTCTGGATCATTACCTGAGCCAAAGGCAGATGCTCAACTGACTGAACCACCCAGGTGCCCCTGACATATATTTTCTAAGAATCAAAAGCTTGAATCTAATTTCTACATATCAAAGAAGTCATTATTGTCTTTCTAGTTTCCACCTTGTACCTGTGTTATTGAATTAGTGGTACTTGATTTTGGATGGTAGAATGTTGAATATTTATGAGTAAAAACACGTGCATTACTTTTCCCCTTAACCTAAATTTGAGACTGTCAGTATATGAACTATTTTGAAATATTCTTCTCAGTGCTCCCCATGTGTATTGGAAGTTACACACACACACACACACAAACATTTTTGAAGAGAAAATTCATCCAATGAATAAAAAGGATTAAATATTACATGCAACTCAGTATCTGTGTATGTTCCCTAATATTCTCCATTTTCCAACATTTTCTACTTTCTGCTTCTTTGGCATTTTAATGTATGATGATTTGATCCTTCTTATTCCACTCCGTGAGTACATATTGGTGGATACCAGTGCACACAACTGTCAACTGAAAATCTTACTGTACCTTTGTGCCTACACTCCGAAGACTAACTGCTTTCATATTATGCAAAAGTCCCTCAAACAACCATGTTTATTTAGGAAGTACTGTGTGCAGAGCCCTTCACTATGCACTATTAAAATCTACATTTAACTAAGGCTAACCTGGGAGATAATTCATGTGAGTTCACAAATAATACAAAATACAATTCATCAACTATTTAATGTTAAGATCTTTTCCAGCTGATGTCATCCATTTCAAATTCCATAGTTTTATTTATTTCAGGGAGGAATACTGTTTTTTAAATAATAAATTTATTTTTTATTGGTGTTCAATTTGCCAACATACAGAATAACACCCAGTGCTCATCCCGTCAAGTGCCCCCCTCAGTGCCCGTCACCCATTCACCCCCACCCCCCACCCACCTCCCCTTCCACCACCCCTAGTTCAGGAGGAATACTTTAATCTTTTAAAATATAACTCCATAGTAATATTCTTTTTGGTCTGTTTTCAAGTCGAGACATGACTTTAGACTCAGCAAAATTCTTTCTTTTTTTTCAACTTTTCCTTTCATATATTTTTCAAAAGTTCTTTGGAATATGATTTTTAAAATTGAAATATAATTGACATCTACCATTGTATTAGTTTCAGGTGTACAACAGAATGATTTGATATTTGTGTGTATTCCAAATGATCACCACAGTAAGTCTAGTCAACATTCATCACCACAGACAGATTCGATTTTGTTTTTCCTTCTGATAAGAACTTTTAAGATCTCTCTTAGAAATTTTCAGACATATAATGTAGTATTAGTAACTATAGTCACCATGTTGTTCATTATATCCTGGAACTTATTTATCTTATAACTGGAAGTTTTTACCTTTTGACCCCCTTCACCCATTGCACCCACCACTCATCCTCTCCTCTGGCAACCACCAATTTGTTCAGTTTATCTATGAATTCCTTTTTTGTTTCTATCTGTTTAGGTGAACTAAGAAAATATATATTTTTATTGACACTGTTAATGACCATTCAAAGTATAAGGAACATCCAAGTTCACAAGAGCGACCTATTGCAGAGTTTTGTTAGGGGTGTAGATAAAACTATAAGGGTGAACATCCAGTACAAATAAGAATATAATATTTGGGGCACGATGTCTTATACCTAAATTTCAGTGTCTTAAGGTTCTCAGGAGGGAACCCACATGTTCCCATGTGCTGGTTATATGCAAATGTTCACTTTGTAAAATAAATCACATATAGGTGAGATCAAACAACATTTGCCTTTCTCTCTCTGACTTATTTCACTTAGCTTATCTTCAAGGTATATCCATGCTGTCACCTGGCAAGATTTCCTTCATTTTATGGCTGAATAATATTCCACTGTAGATATATACCACACTCTCTCTACCCATTCCTCCAGTGATGAACATTTAGGTTGCTTCCGTGTCTTGGGTATTGTAAATAATGCTGCAATAAACATGGGGGTCCAGATATCTTTAACATATGAAATACTTTCTTAGGTTTGTCTATGTTTTACCTACCATCCTGTTCCTTCTGGTTTTTTTTTTTAGATGATCTTATATTTATAGAATTATTAAGAATTAAAAATTTTTAAAAGGAATAAAAATACACAATGTCTTTTAAGTTCATAAAGAGCATCTTACATGTTATACTTCATTTAATAATCCAGCAGTTACTCAAGTGGAAAACCACTCATCAGAAAATGTTATTTGTCCTTAACAATTAATATAAAAAATAATGTTTATGGAAAAATGGTCAATTATTTTATTCCTTCTATGTATTGACTAATCTTTCTGATATTTTATATTATATACAATTTTGTTTTGGTGTAGCTGACAAAAAAGTTCAGGAGCTTTATAAATCTTCTTAAATTGGAAAAACAAAGGTTATTATGCATATTTATCTATGCAGTATTTTTTATCTTAACACATATGCATTAACATTTATTTAAATCTAATACTTAAAACTCCTATAAGCTAAGAATCTACTATATGTTTTAATACTTAATATCTCTTATAATTTAATTTCATCTAAAAAGTTAGTCTAGAGGTATCTTTATTTTATTTATTTTTTTTTTTTATAAATTTTTTTTATTTTTTATTTTATTTTATTTATTTATGATAGGCACACAGTGAGAGAGAGAGAGGCAGAGACACAGGCAGAGGGAGAAGCAGGCTCCATGCACCGGGAGCCCGACGTGGGATTTGATCCCGGGTCTCCGGGATCACGCCCTGGGCCAAAGGCAGGCGCCAAACCGCTGCGCCACCCAGGGATCCCTAGAGGTATCTTTAAAGAAAAAGTTTTTAATGTTTCATTTTGTTGCTAACCTATCTCTTTTGTTCTGCCATCTGCAACATATCCCTGGACTATAATGGCATTCAATTCTTTAAATTACAAATATTTATTTACCTGTCATTCTGGACTTCTCTCTGAGCCTCTTGAGAGCAGGAAAATGAATGTTAGTTGGGTTTTCTTAACTCACACAATCTTGCATAGTCTTCTGCTAAGTTTTGATTAATGAATGAAAGAATGCATGAATGGGAATCAATATCTGTCCTCGCCTATGGGTTTGCGTAGTATTTTTATGTATATTAAATTGAACTAAAATTGTCATAGGAAATTTAAAGAATTATCTTTTTGGTACACTCTATGAAAGTGTACCAGATATAATGTCATATTTATCCAAATATATAGCATTCCAGGAACGCTAAACTGATTTTGTATCTTTTAATTCTACCAAATGTATTCTTGCTGTTTTTTTTTAACTTAAAATTCGATTTCTTTTTTATATACACAAAAGTAACTCAGGCTATTGGCACTCAATATAGTGGTTATGGGAAGTTGGAGGAAAAGAGTAGCATGAATTGGATGACATACAAAGCCATGGTCTGGGATGCTGCTAATACTTTGGATGCTGGTTACATGCAAATGTTCACTTTGTAAAATAAATCATCATGTAGAATATACTTATAAATTGGGGGCTTTTCTGTAAATATAGTTTAATAAAAATTATAACAAAAAAGTGTGGCCTTATGTCTTTAAAAAATACAAGTCATTAGATGTTGATTTTTTAAAAATGTTCTCATAATGTTGCTTAGACATAGAGCAAATGCTGTTATGCAGAGAATAAACACTAGTAAATTAACTAATTGGGAATAATTACTACAATTCCAATTTCTACCAGAAAAATTTTCTTCCTCAAACTGATGGCTACTCAGCTTATTGCTGACAGCTTTTTAAAAATAATGCAATTTCATTTCTCAAATGTTCACTTATACTACCTGCTTTTTAATCTACAATCAATATCTTAAAATAATTTTTGTTTATTGACAAAAGCTTTTGGGTTTCTTTTTTTTAAAGATTTCATTCATTTATTCATGAAACACACACACACACACACACACACACAGAGGCAGAGACATAGGCAAAGGGAGAAGCAGGCTCCATGCAGGGAGCCTGATGTGGGACTCGATCCCCAGACTCCAGGATCACGCCTTGGCCCAAAGGTAGGCGCTAAAACCACTGAGCCACCCAGGCGTCCCAAAGTTTTTGTTTTTGTTTTAAATTTTTATTTTATATTGGTAAGAACACATAATCTTTCAACAAAGATCTACCCTCTTAACTATTTTCTAAATGTACAATACATTATTGTTGACTATGGGTACAATGTTGTGCAGCAGATCTCAAGAGCTTATCCATCTTAAGCAAAACGTTGCAGTCACTGTGAAAAACAATACTGAAGTACCTCAAAGAATTAAAAACATAACTGCACCATATGACCCAGCAATCCCACTTCTGGTTATTTATCCAAAAGAACTGAAATCAGAATCTCAAAGAGATATAAATGCTGCCATGTTCATTGTAGCACTAATTGTAGTATCCAAGATGTGAAAGGAACCTAAATGTCCATCGACAGATAATGGATAGAGCAAATGTGATATTTACTCACAGTGGAAAACTTTGCAGCCTTAGAAAAAAGGAAAGACAAATATTTTACTTTATGCCACAACATGGATGAACCTTGAAGATGTTTCACTAAGTGAAATATGCTAGTCTAAGAAAGACAAGTACTACACAATTCCACTTACAAGAGGTATCTAAAGGGGCACCTATGTGCCTCAGTCAGTGTTGATCTCAACTCAGATCTTGAGCTCAAGGTAATGACTTTAAGCCCCATGTTGGGAGCCCACTTAAAAAGAAAGGGGTACCTAAAATAGTCAAATTCATAGAATTAAGAGTGCTGTGGTGGTTCCCAGAGGCTAGGCAGAAAGGAAAGTTGGATAGTTACTAAGCTATCAGTTTTTAAAACTCTTGACATATTTTACTGTTCTTGTGCTCTTTATAATTAGTACTAGAATAAATCAATTTGTTCCTGTTTACTCCCTTTTTAGAAACAATCTAATTATCAATTTTCTTGTACATTTCATCATCTTATAAGTAAATGAGAAATAAATACAATTCTAGTTCTAGTCCTATGCTTATGTTATTTCAATGATAAATACAACAGTGTTACTAATTTTAAATGTTCATTCTGGCACAAAACAAGGATACTGCAAACCTAGAGACTATCACTTGTGAAATGAATGTTATTAACACAGGTTTCTTTGCATAACTACTAACATATAATTGAGAGTATAATTTTACCTGCGAAAATTGCTTTCTACAACTTGTCATAGTTTTACACATATACAGGATAATTACATCATTTCTTTCCAATGAAAGGAAATTGTAAAAATGCAGGAATGAGTTCACTTTGGAAGTTACAATCACTTAGAACAATTTAATCCAAATTATACGGATAAATTTATGCATTAAATGTTCTATTATATGTGAATAAAATGTTTCTTTTGACAGTTCTGGGTACAGAGATTGTCCATAAACATAACTTCAAACACACACATACACACGCAAACAAAGAAGCATAAAGTAAATTGTTTAATAATAGAAAATATATCTAATATTCTATCTTAATTTTTTTCACATCTCTTTGTACATTCGTTTACCATACTTATCCAAAATGACCTTTGACAGCTACAAATTTTCCTCACAGAAGTAACTCCTACCTCTCATTTTCTCAGAATAATCATATATTTTTCTGCTTTGCTACTGTACCTCACACACACTTCTATGATTGTGCAGAAATACAATAATGACATATCAAGTGGAATTCATGTATAAGATACACCCTTGATATTGGAAGCACTACTAGGAGGTGATAAATCTCTTCTTATTTATATTCCTAGCTCTAAGGACAAAGCTTGGCATACCTGTTCAGTATGTATTTATTGACTAAATACAGGTTCACTCTAAATAAAATAAATAACTTTCAAAAGTCAATTCTATCAAAAATAAAATTCATATCACTTTATCAAAATTATGGTATAGTATAAATACATACACATTAGAGTAATACAAACCCAAGGCACACATGCTACATATCCTAAGTACATATACAAATTTAATCAAATATGCAAAATGGGGGCTTCCACTCTGTTATCACTGATCCTATCAGTACTGGGAAAGGTCAAAATAGCACAACAGGAGAATTTACTCATCTGAAATTAATTTATAAGGTAAGACTCTAAGTGCTTGTTATGAAAGCAAAGTGTTTATTTTCTTTAAATGAAAATAACTGATTCGTTGATTCACCATCTCATTTTTGTACTCTTTTTTAAAGTAAAAGTAATATATAAGTAATATATACCCACTGATAAGAAATGTACACAATATAAAAAAGAGTAAAGAACCAATTTTAAAAATCAACTGTACTCCTACAAACATAGGGATATACATTCCAGTGTAAAAAAATATTGGTGTATTTCAATTCAAACATTTGTGAATAGGTATATGTCTGTTTATATGTATTCACAAAAAGTGCTGGTATAATGTGAACCATATGGAAGATAAAGATTTTAGTCTGTTCACTGTGTCTTATTATCAAGTCTTTATTTAAAAGTAAAAATAAAAAATAATATAAACATAAAGCTAAATGTGAAATTTTAAAGTATTTTAAAATTCTGTGATTATTATATTTTAATACCTGTATTATAACTTATTACATGCATGAACCATAGGTTAGTTAACTGACTCCTTTAATTGGATTTAGAGCATACTTTTAAACTATATTTGTTTATAAATTATTCTGTTAATAATCTTTGCATTAATCTATGCTGAAATTTCTAAGATAATCTTTTATGATATTCAGATTTAAAGCTATCTACATTTTTAAGGATAAGATTTAAGGATATCTACTTCTGCAGTTATAAGATTCAATGTTTTCACCACATAGATTAGTGAAATTCATTACTTGACTAAGCATGTGTTATGATGTATCAGAATTCTGCAATGAAACCTGAGTCCAAAAATTAATGAAAATGTTTTACTGATGTTCGATATATTTCTAATTGTAGACTAAATTAAATAAATAGTATGTTTTGCAGAGTCAAAGTTTGGAAGTCATAAGAAATGCTGGGTATGGGAATCAATATATCAGCCTTCTTTTATCACTCAAATATAATGCAGTTCATTATAAGAAAACCTATTCATTTTTATTTCCTGAAAGCTTAATGTACATAGTATGAATCATTCTAACAGCAAAATACATAATAGGAAGTAACAAAAAATACATTAAGTATACAAGAATAGGGCACTGTGTGAGACACATAATGTTAGTGGGTTTTCTTGTTTGATTTTCTTTTATTTCAGTTTTAGTGCCTCTTTTCTTAGATTTTAGAAACTGTTTCGAATAGCAGGAAATTGTAAAAACAGAATCTTTATTTGAAACCTCTCAATACATAATGACATGAAAAGCACCCTCATTTTGTGATTTCGTGTTAGAGAGATTAAATTGTTTTTTTTTTAATTTTCTTAAATCCCAAACTGGAATATAATAAAAGAATGAGAAAAAGATTTTTGAGGGACTGGTGAGAACTACACAGCTTTTATTAAATAAACAGATTGATAATTGCATAATTCAATTGCTGTTTTAACAGAAGAACAATACAGATTATCTATTACTTTGTTCTAAGTAGTTTTCATAAGAGATTATAGAACAGAATTTATCTCAGAGACTTGTCTTTCTAAACTACATGCTCACTACATCTATTTCTTAATACATATAGAAGATATGAATGATGGAGCCCTGAGTAACTAAGCACATTATGTGAAAATACAATTGAGTTAAAAATGCATTTTTCTTCCAGTTTTAAAATTACTTCTAATGTTAAACTATTGGGAAGCAAGGCAAGCAATCCATGTCCAATTGCACATCTCTTTAACGTCGTGGAAAATAAGTATTAAAATTAGATCCAAGCTAAACAAGGACAGGTCACTGGAGTGGAGTGAGCATTTTGATGCAAATGGAAAGAGAAAGACTTTCTGTAATAGTGAAAGAAGCAATGAACCCGAGCAAAGAATGACCGTCTATGAGAATCCTGTACTCACATATAGAATACACAGCTCCTATCTCCTCTTAGGCTCTGTCCAAACTCATTAGAAAGCTAATTGCAACTGTCTGTTCAAATACTGGAGAACAGCAATTGCTTTTTTCCCCCCTTTCTTCCCTATTCCATTCACAGGTAATCTCTGTACTATGTCTGCTTATGATAAGTGAAGACATGCAAACCTTGAATTCCCTGTAACCACTGGACTATTCACTGCTAGAATGAAATAGAATCTATTATATTTAAAGTAGATTTAATTTTTTAAGGCACTGTAATTCTTGGTGGGAGTTAGGGTATATTAATGGTAAAACTTTTAGGAGAGGATTACTTTTCTGTCTGAGAAGCCAAATCAATGCAAGTCATTTCTAAATAGTCTGGGCATTCACAGAGTTAACCCTTTAACATGCTCCATTGCAAAAATTTGTTTCTACCTTAGATATTTAAGGGCATATTCTTCACAGATATTATGACTGTAACTCAACTGTCATCATCATGACAACTGTAGTTTTATTATTAACTTTCTAATACAATTGTCAGCATTATCCTAAGTTAATTTTATGTATCCTAAATATGTGATATGCTTAGCATATTAAACTAACATGTAAATCTAACCTAAAGGTATGTTCCTTAATACAAATTAAAGTTGATAGGAGAGAATACGCACAGTTTTGAAGTTAGAGTCCTAGCTCTGATGCCTTCTATGTGATAGTTCATCACCTTTCAAATGAAAAGAAAATACCAACAACACAGTATTACTTCAAATAATAATAATATAATAAATAAGGCATTTCCAACAATGTAAGACACAGAGCGATTTCCTATGATATATATTTTTATATTTTTACAAACATGAAGCCCTTTCTCAAACTTCTGTTTCATGTCTCAAATTTTGGTTCTTTTCCTCCTAGATTACCATGTATATTTATGTTCTTTAGGCAGTTGAAAACATTTTTTGAAGATTTCAAATGCCATCACCCTTAGTCAAAGGACTTTTTTCCTACATTAGATTCCATAGCTTATGGTAAACCAGATAGAAAAAAATGCTTATTTTCCCCATAATCTCTGATGGGCATCTTTTAAATAATTTTATCCCCCCAAACAACCATAGATTACTTATCATCATAGCATATTGTATAACCACCAAAGTTGAAATCAAAGGAAACATTAACATAACTGTAAATATGATCTTCAAGGCTTTAATTCACTTATCACTTTATAACTTATTCAGGATAATAAATAACTTTTATTATTTAATCTACATTTTCATGTACAACTCAAAGGTCATTTGCAAGTTTCAAGACTATTATTATTTACCTTCAACTAATTTGTCCATATATTGCTTTCTTGTTTAACTAACCCACAATTATATCAAATAGCAGAGGATAAACCAGCTTTCAAAGTACCTGTTGCAGTCTTTTTTGTTGTTGCTGTTACAGTCATTTTAAAATATCAAAAGCAATATTGTTTTGCCTTGCACAAAAGTACAACTATTTTTAGAAGATTCCTGATCCTAATTTTAAGTCATTATTTATCAGGCTTCAATAGAAGATCAAAAATAAAAAATAAGACAAAATTAAAAAACAAAAATATACTTGCTGATTCTTGTGATATTCATAGATATTAATGCTATTGTGAAATACTTGGATTATTTATGAAGCCCAATTTGAGCCCTAATCCAATAGAAAACAGTTAGTAAACATTTATCAATGATGTAAGGCTTATTTTTATACAGTGTCACTAAGAGCTTTGACAATTGTATCATGTTGTAAATATTTTCAGGTATAATCAATAAACTTCAATATGTTGTAAAATTGTAGAGCAATATTTAACAGTGCCATGTGTTTAAACTTCTCATTTGGTGGATTTTTTTTTCTTGTTTAAGTAAATTTTATTCTGCTGTAAGCGAAAAATGTGGTACTTAAACCCCAAATTCCCTTTGCAAAGATGATTCTTTTTATTTATTTATTTATTTATTTGAGAGAGAGAAGGGGAGTGAGCACAAGCTGGGGGGGGGGGGAAGGGAAAGGGAGGAGCAGAATCCTCTGCTGAGCAGAGAACCCAATGAAGGGTCTATCCCAAGACCTTGAGATCATGATCCAAGCCAAAGGCAGATGCTTAACTTACTGAGCCTCCCAGGTGCCCCTGCAGTAATGATTCTTAGAAAAATAAACAAATACAGACATGTAATATGCTTACATGTGTATGTCACACTTGTCTTCACCATTTAACTTCCTCATCTATGAAAGATAGACTATCCATACATCTGTAGCAATGAAATGTTAAAGATATTTCTTACAGTATTTGCAGCCTCTTTATAAAAGAAATTTCCAGTCAGACACATTAAATGGAAATTCATTTTGATACACACTTAAGTAAATTGTAAGGATTTATATTTTATGAAAATTAATAATTACTTAAGAGATTCTTTTACATAATTCATAGGTTTATTTCTATTATATTTTTGGCCCTTGTGATTAATAGATAATTTAACAGTTTAATGAATCCCTCAAAAATCACATTTCTTATTTAATAAAACATAGAAACTTGCAGATAGTGATATCTGTGATGGTACTTCTTTTGATAGGATATTTTACTTACCAAAATTATTAACTATGTAGACTATTACCATTTTTATATTGGAGATATCCAAGGCAATATAAGTTGTAATTCACAGAAATCATGTTTCCTCTAATTTGTACCTACGTCCAGAAGGATAAGAATATTCACCACTAGTGATAATAAACAAACACATGACAGAGACATGAAATCAGTAAGAAAATCTGTGATAATAATTAAGTCCCTGAAAACTCATGTCCTATAGTGACTTAACATGCCTCTCCTGACGCTTATCTTGTTTTGGTTAAATACAATCTATTCTTTTAGCCATTTTTATTTGAGTTGGTACCTATCACAATCTGTGTCAGATGTTTTATATCATCTATATGAGTACTGTCCAATATGGAACAGTCCAGGTCTATGAAAATGGAAATGTTCAAGATATACTCTTTCCATTATGACAGTCACTGGTGACATGTGGTTGTGGAGCACTTGAGATGTGGCAAATGTGACTGAAGAACTGAATTTTCTAAATTTTACTTAATTTAATAACTATATTTAAATAGTTATATGTGTCTTATTTCTCCTGCACTGGAGAGCTTAGATAGAGGGTTCTTCCTAAAACCAATCACAAAAGTCTAGATGTGATATGAATAGTCCTTATGCTAGACATATCTCTACATTACTGTGTTATAAGTCAGTTCTCTGTAAGCAGACACTGAGAAGTTTGGCATGCTGGATATTCATTGGGAATTAATAACTGCAGAAGGAAGGGGGAATAAGGTTTAGGTAGATAGAGTAGCCAGCATGTGACGTCTGCTGGAGAAATAAGTCCTAAGCCAAACCACCGAGGAGTTCTGGAGAGACCATTTCTCTTTCTATTATTCAGATGCACTTTTTCATACACAATCAAGGAAAAGGATCTACAACATTCTAGTTTCCTTGCTCCCTGTGGGAAACTAAGAAAGCTGGTGAGAAAAACCACAACCCCATCACTGACACTAGTCTTGAGGTGTCAACTTATATTATTTTCCATTCATTCTAGATCCCTTTCATTATCAGCTAACATTTTTATTGGTATTTGTGACCCAACCAGTGGCACAACCTAGACCCTCCAAGCCAAACAGTCTGTGCTCCTAGTCATCATGCCTATTTAACACCAGGGCTGCTGCACTTGCTCATTCATACTGAAAACTGGGCAATGATCACTTGAATATCACGCATATTCTTGTGACACCGGTTTGGCTGCACTGTCATTTGGTGGACTGTGGTCTTCTAACGGGCTCAAAAGCAAGCAAGGGTACTTTTAAAAATGAATATAGTTTTGAAATCATCCTAAACATCCCAGAAATTGATCTGAAGGCTGACAGAACAAACTCAACAACTAAAGGGAGAGAAGAGGCCACATCAAGGAAGATAGGAAGTATAGAGATGTAGTTTAGGGGAAAAGTGGATTGCTTTTGCTGTGGTGGGGAGGGAGCTGTGATCATGGAAAAGGATGAGAGAGAGGAGCACACAAGGAAACTCATAAGGAGAACACTTCCCTAAAGTCATTGGCTTAGAAAAAGAGAGGGGCTGAATTTCATGAGTTCTTGCAACCAGCAGGGTTTAAAGCCTGGAGTTTTAAAGGTCAGTGGGATTAGCTGGGATAGAGTCTAGAGGGCACTGCACAAGGGAGAGGGCACTCTCTCTTGCTCTCTGCCCCTCCATCATTTGTTCTCTCTCTCTCTCTCTCTGTCTCCCTCTCTCTAAAATAAACAAATAAATCCTTAAAAATAAATAAATAAAATAAGTGTCTTTCAGGCAGCATATAAATGGGTTGTTTTTTGTTTTTTGTTTTTTGTTTTCTGTTTTTTTTTAATTCACTCTGACACTATCTTTTGACTGGAGCATTCAGTCCATTTACATCCAAAGTAATTATTGACAGATTATGTATTTAGTTCCATTTTATTTGTTTTGTCATTTTTTCTGGAGAGTTCTCTGATTCTTTCCTGTCTGTGTCACTTTTGGTATCTCTTTTGCACTCTAAGAGTCCCCTTTTATATTTCCTACAGGGCTGGTTTTGTGGTCACAGACTCCTTTAGTTTGCTTTTGTTTTTGTTCTGTATTTTTTATTTATTTATTTATTTATTTATTTATTTATTTATTTATTTATTTTCTAGGAAACTCTTTATATCTCCCATTCGGCACTTTGAATATATCATGTCACTCTTTTCTGACTTGCTATTGAGAAACTTTGATGGATGTTCTCTGTGGCTTCTGAATCTGGATATCTGTTTCCTTCCCCAGATTAAGGAAGCTTTCTGTTATTATTTCTTAAAATAAATTTTCTGCCCTATTTTCTCTCTTTTCTTCTCCTAGCACTCCTATAATATAAATGTTATTACAGGTGATGGAGTCACTGAATTCCCTAAGTCTGTTCTCATGTTGCATAATTCTTCTTTCTTTTGTTCAGCTTCATTATTTTCCATTATTTTGTCTTCTAGGTCACTAATTTGTTCCTCTGCTTCTTCCAGCCTATTGTTCATTGTCTAGCCTATTGTTCATTGCATCAAGCTTGTTTCCAATCTTTATCTTTCATTGATTCTTTTTTGTTATGAGCCCCACCCAAGCAATAGTCTTTCATGTGACCCAGTATATGTGTTGAAATAGTATTTCAATATATGGGATATGCTGCCTCCAGAATATTAAAAGCCTTATTGGGTATTATATTTACTATACTCTGTCTTCATGGAAGGAAATTCAAGGTATAATAAATTAACTCATACTTTGAAAGGGATGTTCCAGTTCATATCTGATCATTGGACCCTTAAAAATTTTATCGATGCTGCAGGTTACTGATTTTTCATAAGGATTATCTTTCATTTCTGAAATATATATGTCTTATCTAGTTCTCCACTTTTTGTTCATCTAACCTAATAAGCATAATACCATGAAAGAGGCTGAGCAATATAATGTTCTACAGAATATTCAGAAAGTTCAGATCTCTTCAGACTCTATTATGACATATAGCTGGATAATTAACATACTTCTGGGATAAAATCATACTTCTGGGATAAAACTCCATGTGATTGCAAAATTTCTCATCTCTTTTTCTGACCTGAATAAAAAAATAATGCATTTTTCAAATCAGTGGCCACATGTTATGTGCCTGAGGCATTTTAAATCTAGCAGAGTGGCTTCAACTGTGGAGGAGATGTGGTAAGGGCTTATTTCATTGAGTTTGTAGGCTGCTGTCATACTCCAGTATTCATCTGATTTTGAAGGACCAGAGTTGTTAATAAAATGAGGATATAATGAGGATAACCACCATACATCATTAGATCTTTAAAGGTGACCCTCATTTCCAGAATCTCCTGAAGGTACGTTATTAATTTTTACTTACTATAATGACCAGAGATAGCAGTTTCAGAGGCTTTCACATGCTCTCTTCAAACCCTTACTTTGAAGGCCATGAACCCAATGGGTGGATTGTGTCAACTACCAAGTATGTGCATTCCGGAAATGAGTATGTAATCATATGTGAACCAGACCCTGTCTAGAACTCCAGATATTATCCTGCTCTAATTTGTCCCAAATTTGAGAAGGGCCATCAGTAGTATCAATGTCAAATCAGACTTATGTTTCATAATCCTCAAAACCTTTGGGTACTTTATATTGCCCTTGTACAGTTACCTGAGTAAATGTTTTAACATCTCTTTAGGAAGGACTGGGAGATAATTCTAGCATATACCTCTTATGATGTTATAAGGTCCTTCTTCCTAGGACTCAGTTTCTTTTTAGTCAAATGGGTTTTGGAATTGAAAACTGACTCAGAACTAGAAATTGGGCAATGGAGCAGCACTTCTTATTTTGGTGACTGTTCCAAGGCTCTTGGTTATGCATCCTTGTATCTTCTGATGACAAAGTTGAGTTATAACTCTTTGGAGATCACTATATATTTGGTCCTAGGGATTTTATGTTCTCTTAACCATGTCCTTATGCTTTGCAGTTCTTTGTTTTTAATTTTTTAAAATTTATTTATTCATAGAGACAGAGATAGATAGATAGATAGATAGATAGATAGATAGATAGATAGAGAGGCAGAGACACAGGCAGAGGGAGAAGAAGGCCCCATGCAGGGAGCCTGACATGGGGCTCGATCCTGGGTCTCCAGCATCAGGGCCTGGATTGAAGGTGGCGCTAAACCACTGAGCCACTCGGGCTGCCCTGCTTTGCAGTTCTTGATTATTTGGTTATCACTCCAACTATGTCATTTATAACAATTAAACAATTATATCCATCTGACTTCTTAGGTTAACAACATGGCCTCTGTAATGTTAGGGTTTTATCATTGTCATTGCTTTCAGTGACTCTTGTTTTGTAATAGTCTCTTCTACCTATAATCCTGCCACAGAGAAAAGAGCCACCACTAATTATTTTTTACCAACAAACACCTTATATACTTTGTAAATAAGGAATCCTCTGTGCAGTCTGGTGTGTCTTCTAGACTTATATAGTTTATCTGTTTTATAATGGCCACTTCTTGGACATTTTAAGTTTCTTCCTCTACCATCTTCCATTGTGATCCTGTTATTTCAACTTTTCTGACAATATGCCATCATCACTTTTTTCATCTTCTAGGATCTAGAGTGATATTATCTCTTAAATACTGATATATTCTTTCAATTCTGTCTCTTCAGAGAATTATCTCCCCTATTTTATATTTGGGCTTCCTTCATTAAGCAATTTTAGGTTTTGCTACACATGCACCCTCCTGCTTCTTCAAATTATGATGCCCAGGCTTTTATACTCCCTTTGAGTATAGTTCCTTTCTTCTGCTATTAGATCCAACACATTAAAAGCTAGGTTTTCCCCAAATGATCACTAATTATAGCCTAGTGAATATGATGGGAAGTAATAACAATATACTATATTATTACTTACAAGTAATAAATACTATGAAGGATTGAAGAATAATTTTAAAGAAATTTAAAAAAATCTATTCTTGATCTTGTTCCTTTCAACAGTAGCACAACTAATTTGGCAGAGAATTCATTCTAAAAATATTTGTGAGTGAGAAATGAAAAAGGAAAAAAGCAAATGCACTAAAAATAGATTGGCTTGCTAAAATAGAAACATTTTTCAAGTTTAGTAAAACTGAAGTTAACAGCCTTCTCATAGCAAAGGAAAAAGACAACCTATGTCAGAGGAAAAAATAATATTTGCAAACCATGTATCTGATAACAGGTTACAAAACAAAAAGTAAAAAAAAAACACACACAAAAACTAGTTACACAATTAAAAACGGGCTGAAGGACATATCTTCAACAGATATATGAAAAAATAGCACCAGTAATCATCAGGGAAATGCAAATCAAACTACAATGAGAGATCCCCTCCTATCTGACTGGATGTCTACTATCCAAAAAAAAAAAAAAAAGTAAGCATCGGTGAGGATGTGAAGAAGTTGGAAACCTTGCACATTGTTGACAGAAATAATAATAATAAAAAAAACAGTGCATCTCCTACAGAAAACAGTTTGAGGAGATCTCTCAAAAAAATTAAAAATACAACTACCATATGATCCAGCAATCCCACCTCTATATATTAGTCCAAAAGAATATTTTTTTAAGATTTTTAATTTTTATATTCATGAGAGAAACAGAGAGGGAGAGAGGCAGAGACATAGGCAGAGGAAGAAGCAGGCTCCATGCAGGGAGCCCGATATGGGACTCGATCCCGGGACTCCAGGGTCATGCCCTTAGTTGAAGGCAGATGCTCAACCACTGAGCCACCCAGGCATTCCAATCCAAAAGAATTTCAAATTAGAATCTTGAAGAAATATTACCATACCGATGCTCATGGTAGAAGCATTCACAATAGCTAAGGTGTGGAAACAAATGTTCATTGGCAGAGGAATAAATAAGGAAAATGTGGTATGTACATACAATGAAATAGTATACAGCCTCAGAAAAGAAGAAAATTCTGCTATATGTCACAACATAGATGAATCTCGAGGACATTATTAAGTGAAATAAGCACATCAAGGAAAGAAAAATACTACATGATTCCACTTATGTGAGGTATTAAAATGGTCACATTCATGTAATCGGGGGTGGAATGGTCATTTCTAGGTAGTAGGGGGAAGTGAGAAATGACAAGTTATTAATCAATGAGCATAAAGTTTCAGTTGAGTGAGATCAATAGCTCTAGAGATAGGCTGTACAACACTGTACCTATGGTCAACTATAATGCATTTTACATTTTAAAAAAATTAAGAGGATAAATCCCACACTATGTCCTTTCCAACATAAAATAATAAAAAGAAAGTTAATAGGAAAAAGTATTAAATACAAAAATTGAATACCCAGAACAGTAAATATGCAAGTGAAATATGGAGGCACACGACTATGAAATACAGTCAAAATCATACTATTGTTTCCCTATAGAGATTCCTATACATCTGTTATACAGAAGAACTTCTTTATCCCTCTTCAGTGAATAAGACAGGTAGATGCATGATGCTGAAAATGTTGATAAGTCCTCTTCCTTTTAAATTCTGAATCTTACCTACTATATAGGGATTGTATCTAATATCCTTAAAGGCCTAAAATATCAGCTATAAATTGTCACACAATTATAGCTTCCTGTTCCTGTATAAACTAGATTATCTTCATTCAAATGACTTGCAACTGAGGAAGGCTATAATATTTCATAACTTATTTATGGAAATAACTATTGTCTTAGTCTGCTCTGCTACTTTAAGAAAATACCTTATATTGGGTTACTTAAACAACAGGCATTTGTTTTTCACAACTCTGGAGCCTGGGAAGTACAAAGTAAAGATTTCACCACTTGTGAGGGCCCTCTTTCTGATTCGTAGATGGACACTGTCTTACTGCCCTCACATGGAACAGAGAATGAGCTCTGGTGTCTTGGTTTTCTTATAGGGACATAAATACCATCATAAGCCCCATCCTCACAATCTCCTCTAAACCTTATTATCTCTAAGTCCCCACTTCTAAATATCAGCATACTGGGAATTAAGGCTTCAGCATATAAATTTTGGGGGAACACAGACAACCACGGATTAAATAACTAATACTTAAAAAAATAATGATGAGGAATGACATCAGCCTCATGGCCAAATAAGGCAATCCCTTGGACATGACCCTCATCTTAGCTACAAAAAAGTGACAAACATCCATGGACAAAAGTGCCCATGTGAGATCTGTGGGATCCAGCATCATATGCCAAAATATCAGGAGAAGTCTTGCCTAGCTGTGTGTCAGGTAGTAAGCATATATATCTCAGTCCCGGCACAGGACTGTGCAGTGGTCCACAAACTGACTTTGTTTACACTGGAGAGGGCCAAGAGGAATAGTTTGACTTTACTCACATCACCACCATCCAAAGGTATCAAAGCTCAGGGCTAAGGACCTTCTTGGCCAGTAAATCTCCCTTTGAAGGAAAGAGAATGTGTAAGTGAGCATCAGACTTACTCAACAATGTGAAATGCTGCCAAAGGAGCTCATTTCTTTCTCACTCCATCAAAATTACTGAATCACTGGCTTCCAAGACTGAAGAGCAGTAACATTGACTGTCAGATAAGATTCTCAAAAGGTATGAAAGGGAAAAAAAAGTATGAAAGGGACACAGAACCTATGAACTATGTCATAGATTCTATCAGGAAGCATTAGTTAAGTCTATACCTATCAATATTTATTCTAAATGTAAATAGATTGAATTCTCTATTCAAATGGCATAGAGTAGCTGGATGTATTAAAAACAGAACAACAACCACCACAATAAATAACACCCAACTATCTACTGCCTAAAACAGACTCATATCAGCTTTAAGGACACACATAGGCTCAAAGCTAAGACATGGAAAAAGATATCCTAAGCAAGTGGAAAACAAAAAAAGAACAGGAGTAGATAAACTTATATCAGAAAAAAATAGTCTTTATTTTAAAGATTTTATTTATTTATTTATTTATTTATTTATTTATTTATTTAAGAGAAAGCACATACAGGGAAGGGCAGAGGGAGAAAGAGAGAGGGGATCTCAAGCAGATTCTGTGCTGAGCACAGAGCCTACCCGGAGGCCTGATCTCACCACCCTGAGATCATGACCTGAACAAAAATCAAGAGTCAGATGCTCAACTGACTAATGTACTCAGGTGCTCCTCAGGAAAAATAGTCTTTAAGCCAAAAACTGTAGCAAGATACTAAGACATTTTTTATATAAAGATAAAGGGATCAATCCATTTAAGAATATATAACAATCTAAATATATAAGTAACATCAAAGCACTCAATTATATTAAGCAATACCAAGAGATCTGAGTGGAGAGATACACAACAATCTAATAATATTGGGGACATCAATAGTGCACTTTCAAAAAGAGATAGATCATCTAGACAGAAAATCAATAAGGGAATGTTGGACTCAAGCCATATGTCAAACCAAATAGACCTAACAGACATATACAGACCATTCTATCCAACAGCAATGGAACACATTCTTCTCAAGTGCTTATGGAACATCCCCCAGGACAGGTTTCTAATATGTCACAAACGAAGTCTTAGCAAATTTAAGAAGATTGAAATCATATCAAGTATCTCTTCTCACCACAATGATGTTAAACTAAATATAATGTAGAAAAAAGCTGAAAAATTTCAAATGTGAAAATTGAACAAAGTACTCCTGAATCACCAATGTATTAAAAAAATCAATCAAAAGAAAAAATATCTTGAAACAAAAATTGAAACATAATATACCAAATTCTATGAAATGTAATAAAAGCAGTTCTAAGAGGGAAATTTACAGTGATAATTGCCTATTTTAAGAAAAAAAAAGAAATATCTCAAATAAACTAACATTATGTTTCCACAAACTAGAAAAAGAACATCTAATCCCAAATTTAACAGAAGGAAGGGAATAACAAAATAAAAGCATAAATGAATGTAGTTGAGACCAGAGAAACAATAGAAAAGACCAATAAAACTAAGAGCTGTTTTTGTAAGATAAAATTGACAAACTTTTAACTAGACTAAGAAAAACAAAAAGAAGAATCAAATGAGTATCATTAGAAATAAAAGAGGAGATATTACAACACAAAAATATAAAGGATCATAAATGATTACTATAAACAATAATAGGTTAACAAACTGGATAATCTTAGAAGAAATTATTAAATTGCTATAAGCATACAACCTACTAAGGCTATTCAAGAAATAGAAGATCTGAACAGACCAATAATGAGTAAGGAGATTACTCAATAACGCAATAATCCGAAATCTCCCAAAAAGTAAAATCAAGGACTAGATTTTTTCTCTGGTGAATCCAACCAAAGACTTAAAGAATTTACACCAATCCTTCTCAAACTTTCCCAAAGAAATGAGGAGGAGTGAACACTTCAAATTCATTTTAGGCCAGTAATTACCCTGATATCAAAACCAGGTAAGGACACTATGAGAAATAAGGGTATAGGCCAATATTTCTGATAAATATAGATGCAAATATTAGCAAACCAAATTCAACAGTACATTTAAAGGATCATACGCCATGATTAAGTGGGATTTATCCCTGAGATACAAAGATAATTCAGCACAAAACTGAGAAATGTCAAATATCATAATAAAAGAATGAAAGATAAAAACCATATGATTCAACTTATTCAGAAAAAAAGAAACATTTGAGAAAAGTCACCATTTTTTCAACAACTTGAACATAAAAGAAATGTATCTCAACATAATAATGACCATATGTGATAAGCCCACAGCTAATATCATACAAAGTGGTGAAAGGTTAAAAGCTTTTCCTCCAAATCAGGGTAAGGGTGCCCACTCAACACAGTATGTAAGTCTTAGCCAGAGCAATCAGGTAACACAAAATAAATAAATAAAAGGCATTCCAAACAGGAAAAGAAAAAGAAGTAAAACTGTCTTTGTTTGGAAATGATATGATAAGTATATAAAATCCTAATAAACCCTCCAAAAACTGCTAGAACTAATACAAAATTTCAGGAAAGTTGTGGGTTACAAAATCAACATACAGAAATCAATTGCATTCCAACACATAAAAATTAAATATATGAAAAAGAAATAAAGAAAAACAATCCCATTTACAATAGCACACACACACAAAAAAAAACAGCCTAGAGATAAATTTAGGCTAGGAGGTAAAAGTTCTGTACATTGAAAACTATAATACCTGGCTTAAAGAAACTGGAGAAACAAATACATGGAAAGATATTCCATGGATTGGAAGAACTAACCTTTTTAAAATGTCCAAGCTACCTAAACTCATCTATAGATTCAATGCAATCCCTATAAAAAATCCCCATAGCATTTTTCACAAAAATAGAACATACAGTCTTAAAATTTGTATGGAACAAAAGACTCATTGCAAAGACAATGATTTAAAACCTGGGTAGAGGAAGTAAATAGATATTTTTTCAAAGAAGGTATACAAATGGCCAACATTTATGTGAAGTGATATTCAAGATCGCTAATCGTCAGGGAAATGCAAATCAAAACCACAATGAGTTATCATTTTACACCAGGTAGAATGGCCATCAAAAAAGAAAAAAAAAATGATAAGGGACAAGTTTTGGCTGGACATGGAGAAAAGAGAAGTCTTGTGCAGTGTTGGTGGGAATGTGAATTGGTGTAGCAACTATGGAAAACAGTATGGAGTTTCCTCAAAATAAAAACAGAACTACCATATGATCTAGCAGTCCTACTTTTGGGCATTTATCCAAAGGAAATACAATTACTATCTCAAAGAGATATCATATTCCCATGTTTATTGCAGCATTATTCACAGTAGCCAAGCTGTGGAAACAACTTTAGTATTCTACAGATGAAAGGATAAAGAAAACTGATATATATAGATGATATAGATAGATTATAGATATAGATATAGATGATATAGATATAGATATAGATATAGATACAGATATAGATAGATATAGATCTCATTCAGCCATAAGAAGAAGAAAATCTTACCATTTGCAACGTGGATAGACTTTGAGCACATTATGCTAAATAAATCAGACAAAGGACTAATATGGTATGATCTCACATATATGTGGAATTTTAAAAAGCAGAACTCAGAATGAGAAAGTGGGATGGGGCTTGCTGGGGTTGGGAGTGGGGAAAATGTTGGTCAAAGGGTGTAAACTTCAAGTTATGAGACAAATAGGTTCTGGGAGCTAATATACAGCATGGGGATTATACTTTACAATATTATATTCTTGAAACTTGCTAAGAGAAGAGATCTTAAATGTTATAACCATAAAAAAGAAGTGGTAATTGTTATTATTATTATTTTTAAAGATTTTATTTTTTCATTCATGAGAGACACAAAGAGAGAGGCAGAGACACAGGCTGAGGGAGAAGCAGGCTCTCTGCACGGGGTCTGATGCAGGACTTGATCCCAGGACCCTGGGATCACCACCTGAGGCAGATGCTCAACTACTGAGCCACTCAGGTGCCCCAAGAAATGGTAATGATATGAGGTCATGGAAATATTAGCAAATGTTACTCTAGTAATCATTTCAGAATATCAAATCAAAATGTTAGACAACTTTAACACAAAATTATATGTGAATTAGATCTCAATAAATCTCAAAAACATTAATGATACATTGAAATATTAATAATGCAAATAACGTCTGATGACTAGAGACAATTTAATCAGAGTAACATCCCTCCAGATATGATATATTGAGGTCCTATGATATTTTTAATGTAAAATTTGCACATTACCACACTGAGGGCACTAGAGTATTCGAAATGCACTCTGTAGCTAATGCGTTATTGGGATCTTATTCTTCCATCCCAATTTGCCACAATCTTATATTCACTTCAAATTCTAGGAAGAATGAAATATAACACATAAAGAGGGCATGTATACACAAGGAATTCTGCACAAACTGACAATGTGTACATCTAATTATCTCTTTAAAATGGTCAAGTCAAAAAAAATAATTAAAAAAAAAGAAAAAAAAAAAGAAAATGGTCAAGTCAGATTTAAAAAAAAAAAAGTAACAAAATGTCAGTACTAAAAGATGCCCTAGGCTGTGTTTCAAACGGGAGGATAAAAATAGTGATAGGTCCAGATTCCTGCTGAAAGATTTGTTATTTTCCTCTGTTGAAACATAAACAATCTGCTCATAAATAATTGTGCAGGCAAGCTATAAAACTTTATTCTTCAGTCTTTTTTTTTTTTAAGCAGGGCTTTAAAGAAATGATTTATACTCACATTGTACCTATCACTATGTCAAGACAGTTTACCAGGAATCTCCATTATTAACTGGTTATTTTAATACAACACTGAAAAGGCTGATATGTATTTTATATATGCCTTAAAAGTGCCTATTGAAGAACTAAAACTTCTAATATCATCTACTTCTTTACTGTTGTAATTTTATTATATAAAATAATGTAAAATACAAATGTAGTTCTAATGCTATATTGGAAGATGAATCCTTTTTTTTTTTTTTTTGGTGTAGGGTTTACTTCCCTCATGTTATTCAATTAAAATAAAGCACATTATTTTATCTGTTATCTGCTACATTACATTTTAGAACTCCAAAGATGGTTTTAATAGTCTCTTGTGCACATCTGCTGTCCCTGATATTTTGACATTCATACGCAGTGCATTTACTCACATGTTTTTGCTTTGCTGCTCAAAAAATTACTTTTATACTTTAGAGTTTTGCATCATGACTCTCAAGTGGCCTTGGACAAGCCTGGGTAAATCACTGCATTGGCACCATCATAAAGATAAGTGTTTTCTACCCTCAGAGTGAAAGATCCTATCAAAACAATTACCTACCTGTGTTCTGAAAGAGAGAAAGAAACATGATGATGGAATCTGAGCAGCAGCTGCCATGTTAATCCCTGTCAATTTTCCTATGGGAGGAATAGTGGTGAGATGCTTATGCCATTTTTCTTTTTGTCAGACTGTCTCTTCATGCACATTTCAGCTTCATTACTTATTAACTGTCCTTCTGTAAGTTAATCAATATCCTTGAGTATCTGGTTTTCAATAAAAGTACTCTATCACTCCTTTCATCTCATGTTATCTGACCAAAAAAATACATACACATATAACTAAATTAATAACAAAAAATTGAGAAATTACAAATATCTAATCTCTCTGTGCTTATTTACACTAGGACAGTTTTGAACTAATGGGTGAAATTGCATATCATAATATTCATGACCATTAACCTAGCTTGCCTATAAATTCTACTATGCTTTTTTTGGCTTATGAATTAAAAACTGCAATGGCTATTACACTCTTAGCTGCTTTTCTTCAAATCCCCATGTATGCATCTCGATCTCCACCCTATGTCTCATATTGGCACAGGATTGTCTAACATTGTACTCTCTATAGAAATCTGGAGCTGTTTGATGCAAATCCTCTCAACCATCAGACATGTAAGTATAGTGATATCTATACTCAAACTATCCTATTTGTTTAAACACACGAATGCTCATCAGTTGAATAAAGGTTTGTAAATTTTACTAGTATTTTTCTTAGTAACTTTGTCTTGTTAATATATGTACAGTGTTTCTATTTTCTATTTCATTATGTTTTGTTTTCATTTTATTATTTCCTTTTGATTTATTGTGGTTGTTTGCTTTTATTTTTCAAGTTTCTTAACATGGTCTTTTAGGTTTTTTGTTTCTTTCCTTTTTAAGTTGAAAGGTAATTAACATATAATATCCTATTAGTTTCAGGTGTACATTATGGTGATTGAATATTATTACACATTATGAAATGATCCCCATGATAATTCTAGTTGCCATCTGTCATCAAAGTTATTACAATATTATTAGCTATATTCCCCATGCATTATATCACCATCATTTATTTCATAACTGAAAGCTCATAGTTCTTAATCCCCTTCATACATTTTGCCTACCCTCCCAAACTCTCCACCCCTGGTAACCAAAAGTTTGTATTCTGTGTTTCTAAGTCTGTTTCTGTTTTGTTTTGTTTTGTTTTGGCTTCCATATATAAATGAAATCATATGGTATTTGTCTTTCTCTGATTTATTTCACTTACCATAATACCTTCTAGATATATCTATGTCATAAGTGACAAGATTTCATTATTTTTAATAATGGAGTAACATTCCATTGTTTATATATACCACATCTTCTTTATCTATTCCTCTATCAATAGACATTAGATTGCTTCCATATCTTGGCTATCGTATTATAATGCTGCATGAACATAGGGGTGTCTCTGCGTTTTGGTGTTTTGTTTTTTGTGTTTTTTTTTTTTTTTGAGGTAAATACTCAGACATGGAATTACTGGACTATATAGTAGTTCTATTTTTAATTTTTCTGAGGAACTTCCTTAATGTATTCCATAGTGTCTGAACCCATTCAATTAGCAATTTGAAATTTCTCTTTTCTTTAATATAGCTAGTTTATTTAGATAAGTATCCCTATTAGGATTGCTTTAGCTGCATTCCATAAAGTTTTAGTATGCTGTGTTTTGTTTTCATTAATCACAAGTAAGTTATTTCCTAATTTCTGTTCTGGTTCTCTCTTTAAACTGTTGATTTTGTTTTGTTTTATGATTGTTGTCTTCAACATCCACAAAACTGTGATTTTTTCAAATTTCTTTGTTATTTTCTAACTCTCTTGCACTGATGCCTAAAAACATACTTTGCATGACTTCAAACTTTTTAGACTTGAAATGTTTTTATGTCGTCATATATAGTCTATCCTGAAAGAAGTTCTGTGTACATTTGACAAGAATATATATCCTGCAAATGTTGTGAGGGTATTCTATATGTGTCTGTTCTCTCTAATTGTGTTATAATATTGTGTTATTCCAGTCTTCTACTTTGTTTTTATCTATTTATTCTATTAGTTATCAAATGTGATGTGTTTCTCTTATATTGTCTATTTTCAATTCTGAAGTTCTGCTCCATATATTTTAGGACAGCTGGTGTTAACTGTATTTATATAGTTTACAGTTGGTATATCTTCTTGGTTGACATCTTTCTTACTTGAAACATCCTCTCAGGGCACCTGAGTGGCTCAGTTGGTTAAGCAGCCATTTCTTGATTTTGACTGAGGGTTGTGAGATCAAGCCCCACATCAGGCTATGTACTCAGCAGGCCATCTGCTTAAGATTCTCTCCCTCTTCCTGTGCCCGTCCCCCTGCTGTGTGCTCTCTCTTTCTAAAATAAACAAGTAAGTCTTTAAAAACATCCTCTGAGTATATAGTAACAACTTTTAAGTCTATTTACCTAATATTAGCATCATTACTCCTGCTCTTTGTTTTGCCTAATTACTGTTTGCAGGGTATGTCTTTAATTTTCAAACTATTCATCCTTGAATCTAAGTTTGTCTCTTATAGACAACATATACTTGCATCATTTCTTAAATCTATTCTTTCAACCTCTGCTTTACTAGCATTCAATATGTTTTAATTTAAGATGGATTACAGATAAGGTAGTGTTGTGACACTATGCTGTTCATTTTCTTCCTATTTCCTCTTCTTTTTACATTATTCCACACTGTCTTCTTTATCATTAAAGATATATTCTACAATGTACCCATTTAATTCCTTTTTTAAAATAGTTTTCAGTTATTGTCTTAGCAATATACCTGAACTTAATCTTTTAACTTATAGCAATATAATTCAGATATATACCAACTTAATTTCAATGATATACAAACATTTTGCTCCTGTATAAGTTCCTTTCCCTATTCTCTCCTTTGTAGAGTTACAGTGAAGTAAATTACATCTTTACACTATGTATGTATAGTAACACATACTTATAATCACTGCTTTATGCACTTCTCCTTTCACATACATAGGAGGGAATAAAACAGGGGAATATATACCAAAAAATATATTTGTGTTGTCTTTTATATTTACCTATATAGTTGCCTTTAACTGTGCTCTGTATTTCTTTACATAGTTTTGAGTTATGGCCCAGTTTTGAGTTTGTTTCAGTCTGAAAAACTCCCACTAGTATTTCCTGTAAAATAGATTTGCTACTAATAGTTACAGTTCTTGTTTTTCTTTTCCTTTTTTTTAAGATTTTATTTATTCATGAGACACACACACACAGAGAAAAAGAGAGAGAGAGAGAGAGAGAGAAAGGCAGAGCCACAGGCAGAGGGAGAAACAGGTTTCCATGCAAGGAGTCCAACATGGGACTCCATCCTGGGTCTCCAGGATCATGCCATGAGCTAAAGGCAGCACTACACCGCTGAGCCACCCGGGCTGCCCACTTCCTGATTTTCTTGGAATGTCTCAACTTATCTTGCAATTTTGGAAGTTTGTTTTGGTGGATATAGAATTCTTGGTTGATGGTTTTTTATCATAGCACTTTGAATATACCATCCCACTGCCTTCTGGCCTCTATGGTTTCTGATGAGAAATTCACTGTTAATCTCAAAGATTCCATTTACATGATGAGTTGCTACCCTCTGGCTGATTTCAATATTTTCTTCCTTTTCTTCTTAGTGTTTGAAGTTATACATATTTATGTATTTCTTTAATTTTATTTTTTTTTAATTTTGATTCCAGTATAGCTAACATAGTGTGTTATATTTTTTTTGAGGTATATACTATAGTGACATACCAATTATATATGTTACTCAGTGCTCATCAAGTAAGTGTACTTTTTAAAAAATATATTTATTCATGAGAGACACAGAAAAAGAGAGGCAGAGACACAGGCAAAGGGAGAAGCAGGCTCCATGCAGGGATCCAAATGTGGGACTTGATCCCAGGACTCCAGGATCACCCTGAGCAAAAGGCAGCCACACTTAACTGCTGAGCCACTCAGGCATCCCAAGATAAGTGTACTTTTAATCCTTTTATCTTATTTCACCCATCTCCTACCTTCCTCCCTCTGGTAATCATCTATTTGTTTTCTATAGTTAAGAGTTTGTTTCTGGGCAGCTGGGTGGCTCAGTGGTTTATGGCCACCTTCAGCCCAGGGCGTGATCCTGGAGTTGGGATCGAGTCCCACGTCAGGCTCCCTGCATGGAGCCGGCTTCTTCCTCTGCTGGTGTCTCTGCCTCTCTCTTTCTCTCTCTGTGTGTCTCCCATGAATAAATAATTTTTTAAAAAAATATGAGTGAGATCATATGGTATTTATTGTTCTCTGATTCACTTTCCTCAGCAGTATACTATTAGCTCTATCCATGTTGCTGCAAATAGCAAGATTTAATTCTTTTTTTATGACTGAATAAGATTCCATTGTGTGTGTGTGTGTGTATGTGTATATACATATCTCATATCTTTATGTATTCAATCTATAGACACTGGGCTGCTTCCATATCTTGGCTATTGTAAAAAATGCTGCAATAAACATAGGGTTGCATGTATTCCTTTGAATTACTGTTTTTATATTTTTGGGGTAAATACTCAGTATTTACCTAGTGATTACTGGATCACAGAGTAGTTCTATTTTTAATTTTTTGAGGAACTTTCACACTGTTTTCCACAGGGGCTGTACCAGTTTGCACCAACAGTGCACAAGGGTTCCTTTTTCTCCACATCCTTGCCAATGATGTTGTTTCCTATGTTTTTGATTTTGGCCATATTGACAGGTGTAAGGTGATATCTCACTGTAGTTTTGATTTTCATTTCCCTATGATGAGTAATGTTGAGTATCCTTTCATGTGTAAGTTATCTGTATATCTTCTTTAAAGAAATGCCTGTTCATGTCTTCTGCTCATTTTTAAATTGGATTATTTGTGTTGAATTGTATAAGTTCTTTATATATTTGACATACTAACCTTTTAATGGATATGTCATTTGCAAAATCTCCCATTCAGTAGGTTGCCTTTAGCTTTGTTGATAGTTTTTTGTTGTTGCTGTTGTTGTTGTTGTTTGCTGTGCAGAAGTGTTTATTTTGATGTAGTCCCAATAGTTTAATTTTGCTTTTGTTTCCCTTTCCTCAGGAGACATCTCAGAAAAAATATTTCAATGTCCAATCAGAGAAATTACTGCTACTGCCTCTACTCTCTTCTAGGATTTTTATGCTTTCAGGTCTCACATTTAAGTCCTTAATCCATTTTGAGACTATTTTTGTTTATGGTGTAGGAAAGTGGTCCAGTTTCATCCTTTGCATGTAGCTGTCTAGTTTTCCCAACACCATTTGTTGGAGAGACTGTTTTTTTTTTTCCATTGCATATTCTTGTCTCCTTTGTTAAAGATTAATTGAGTATATAATTGTGGATTTATTTCTGGGCTGTCTATTCTGTTACCTTGATCTATGTGTCTATTTTTGTACCAGTAGCATATGTTTTGATAACTATGTTACTCTATATTACTATATTACTCTTTATAATATAACTTGAAATCTGAGATTGTGATGTCTCCAGTTTTGCTTTCTTTTTCAAGATTGCTTTGCATATTCAGGGTCTTTTGTGGTTCCATACAAATTTTAAGATTGTTTGTTCTAATTCTGTGAAAATTCTGTTGGTATTTTGATGTAAGTTGCATAAAATATGTATATTGCTTTGGGTGGTATAGATATTTTACCAATATTTGTTCTTCCAATCAATGACAATGAAATATCTTTCCATTTGTTTGTGTTGTCTTCCAATTCTTTCATCAATGTTTTATAGCTTTCAGAGTACAGGTCTTTCAGTTCCTGGGTAGGTTCATCAGTCTTTGGTTTTGAGAGTTTGATTATGGCATCTCTATGGTATGATTCTTTGAATTTATTCTACTTGGGTTTTATCGAGTTTCTTGGTTATGTAGATTAATGATTTTCATCAAATTTGGGACTTTTTAAGCCATTATTTCTTTAATTTTTTTTCAGTTACTTTCTCTCTCATTCTTCTGAGACTCCTTCATGCCTTTGTTTGTATGCTAGCTAGTGCCAGTTAGGTCTCTGAAGTGTTGTCTTTTTTTTCTTTTTTCTTTTCTCATTTTTCTCTCTCAGTTTCTGAGACTGAAAAATATATACTGAAATATATTCAAGGTCACCAATTCTTTCTTCTGTTAGCTCAAATCTGTTGAGTACTCAATGAATCTTTTCATTTTAGTTACTGTACTTTCCAACTTGATAATTTCTATTTAGTTCTTTTTTATAATTTCTGTATCTTTATAACATTTTATTTGTTGAGATATCATTCTCATATTTTCCAATAGCTCTTTAGAAATGGTTTCCATGTTCTTAAACATATTTAAAACAGGCAACTTAATCTTGTTTTTGTTTTTGTTTTGTTTTGTTTAAATTAAGTCCAATATTTGGACTGACTTTAGAATAGTTTCTGTTGACTGCTTCTATTCTCTGTGTATGGGCCATAATTTGTTTCTTCATATATCTAATATCTTTTTTATTGAAAATTTGCAATTTTAAATAATATAGTGTGACAACCCTGGAAGTCAGATCTCTCTTCTCTATACGGTTTGTTGTTATTGTTGTTTACTTAATTATTTCCTTTCCCGAACTAATTCTGTACAGTCTATATCCTTTGTTAGCAGTAGCTACTGAAGTTGTAATTCAATTAGTCTAGTGGTCAGATTATGAGTGAATAGAGATTACCTTAAATGCCTCAAATAAATAAGTCTTCTAGCATTTGCCAAGGGACTCTGTTAGCACTTTAAGGCATATTTTCATTGCTTAGGAATGCAGTTTATGGCTTTGGTTAGATTTCATTTTTGACTCCACAGAGACTCAAAGTCAGCTATAGTCACAAGGGCCTTCTTAGCTTTCCTTAGGATACACACATCTCTGGACAGGCACAATCTTACACATGCATGTAGTTTTCTAGATTCCCAGGAATATGTTGGAGCTTTTCAAAGTCTCCTATGGACATCCATCTTACCTGTGTTTTTTTTTTTTTTTTTTTTCACTTTTTAAATAAGTGTCAGTCTGACATTTTCCCCAACTTTTATTACTGTCTGAGGCAGCTGCAATGTTAACCAATTGCTGCTGATTGTTGCTGAGACAGCACTTAGGGTAAAAGCTATTTGTTAGCTCAGGAATGTCTCTGAGAGAGATCAAATAAAGACAAGTCCAGTAAGTAAAGTTTTCCAAAGAAGTTCCATACAGGTCTACTAATGATCACTCTCTGGATGAGGCATCAGAGGAGATTAAATCTGTTTATTATCGCCTAGGCTTCTAGGCTGCTGGTTTACAGAATAATTTCTGGCTGTTGGTTTTTAAAGCTATCCCAGAACTGAATTAAAAAAGGATTAAAGTAGAAAAAGTTACAGTGCCACAAAGCTCACTATTCTTACTGAGATTTAACCTAAATGCTCCCAGGATTGCTGCAAGTTTTGATTGACTTCGTAAGTTCTGAAAATGTTGGTTATGACAATTTTTGCCAATGAATTGCTTTTTTTGAGAAGAGTTTAGAGATACTTGCTCTACCATTTCCACTAATGCCTGTATCTCCATCTTTTATATCTTTACATGTAATATATAAGTGTTAGTTTACATTTTTTGTTTTTTGTTTTTAGTTCAGGAACATAAGTTTTATACTTATTTTATATTGTAGTTCTCCACATCTATTATCTATACTACAATTATTATATGTCTCTTCTTTCCCATTTAAAGTCTTATAATTTTCTGACTGTATTTGTGGTCAGTTTGGTTTTTTATTTCTAATTTCCCTTTTAACTCTTCTTAGCATTTAAATTTTAAATAAATATTTATATTTTCACCTTCACTTTTTTAATCCCTCTTTTCTCAGAATCTGTTTTTGAGGTCATATACTCTTCGAAAAAAAAAATTAACCTGGAATTTCTTTGAAATTTTAGAAATATTTCTCCTGAACTCTACTCTTGTTTCACTGAAAACAATCTTGGGAAAAATATTTTTATCTGCCATTTGCAATTGTTTGTTCCTGCCTTTTGTCCAATATCCATATATAAGTTTCTAGAAATTGTTTTATCATTATTACTCATCTTTTGAATGGGGTTTGTTTTCCTGAAAACTATTATGATGAAGACTGAAAGAAAAAATGTTTCAATTCACACTTGTACTCAACTACATCTCACCAAATATGATTTCCTTTGCTCTCTAAGTTCACTTTCATTCAGTTTTAGCATTTAATATTCACTGCTGTTTTGGAAAAGCTTCTTATAACCTCAAGCACTTGATGTTATCTGGCCTTTGCTACCTCATCTCTTCGTTTTTCACTTTGAGAAAGTCTGGAAGTCTGACCCACAGACTATTAAACATGGCATTATCTCCCATCCACAATCACATATTCATGTAAATCTAGGTCTCTGAATTGGGGTTTGTCTATGCCCCTTGATCTCACTGTTTTAAACAATAATTTTTGGATACATATTTCTGTTTTTTTCTTTTCTTTCTTTTTTTAGAGGGCGGGGGAGGAGCAGAGGGAGAGAGAGAGAATCTTAAGCAGACTCCCTGTCCAGCACACTCAACATGGGGCTCTATCTCACAATCCTGAGATCATGATCTAAGCTGAAATTCAGAGTTGAATGCTTAACCAAATGAGCTATTCAAATGCTCCTTGATATATATTTATGTTTGGTGACATTTAATTGTATAATGATTGGCTTTAGGGGTGCTTAGGTAGTTCAGTCAGTTAAGAATCTGCCTTCAGCTCAGGTCATGATCCTAGGGTCCTAGGAGAGCTCTGCATTGGACCCTCTGCTCAATAGAGACTGCTTCTCCTTCTTCCTTTGCACTTCCCCTTTGTTCATGCACTCTCTCTCTCTTTCTCTCAAATGAATACTAAAAAAATAATTGGCTTTACTGTTTAATATCTGAGAAAGTATTGTTCTATCTCAATATTTCCTTCATTTTGACCCATCTATTCCAGTATATGGCACACACAAGTAACACTTTGTGATTATGGATGACAGCTCTTTTCCTATTTATTAAAACATGAAAATTGTTACTCATTCCCTTTCTTCCTCTTTTATTGTTTCCCTCTTTCCTTCCTTCTTTCTTTATTTCTTCATTTATTTGTTGCCACAAGTAAATTCCAAAAAAAAAGAGGCTTAAGGAAATGATATCAATATCAAATTATCTTCAACTTACCTTTATCAAAAAGTTTTCTTTAATAACAATGAAAAATATTAAAGAAAAGGAAAAAAATAACTTTCCATACATCAGTTATCTTTACCAAACTCATTTTCAGCCTTTTATTAAGACTTCTATTAAGACTTCTACTTCTGATACTTCTCATCTTCTCACTCTTCATAACACCCCACATTCAATATCATCCCACTGAAATATATCTCCTTAATTTTGACTGTTTTCTACATAATTATAACATATAGATTACCATAGTTATATATATAATATATATAATTATATATATAATTTCACCTGACAATTTAGCAGCATTAAAAAATGTTTGACTTTTCCTTTCTCTTGAAATGTTACCCTTATTAGATTTCAAGAGATTAAAATTTATAGGTTATTTTTTTCTATTTTAGTAACTTTCTTTTTAGTGTTTTTATCAAGTCATATTTCTCTTACTTTTTGCCATCTTAATAATTCAGATCAAGGTCCTCCTTTCTCTTATTCTGAGCACTTTTGCTAAACGGTTTAAAACCACATCCATTTTTTAGGCGAATCATTTATATAATCACACAGACCAAATTTATATCCTCATTTCAAGCTTCTCTGAGTCTTACTTCTCTAATATGTTTACTACATACTTTTCCACAGATACTTCAGGTTTAATATGACCCAACAAACTCAGTATTTGTCTAAAGAAGAAAAATTTATTGGTCCTCCTGATATATTCTGAGTGAGTAGTACATCTGTGAACATAATTTCACAAGTGAGAAACCAAGGATAAAAACAAAGCCTCATATGTGGTATTTTCGTGTATCTCATTAGACATCCACCCATTGGTATCATTTATCCATAATTCCTATATATGTTTGAATTTCTTTTTTTTAAGATTTTATTTTTATTATTTATTCATGAGAGACAGAGAGAGAGAGAGAGAGAGAGAGAGGCAGAGACATAGGCAGAGGGCGAAGAGGGCTCTTTATAGGGAGCCTGATGTGGAACCCAGGATCACACCCTGGGCTGAAGGCGGCTCTAAACCACTGAGCCAACCAGGCTTCCCTATTTTTGAATTCCTAAAACTAATGGCAAATATTCAGAAAAGTACATAAGTTTATGTGGCTGGGTTAATATTCCCAAATCGACTAAATTGTTCTTGAATTTTGTCAGATGTTTTTGTCGACGTCTATTGAAATGTCCATAAATTATTTTAATCTCTTCCTATAATGAAAAACAATTCATTTATGAATATTGATTGCATCTGGCATTCCTAGAGTAATCCTGACTTTATCATTATATGTAATCCTTCTTATAAATTTCTCGAATTGATTTACTATTACTTCATTAATGATATTTATATTTATGTTCATAAGGGATATCAGTCTACTGTTTTCTTTGATTATATTTTTGTCTAGTTTTAGTATCAAGATAAAGGAAACTTATGCAATGATTCAAGGAGGTGTTCTTTTTGATTTTCTAGAAATTTTTGTGTAGAATTTTTTTTTTTCAAATGTTTGGTAGAATTCAACACTGAAACAATCTGGGCAGTGATTTTCTTTATGAGAATGTCTTAAGTTATGTTTTTAAATTAAAGTAAATATATAGTAGTAAATAAAGGGGTTATCAGTTTTTTTTCTTCAATGAGAGGGGTAGAGTCTTTCTAGGGATTTTCCCATTTATCAAATTTATTGGTATAAAGCCATTCATAATATTATTTTGTTTTTTAATATATCTAGGATCAATAGCTGTAAGTCATATTTATTTCTTGATAATGGAAACTCTTCTTTATTTAATAAATTAATTGTAAACAGCTCCAAGATTTTAAATATAGCTTTTCATAATCTTCTTATGTTTTCATCAGTTTGTTAATTAATTTTTGTTACTGTTCTGGTATTGAAATGATTTGAAATTTATTTCTGTAAGTGCAATGATTTACAGTTATTCCTCCACCATCCCTAATAACATAGATAGCTAATTGCTAGGAAACAATATATATGGGCAACACGGGTGGCTCAGCAGTTTAGTGCCAACTTCAGCTGAGGGCGTTATCCTGGAGACCCAGGATTGAGTCCCACGTCGGGCTCCCTGCATGGAGCCGGCTTCTTCCTCTGCTGGTGTCTCTGCCTCTCTTTTTCTCTCTCTGTGTGTCTCTCATGAATAAATAATTTAAAAAAAAACATAATATATTTTTTTCAGACTTTATCTTCTCTTCATTGATTTGAGTAGCTTACTCATCATATACCATATTTGTACACATGCAAGTGTCTGTTTCAAGGTATATGAAGCTAGTGCATTGACATAATGACCCATTGTATTTCATTACCACATGAATTTGTTCATTATATCTGAATATATTTTTCTTATAGATCATCCTTCCTTTTTTATTTTTTCAAATTGTCTTGGCATTTTTTTAATCTTTTCTTTTGCTTCCTAAATTATTTTTAGAATTAGATTGTCAATTTTACACATGGGAAAAATTCCTGTTATGATTCTAACTAGGTTTGAACTGATAAAACAGATTAGTTGAGAATTATTGATATTAATTCAATGTTTTATTATTTTAGTTTATTTTTCATATTTTTTAAAGATTGTACTTATTTATTTGAGAGAGAGAGAAAGAGAGAGAGAGACAGTGAGAGAGAGCACAAGCATGGGGGAGAGGGAGGAGCAGGCTCCCCGCTGAGCAGGGAGCCCATTGAGGCTCAATCCCAGCACCCTGAGATCATGACCTAAGCTGAATGCTTAACTGACTGAGCCACCAAGGAGCCCCAAATGATTTTTCCATTTAAACCACTTGGAGGGATGTCTGGGTAGCTCAGCAGTTGAGTGTTTGCCTTTGGCTTGGGGCGTGATCCTGAGATCCGGGATTATGTCTTACACCGGGCTCCCTGTGAAGAGCCTGCTTCTCCCTCTGCCTGTGTCTCTGCCTCTCTCTCTCTGTGTCTTTCATGAATAAATAAATAAAATCTTAAAAATAAATAAATTAAAAAAATAAACCATTAGGATATGTTTAAGGCATAGCTAGTTTTTCTGTATTAGGGGCAGTGAGTTCTTTCTCATATTCTATTACAGCTTATATTGCTTTGTATTGACTGGTCCTAATACACTTACTAGGAATACATCAGTGTATATTTTAATATTAGCAGTTATACTGGTTGTAATTTTCATAATTTTGCTGAATAGTTTGATTTTGGATTTGATTTTGGATCCATGCTTTTAACAATACTGGTTGCTGTATACAATGTTGGGAGGGCAAAACGAATCAGTTCTTAAATTACCACATGTTGTTACAAGAAGTGAATTTTATCCTGTAGGACTGAATCATCAGGTACAGTAGCCAGTAACTATATTTGTCCTTTGAGCAATTAAAGTATAGACACTGTGATGGAGGAACAGAATTATTAACTTTAGCTTACTTAAAATAAATTTAAAAACTGAAGAAATGTAATTTTAAGATTTTATTTATTTATTCATGAGAGACACAGAAAGAGATAAATGCCTAACAGCGGGAAAATATTGAGATTTTACCAAATATATAGCAAATATTATAAAAGATTCCTTTCAGCAAACAAAAAGCATTGACAAACTTATCTAAAATCAAAATTAAATATTCAACAAAAAATTTATTTATTTTTTGTTTCTTTTTTTTTTAAGACTTTATTTATTCATGAGACACAGAGAGAGAGAGAGAGAGAGAGAGAGAGAGAGGCACAGGCACAAGGAGAGGGAGAAGCAGGCTCCATGACAGGGAGCCCAATGTGGGACTCGATCCCAGGTCTCCAGGATGATGCCCGGGGCTGAAGGCAGCGCTAAACCGCTGTGCCACTGGGGCTGCCCTCAACAAACAATTAAAAAATAATGGTTAATCTGATCTACTCTTGTAACTTTTGACAGCTATAACATAGTTTGAATTCTTTCATAAAAATGAAAACATTATTCGATGGTGTATCAGTCATGGTTCAACTAGGTAAAGATTAGACGATGTGTGTGTGTCTGTGTGTGTGTGTGTGTGTGTGTAGACAGATACATATGTCATTACAGAGAAAGAGAATAGGAATAGGAGACTGACTGATGATTTAAAAAGGCAAAATAATTTCCTTATGTAACTGTGAGAGCTGGCTAAACAAGTCCAAATCCAACGGTAGGCCAGTCAAGAGGGAAACATCAGCAGACTGGAACTTAACAACTACCAGTATAGGTAAAAACTGCTGTCTACAGGTAGAATTTCTTTGTCTCTTTTTCTGTTCTTTTCTGTCTCTCTTAGGGAAACTTCAGACATGTTTTAAGGTTTTCTAACTGATTGACTCAGGCTCAGCAAGATTAACCAGGCTAACTTCCTTTAAAGTCAACTGATCAGTGACATTAATTATATGACATCTGCAAAATACCTCCACAGCAGCTACCAGATTGTTTGTTTGAAAGCTGGGGACTTAGCTTACCTAACCTGTCACATATAAAAAGACCATCATCTTTACAAATATAGAGATAGTAAAAGAAAAATGCTATTTCAGTTACAAAAATTTTGTTAGAAAATTCTGCAGACTTTTTAAAAGTAGAATATCTTCAATAAGCCGCCAAACTATTTTTCACAGATTATGAGTTTTCTAATAGTTTCAAAATCCAACAAATTCCCAATATGAAAAAGAGTAATTTTTTTCACTTCGAATTTAAATGAGTTAGGATATGACAGACGTTGTTGCTCCATTAATCCTTTGGATATACATGGTCTTAAGGAACTTACAAATTTATTAAAAAATGTCATGGATTTATAACCTAAATAATTGAATGGATGTCAGAGATATGTTTTAATTTTTTACAACTGTCAAAAATAATTGTAACTTTGTGAAAAAAATCTATCACAATGGCCAGTGTTTTAGCTACAGTAGGTCGAAAATCTGAATAAATTTTTAAGCAAGAGACTAATGCTTCCATTATTGCTATGTTATACCATTTGGTATATTTTGAAAACCAAACATATTTGTACTTATTTTTTGAATTAGACTGTGAAAAGTGACATGGATACAGTTGTTTAAATTGTTCATAATAAATAAATAAATAAATAAATAAATAAATAAATAAATAAATAAATAAAATTTTAAAAGTAAAATAACAAAAAAAATAAATTGTTCAATATGTACATGCAAATGCAAGAAATAATGTCCAGTTAATGAAACTGTAGAAATAAAGAAAAGCTTAAAATATCTTAATAAGCTGTGAGTTTTGTAAAACTGTTACTGCACTGTTTACTCCAATTTAAGATTTTCTTGAAATCAAAAAATGCATGTGAAATATTAATCAAATGAAAGAGGTTAATGGTAATGTAGTTTGTATTTTTCACTACTACCACACTGCTTATGAATAAGCTAAATCTGAATTTCCAAGGAAAGGAATGGCTTGTTTGTGATTCTAAGTTAGAAAAGTACAGAGATAGCAGCAATGTCCACAATAGCCAAACTGTGGAAGGAGCCTCGGTGTCCATCAGATGAATGGATAAAGAAAATGTGGTATATGTATACAATGAAATATTACTCAGCCATTAGAAATGAGAAATTCCCACTATTCGCTTCGACATGGAGGGACTTGGAGGGTATTGTGCTGAGTGAAATAAGTCCATCAGAAAAGGACAAACATTATATGGTCTCATTCATCTCTGGAATATAAAAATTACTGAAAGGGAATAAAAGGAAAGGAGAAAAAATGAGTGAAAATATTAGTGAGGATGACAAAACATGAGAGACACCTAACTCTGGGAAATGAACAAGGGGTAGTGGAAGGGGAAGTGGGTGGGGGGTTGGAGTGACGGGGTGATGGGCACTGAGGGGGGCACTTGGCAGGATGAGAACTGGGTGTTATGCTATATGTTGGCAAATTGAACTCCAATAAAAAAAATAAAGAAAAATAAAATACAATGGGTAGATTCAGCAAAAAAAAAGAAAGAACAGAGATTTACGTTGACATTAATTTTTTTATAATATAAATCAACAATAAAGTTCTTATAGGTTATTCAGAAGATCAAACTACAGACAATTTCATTGTACTAAATGGAATTTAAAAAAATTGACTACATGCCTAAAGGAAAAAAGATTAAGAATGTTTTGTTGATAGTAATAAACTTAAGTTTTTCAATTCATATTTGTCTAGGTTTAATGTTAATAATATTTTGAATTGAAACAAGAGTTAGTGAATTTACATATAAAGGTATAGTTTTGAAAGTGGTATGATTTTGCTTCAAAGGTATAGTTTTGAAAGTGGTATGATTCTGCTTCAAAGTTCAATCTACTCTTCTAAAACTGATAGGCTACTTTTATGAAAGTGGAGCAAATATCAAAGAATAATCTTATATACTCAATCCAGTTATTAGGAAATATGTATCTTTCTGAAACAACTTAGGAATGTAACTGGTTTTTCAAATGTAAATTTTTAAAAAAAATATTTTATTTATTTGTTTGAGAGAGACAGAGAGAGAGAGCAAGTGGAGAAGGAGAGAGGGACAGAGGGAAAGACACTGAGCACAGAGCTAGATGCATGGTATTCAGTCCTACAACCCTGATATCAAGACTTGAGGCAAACCAAAAGTCTCATATTTAACCAACTGAATTATTATTATTAAATATTAATATTAAATATTATATATTAAAATCTACTATTAAAAATAACTGGACCTGGGGATCCCTGGGTGGTACAGCGGTTTGGCGCCTGCCTTTGGCCCAGGGAGCAATCTTGGAGACCCGGGATCGAATCCCACATCGGGCTCCCGGTGCATGGAGCCTGCTTCTCCCTCTGCCTATGTCTCTGCCTCTCTCTCTGTGTCTCTTATGAATAAATAAATAAAATCTTTTAAAAAAATAAAAATAACTGGACCTGTTATTTTTAACATTTTTAATATGTCTACTAGCAAACTTAAAATTATATATGTAGCTTGTATTTGTACTGGGCAATACTGCTCAAGGCAATTGTGATCTGCAAAGAAATTTCAATTCTCTGTGCTTGAAAGGTAAAGAATTCTTGTGAGCAGAAGACCAAGAGAGGCTCCTGAATGTCCCTTTGCATTTTTATTCAATTTTGTCCCTAAAGATATCTAACTTCATTTTAAATTCAAACATCATTCTAAGCCCCTGCAGTTATCAAAGTATTGTGTTATAAAAGTGGAAAGAAACCCAAAAGCAAAAAAAGACAAATGAAAAAATACACATCCCCACACTGAAGAACTTTGTAATCTTGCAAAAAGAGGTACAGAATGAAGCACAGACACACAGACACATTTAAAAACAACTAAAACTTCTGTCTCCCGACAATGAAATACTCTTTGAAAACTAGTAACTAAAAGAAAATCTGATACCTCACAAATACGCTTTTGTTTTTAAAGCTCAGACTTTTTAAGAGGTTGGTCTGTTCTCTCAAGAACAGTTGGGAGCGTGGTTACAAAATAAACAGCCTAATTAAGCCCTCACTGTATGTATGCTTTACTTATGTGGTACCATTTCATAAAAGCAGATGTCTTTCTGAGGAAAGAAAACACAATTAAGGACAGACCTTCTAACTGAAAGGCGTAAAACTATGGAGACAATATTGTACTTGCAAAACCAAAATTGTACTTGTAAATACACATAGGGCTATAAAATGAGGTTTAACACAGTGGGGATTAAGTAGGAGCACAGTATGAATTGGCACTCCCCTTGTTTGCTTCTAAAAATGCCTGCTATTGCGTCAAAATGTCATTAGACATGAAGTTTCACGGGGTTGCATTCTTGCAAATGACTCCAAAGATTAGATATAACTCCTCCTTTTAAAACATCTTACATATTTTAGGGAAAAATACATTATATATATATGAAGGTTGTATAAAGCCAATGAAGAGTTTTAAACAATATACTAAAAGTGAAAATTCATTAATAAAAACATTCCTTTAATACTCCAAGTAACTTCCCTACTCCCTAGGTGTGACTACTATTGCACGTCATTTGATAATTTCCTCCTTAGTTTTCTTTTTACCTAAATGGTTTGTGAATGTTTCTCTACATCACATTGTGTAATTTGCTTTGTTCTGAACATTTTATGAGCCAAATCATACCATTCATATTCTTTTTACTTTTGACTCTTTTACTCAAATTTATGTTCATGAGATTCGTTTAATGTTCTTGTAGGTAGCTGTTATTTCATTCAGTCTCTTTACTTGTAGTATTCCATTGTACAAACACATCATGATTTATTAATTTTGTCATTATTGAACATTTATATTTGCTGATAATTTCACTGGCATACCTTGCAACTTCAGTTTAAGTATGATGTTTTAATGGTTTTATCCAACTTATTTTTGTTTTCTCTGTATTCCCAGCTATAATTAATAAGGTTATTTTCTCAGACTCATACATTTTTTGTAAATTAATAGATAATTTTATTATGTGATAATTATAAAAAGGGAGATTTTCAAAATAGAATATACCTAGTAGCTCCCAGTCAGTAACTCATAACTTCTCACTAGAAAAACAGCTTATAATAATGCTGAAATCTATATTCGCAAATTAATAGCAAAACCTAGGGGAAACTGAAATTACTTTTAAGAGAGATGGAGAACATTCTATGAATAGTTCGATTTTTTAAATATCCTAAATTTGATTCATGAATAAGGTGATCTAAAATAAGAAGAAAATTCATTTTAAAATGAATTTAAAAAATTTTAAAAATTCTTTCCATCTTAGAGAGAAAGAACAAGTGACTGTATCCATTCAATAATGGAGTGGCCAATACTTGTATCTATGCAAACCTGACCTGTGAAGTGGCTGAAGTAATACTTGGCTCTCTTGTTTTGTACACATAGATACTCACATAAAAATTCCATTAAAGAATTCCATTAAGCATAAATTGCAAAACAGTATTAATTAGCAAAGAAATTAGTGAATTTCTTATAATTAATTCTCTCCAAAGATATTTATAGATTATATATGAGAGATTTCTTGTCTTTCAAGGAATACTAATAACAATCTCCCCAAGGAATGCATAACCTATCACAGAATTAAAAATCTTATAACAGCACCAACAATTAAAATATCAGGTGATGGAGGATCCATGTATTCAAATTCTAGTGAAATAGATATAACTGGCAAAAATTAATTGAAAAAAATGAAGTCTCTTGGAAATTATCTTAGAAGCACAAGACAAATGAATAACATTTATTAAAGATAATCTAGTAAATCTTATTAAGAACTGTGAGGTCTGTGGCACTAGGGCTATGAGTTGCCCCCCTTCACCCATCCCTACCAGCCAGTGGAACAGAAGCTCCATTCCCAGCAAAGGTTGCCAAGAAGATAGGCCTACAGTCTCCCCACATCCAATCCATGGCTATGGGTAGCTTCCTGGGATGGACAAGCTATCAGCATTTCTCATTATCCTTTGGTCTGGGAAAATCAAAGGCTACTACTTTCACCAGCATCCTGATTATCAAGTAAAGATGTTAGTATGAGAGAAGGAAACTACCATTAACATACCCAATCCAGAGCAGTGACTAAGAGATTTGGCCCAGGGAGAGAATAAGTACAACAGAGTGCAGGAAACTGAAGCCTAAGAGTGCCTCAGAAACAATGGAGATGTTGATGCTAAGTAATTATTAGGATGCTGTTAGCTTGATGAAAGCAAGGAGCTAAACTAGGCTATTAGCTTACCAGAGAAACTGGCCAAATAGCCAAAAAGAGATACAGAAAAAAAAAAATATATATATATATGAGTACACATACATACATATGTGCGTGTTTGTATATATGTATATATGTATACATATAGTATTTTAATTCTTAGAAATAAAGAATAGAAGATGGTTGCCAGAGGCTGGGGATTAGGGAAATAGGGAGATGCTGGTTAAATGGTACAAAATTCTAACTACAAGATGAATAGATTCTGGTCATCTAATGTATAGCAGAGTGACTTTAATTAATAGTACTGTATTATATATTTGAAAGATGTTAAGAGTAGATCTTAAAACTACACACACACACACACACACACACAAATGGTAATTATGTGAGGTGACTAACCTTATTGTGATAATCATGTCACAGTATATATGTGTAGAAAATCAGCACAATGTACACCTTAAGCTTACATACATTACATATTAATAATATCTCATAAAAATGAGAGAGAAAAAAGAGCCATCTTGAAATCAAACACTGGACTCAAAATCTGCAAAACCGTCTGAATTAATTGGATAAGACTGTTAAAAAAATAGAGTGATCAGCTGAAAATCAGCAGAATCAAATAGCTAAGTACCATGCCAACAGAGGCAGTTTTTAACAGAAAGATAAAGAAAACATACATCAAAACTGATAAAACCACTGGAATCCCAGGTGACTATATGTAGGCCAGGCTCGATCCTCTAAAGACAGACATCAAAAGCTTCAAAATACCAGAGATGTGGATTTAACATAAAAATATCCGCCAAGTCACCAGGCAAATAAACAACAGCAAAAGAACAACAACAACAAAACACCGGGGTGTGCGTTTCAGTATCCACAGTTGCTACAATATATAAACTTAAATGTTCAATTTTCAGAAAAGAAAAATATGACGTATGTAAAGGAGCAGGAAAGCATGATCTATAGGAAGAAACAAAACAAAGCAGAAGCAGAAACTGCCTGCAAAAAGACACTAATGCAGGATCCCTGGGTGGCGCAGCGGTCTGGCGCCTGCCTTTGGCCCAGGGCGCGATCCTGGAGACTTGGGATCGAATCCCACGTCGGGCTCCTGGTGCATGGAGCCTGCTTCTCCCTCTGCCTATGTCTCTGCCTCTCTCTCTCTCTCTCTCTCTCTCTCTGTGACTATCATAAATAAATAAAAAATTTTTTAAAAAAGACACTAATGCTATATTTAATAGAAAAATACTCTGGTCAACTATTATAAATATGTTAAAAATTATGGAAAACCATGCTTAAAGGAGTAAATAAAGATACAATGACAATATCTCATAAAAGAGTAAATAGAGACAGACATGATTTTTTAAATGGAAATTAGAAGGAGATAAAAGGTAAATTTAAACTGGCAAACGGGGGGATCCCTGGGTGGCACAGCGGTTTAGCGCCTGCCTTTGGCCCTGGGTGCAGTCCTGGAGAGACCCGGGATCGAGTCCCATGTCGGGCTCTCGGTGCATGGAGCCTGTTTCTCCCTCTGCCTCTGTCTCTGCCTCTGTCTCTGCCTCTCTCTCTCTCTCTCTCTCTCTGCGACTATCATAAATAAAAAATAAAAAAAATAAACTGGCAAATGAGCAATCAGCAAACCTGAAGCCAGAACAATAGAGATTATCCAATGTAAAGAAAAAAAAAAAAACAGAAAAAGAATGAATAAAAATGAACAGTGCTCCCAGAGAAATGTGTGACACTGTTAAATATACCTACATATATATGTAATGGAAATACCAAAAAGGGAGGAGAGTAAGATACAAAAGAAAAATTTGCAAAAATAATGGCTGAGGGGCACCTGGGTAGCATAGTTGGTTAAGCGTCTGACTCTTAGTTTCAGCTCAGGTAGTGATCTCAGGGTCATGAGACTTAGTTTCAGCTCACGTAGTCATTTCAGGGTCATGAGATCAAGCCCTGCATTGGGCTCCATGCTGAGTACAGAGTCTGCTTGGGATTCTCTCTCTCTGTTTCTGCCCCTCTTGCTCATGTGTGCATGTGCTCTCTCTCTCTCTCAAATAAATAAATAAATCTTTAAAACAAATAGACTGAAAAAAATCCTTAACAAAGTTAAATGTTACACTAGAAAATATTTCGTTAATGGAAAAGGAAGAAGTAAAGGAGAAACAGAAAGACATGTGGAAAACAAAATGGCAGACATCAATCTAATATCTGTAGGATTATTAAATGTGCATGGTTTATTTTAATTTTTTATTTTATTTTTTTAAAGATTTTATTTATTTATTCATGAGAGACACACAGAGAGAGAAGCAGAGACACAATTAGAGGGAGAAGCAGGCTCCATGCAGGGAGCCCAACGTGGGACTCCATCCCAGGTCTCCAGGATCACACCCTGGGCTGAAGGCTGCGCCAAACTACTGAGCCACCAGGCTGCCCAAATGTGCATGGTTTAAACAATCCAATAAAAATGCAAAGTCTGTTAGAGAGGATTAAAAACAAGACTCAACTCTACTTTGTAGGAGACACATATTAAATGCAATATTATAAATTATAAAGAATGGCAAAAGATAGCATGCAAACAGCAAACACAAGAAAAGATCAAATAGTTCTAATATCAGACAGAAAGACCAAAAATGCTAATAGCGATATAGAGTTGTTTTCAAATGGTAAAATAGTCAATCTATAAGAAAGATACATTATAAACATATATTTTCCCAACAACTGAATTTCAAAATGCACAAGGCACAAACTGATAGCACTAAAAGGAGAAATACGCAATTCAATCACAGTGGCTGAAGATTCCAATAATCTTCTTTAAATAATGGATAGAACAACTAGTCTTTATATCAAAAAGGAAACAGAGGACTTAAAACACATCGCCAGACAAGAAGACCTAAAAAACATCACACAGCAATCTGCCTGACACAGTATTCTCTTTCATTTTTAAAGATTTTTATTTATTTATTCATAGAGACACACAGAGAGAGAGAGGCAGAGACACAGGCAGGGGGAGAAGCAGGCTCCATGCAGGGAGCCTGACGTGTGACTCGATCCCGGGTCTCCAGGATCACACCCCAGACTGCAGGCGGCGCTAAACCGCTGCACCACAGGGGCTGCCCTGACACAGTATTCTTTTTTCATGTACATAAGGGAACTTTCTACAGTATATGGCATATGTTAGGCCATAAAATAGTCTTCAATTAATTTGAAATTATTAAAATCTGCAGTTATTTTCTGTGAACATTAATTAAATTTAGAAAACAATAACAAACAAATTTTGGAATTCACAAATATGTAGAAATTAAATAATACATTCTAATCATAAAATAAATTATGTTGAGATAAAAATAAAAACAGAAAAAAATAAAAAAATAAAAACATAGGATGCAACTAAGGATGAATGCAGTGCTTTATAGATATAAATGTTTATGCTAAAAAAATGAAATATCTCAGGTCAATAACTTAAGTTTCCAAATTAAGAAATCGGAAAGAGAAAAGTAAATTATATCTAAAACAAGCAGATGAAGTTAATCATAAATATTAACGTGGAAATTAAGGAATTGGAGATTAGGAAAAGAATACAGAAGATCAAGAAAACTAAAAGTTAGTTATTTGTAATATCAACAAAATTAACAAAACTTTAGCTAAATTAATCAAGGAAAAAGAGAGACAATATTCAAATTACTTGGGCCGCCTGGGTGGCTCAGCGGTTGAGCACGTCCCTTCAGCCCAGGGTGTGATTCTGGAGTCCTGTAATCAAATCCCACATCGGGCTCCCTGCATAGAGCCTGCTTCTTCCTCTGCCTGTGTCTCTGCCTCTTTCTCTGTATCTTTCGTGAAAAAATAAATATCTTTTAAAAAATATTCAAATTACTATAATCAAGACATTGTTGATTTTAGATATACAAATGACTATATAAGACTACTTTGAACAACTGTATGTTAATAACTTGGATGAATTAGATAAGTTCTTAGAGAACACAAACTACAAAAATTAACTCAACAAGAAATAAAAAATGTGAATAGACCTCTCTCAGGTACAGAGACTGGAGTAGTAGTAAAATTATTCACACATGAAAAGCCCATGTCCAGTCAGCTCAATGGCAAACTCTACCAAATATTTGAAGAATAATCAATAGTTTTCCATACATTGTTCCATAAAAATTATAAGAGGAACAACAACACTTTCCAACTCATTCTGTGAGGCCAGTGTTAGCCAGGTAATAAGCCAGAGAAATATATCTCAAGAAAAGTACAAAGTTCCCATATTAATGCTTCACAAAAATCCTCAGTAAGATTCCAGCAAACAAACCCAATGACATATAAAAAACAATATATACCACAATGGAGTGGCATTTATCAAAAATAAAAGGCTAACTTAACCTCTAAATATCAGTTCACATAATATACTATATGACTAGAATAAAGGATAAAAATCACATGATCATCTCTATATTTGTGGCTCAAAATTGTTCTCAAGCTGAAAGATAGTAGCTAGAGCTTCATCACACCAAGTTTCAAAGAGCAGGAGGTAGCAGTCAGCATATGGCCCTTCTTTTAAGAATGTTACATGAAATATACATATTATCACTCTGCTTATCCAGTTTTCCTAACTAATTGCAGAACGTGAGAATATTTCAATAAGTTTAAAGAACTGAGTCTTATCTGGGACAGCAAATTTGGGAGACAATTAACAGTGAAAACCACAGATAATTAAGGTTCCTTCAGAAAAGAACATGATTATTCACAAAAAAAGTAAATAAACTAAAAAGAGAAATGAGACTCTAGGGAGAAAGAAAACTGATATTAAAGATAAAAGCAGATTTGCAAGAAAGAAAATCTCAGAGACATAATCAAGAAGCTGCAGTCACACTAATTAGACTATTGAGGTTGAACACCAATAATCAATCAGAGTTCTAATATTAGAATAAAATGAGAAGATAACTCAGAAATTTTCAAAGTAAGCCCAGATGAATTTCAATTACCTTACTCTGCCTAATGGTTTCCTTGTTTCCTTCTGTCCCAGAAAATTGATATAAATATTAAGCAAATATAATTATAAATGTGTAGGCATTTACAGCCCTGCCACAAAGAAGTTCTTAGAATTAAAAGATGGGGAAAGAATGTGATCTCTATCTCTATATCTGCCTCTCTCTTTCTCTCTCTTAGAGACAGATTCTCTAAGAGAGAGAAAGAGAGAGGTATATATGTATATAGAGAGAGTCTCTCTTTAGTGAACTGGGATCAGATCGTGGTCTATTTGAAGTATCAAAACACACACCAAAATCCAAAAGTTACTAATTGTGAGGTAATTTTTCCTACCTCCCATAGACTGAACAGTAAACAAACTAAATAGTATCTATGCCAGCTTGCACTCCCCAGCAACTCTAAAGGTCATCGATATAGAAGAATGGAGCCAGAACATGTATTTAGTTCAAAAGATCAAACAGCTTTGCATATACTTCACCTATCAGATTAGAACAAATATTATCTCATTATGTAGCTGAGGCAATTGAAGAACAAAGAAATCAAGTAAATTTCCTAAAATCTTACATTCCTTCTTGGAAATGATGGAGTCAGGACCCAACCTTCTTTGAGTGGCTCCAGAGCCTTCCTTCAAATATTTTCCTAATAGCCTACCCGGGTATTCTGAACACTTAGGGAAATCAGGCCTTTTTTTTGTTATGGAAGCCAAGGAAAGAATCATTTGAGGAAAGGAACGATTTAGAGTTTAAAATATTACAGAAAGATACAAGATTGAAATATTTCTATGTAAGTGGCAACAAGGCCACATAAATAAGCTGGATAAATTTATATCACATATATTTTTTTTTCTTTTTTTTTTTTTTTTTTAGGATTTTTTTTAATTTATTTATTTTTTTTATTTATTTTTTTTTTATTGGTGTTCAATTTACTAACATACAGAATAACACCCAGTGCCCGTCACCCATTCACTCCCACCCCCTGCCCTCCTCCCCTTCTACCACCCCTAGTTCGTTTCCCAGAGTTAGCAGTCTTTACGTTCTGTCTCCCTTTCTGATATTTCCCACACATTTCTTCTCCCTTCCCTTATTTTCCCTCAGCTATATCACATATAGATAGCAATTAATTATGTGAAGGAAGACATTTTGATTTCAGTCAATCTTCCTGAAAATGAGAGGAGAGACAAAGACAGAGGCTGATAGACAAAGCTCAAGAGCACCAGTGGGGTACCGATGTAGGACTAAGCAAAGTCTTTTTTAACATGGTTGAAATGTCATCCTTTTAAAATACTGATGATATGAAGCTTTCAATGGATGAGAGAGGGTGAAATTATTGGTAAGAAATCTGGGGTGCACAATATTATAGTCTTAAATCCAGTTAAATCACTGTTATGCTAATTATGCCTATTTAAATAGTTTACTGCTGAGTTAAGTGGGATATATACCTATATACTTATTCAGTATATGAATTGTATAATTCAGTGTAAGTATTGAATATGTATACTCTCTCTATATATGTACATAATATATATAACATATATATATATTAGATACACATATGTATTTCCCAAAACACAAGCATGTGTGTTATATACCATTTTTAATCTGGATATTTTTCTCTTGAAAACCTTTACTATTGTAATCTGGACATTAGTAAATTTAGGACTACCTTCACCTTTTTCTGTGTTGGATCTAGTCTGTCACAGACCTGATGACTACATACTTTCTTATATTCCCCTTACTTTACTAAATTAAATCTCTAAGAAATGGTTGAGTGGAAGGACATTTTTGAACTCATGTGTCAGAAACTATCCTTATTTTACCCTGAAATTGGATAAAGTTTGGAGATTGGAGTAGGAATTCTAGAGTAAAGATAATTTTCCTTAGAACTTAAAAGGCATAATCCAAATCATCAACCATCAAAAACTGCTACTTAGAGAATAGACATGGTTGTAATTCAGTTCCATTGCATGTGATTATGTTTAACCCTCCAGGATATTGTAGACTCTTTTCTTCTGTATTCCTAAAAATTATAAGGAATCTCAAAACTTTTTTTCAGGAAGACAATCAACCCTTTTAAAAAATTCTTGAAAGAGTATGTGTATGCATGAAAAAGAGAAGCAGAGCGGGGGGAGTGGAGAGAAGCAGATTCCTGACATGGGGCTTGAGCTCACAACCCTCAGATCATGACCTGAGCTGAAATCAAGAGTTGGAGCACTTAAATGACTGAGCCACCCAGGTGCTCCTTAAGATTAGTATATCTTCTTTCAATGTTTTAATTTTTCTTCATAGGGAATTTTTTTTAAATTAAAACTTTAATGATTATGAATTACCTATACTTTTTATTTCTTCTTCTATCAGTTTTGGTAAGTTGTTTCTTCAAAAATATATATCTATTTTGACTGGATTTTTGTATGTGTTGACATAAATTTATCTAATTTAATTCTCTCATTTTTTGAGTGTGGGAAGGGCTTGAAACTGTATTATTCTTGGTTTTGGAATTTATATTTTCACATTTTTAAATCAACATGACTGAAGATTTATCAATGTGTTGTTCTTTTTAAAAAAAAACTTCTGGTTGCTGATTTTATCAATCTTGTGTTTGTTCCCTATTTTATTTTAACTTATATTTTTAAAATTTGCTTCTGCTTCCTTTGGTTTTAATAGCTATAGATATTCTACCTTATTGACACAACAGCTTAAAAACGGTATTTATATATTTTTTCTAATATACACAATTAAAATTATGAATTTCTCTCAAGTCATTAATTTAGCTGTACCCCACACTTTTTTAGGGATATATTTTTAGAGCAGTTTTAGGTTCACCTCAAAACTGAGGGGAAAATACAAATATTTTCCATATACTCCCTGCCCTCCACATGTGCATAGACTCCCCACTTATCAACATCGCTGACCACTGTGGTACATTTGTTATAACTGATGAACATCATAATCACTAAAGTCCACAGTTTACATTATGGATCAATCTTGATGCTCTACATTCTGTGGGTTTGCATAAACATATAATAAAATGTATGATCATTATAATACCATACAGATTATCCCACTGCTCCAAAAATCCTCTGTGCTCTGCCTATTAATCCCCGTCCTTTCCAATTGCTGATCTTTTTTTTCTGTCTCCAATTTCTTGCCTATACCTGAATGTCTTATAGTTAGAATCATGCAGTATATAACTTTTTCAGATTGGTTTCTTTTACTTAATAATACTTATCTAAGTTTCCTCCATGACTTTTCATGGCTTGGTAGCTTTTTAGTGCTACATAATTTCCATTTTCTGGATATACCACAGTTTATTTATCCATTCTCTTTAGTAGACATTGTGGTGGCTTCCAAGTCTAGCAATAATGAACAAAGCATCTATAAATATGTGTGTGCAATTTTTTGTGTAGGCATAAGTTTTTAACTCCTTTAGGTAATAGCAAAAAGCATGATTGCTGGATTGTATGGTAAGAGTATATGGTTCTGTAAGAAACTGCCAAACTCTCTTCCAAAGTGGCAACATCATTTTACATTTCCATGAGCAATGAATGAAAGGTCTTATGAAGCATTTGGTGCTATCAGCATGTTAGATTTTGGCCATTCTAATAGGTGTACAGTGGTATCTTTTTGTTTTAATTTGCATTTCTTGAGGACATACATTGTGGAATGACTTTTTATATGCTTATTTGCCATTTGTATATTATCTTGGGTGAGAGGTCTGCTCAAGTCTTTGGCTCATTGTTTAATCAAATTGTTTTCTTATTGTTGAGTTAAGAATTCTTTGTATATATTAAATGACAGTGTTTTACTGGATGTGTCTTTCAGAAATATTTTCTCCTAGGGCAGCCCAGATGGCTCAGGGGTTTAGCGCTGCCTTCAGCCCAGGGCCTGATCCTAGAGACTTGGGATCGAGTCCCACGTCGGGCTCCCTGCAAGGAGCCTGCTTCTCCCTCTGCCTGTGTCTCTGCCTCTCTCTTTCTCTCTCTCTCTCTCTCTGTGTGTCTCCCATGAATAAATAAATAAAATTAAAGAAAAAAGAAAAGAAAAATTTTCTCCTAGCCTGTGGCTTGTCTTCTAATTCTTTTGACATTATCTTTTGCAGAGCAGAAAATCTGAATTTTAATGAAGACAATCTTATCCATTATTTCATTGATTTTGCCTTTGGTGTTATACCTAAAAAGTCATAATCATACCCAAGGTCATCTAGGTTTTCTATTATGTAATTTTCTATGAGTATTATAGTCTCATGTTTTTACACTGAGGTATGTAATATATTTTTTAAAAAATCTTCTTGATTTTTTGGTTTGTAATCTATTTTGAGCTATGTGTAGGATGTAAGGTCTGTGTCATGATTTATTTATTTATTTTTGCATACAGTTGTTTCAGTACCCTACACAATTTGGTATGTTCTATATTCATATTTGATTCCAAAGACTTCCTAATATCCTTCATGTTTTATTTAAACTTTAACTCATGGGCTATAAAAATACATATTATATATTAAAACACATATATATTTATATGTATATATTCACATAATATATTTATATGTAAATATATACTTATATATTATAAAAATATAGTAGATTGGAAGCTAATGTTTTTAATTCTTTTTCTTCCAAGTTTCTTTTTTTTAGCTTTATTTTTTTTAATTTATTTTTTATTGGTGTTCAATTTGCCAACATGCAGAATAACCCCCAGTGCCCGTCACCCATTCACTCCCACCCCCCGCCCTCCTCCCCTTCTACCACCCCTAGTTCATTTCCCAGAGTTAGCAGTCTTTACGTTCTGTCTCCCTTTCTGATATTTCCCACACATTTCTTCTCCCTTCCCTTATATTCCCTTCCATTATCATTTATATTCCCCAAATGAATGAGAACATATTAGCATAGGGTACCTGGAATGGCTCAGTGGCTGAGTGTCTGCCTTTACCTCAGGTCAGAGTTCTGGGACTGAGTCCTGCTTCAGGCTTTCTGCGAGGGGCCTGCTTCTCCCTCTGCCTACGTCTTTGCCTCTCTCTGTGTCTCTCATGAATAAATAAATAAAATATTTTTTAAAAAGTTAGCACATAGTGTAGTACTGGTTTCAAGAGTAGAATTTAGTGATCCATCACTTACATATAACACCCAGTGCTCATAACAAGAATCCTCCTTAATGCCTATCACCCATTTAAAACATTCCCCATCCACCCCCTCACCAGCAACCCTCAGTTTTTTTTTTTATTTTCTATATTTAAGGGTCTCATGGCTTGCCTCTCTCTGTTTTTCCTTTTTCATTCCCTTCTCCTATGTTCACCTGTTTTGTTTCTTAAATTCCACATATGAGTGAAATCATATCGTATCTATCTTTCCCTGACCTATTTTGCTTAGCATAATGCACTCTAGTTCTATCCATGTTATTGCAGATGGCAAAATTTCATTCTTTTTGATGGATGAGTAATATTCCGTGTGTGTGTGTGTGTGTGTGTGTGTGTGTGTGTGACATCTTCTTTATCCAATCATCAGTTGATGGAGACTTGGGCTCTTTTCATAGTTTGTCTATTGTTGATAATACTGCTATAAACATTGGAGTGCATGTCCCCCTCCAAACCTGTATTTTTGTATCTTTAGGATAATATCTTGTGTTGAAATTGCTGGGTCATAAAGTATATTTTTAATATTTTCCAAATGTAATGCCTGGAAGTTCTTGTCTACTACTAGTTCATGTATACTTCAAAAGTACAGCTATAGAGGGTTCAGTAAGATTTTAGAAAACACATTTAGGAAAAATTTTTTTAGATGAGGGATAACTACAGGGTTTTCTACTAAATACACCAAAAGATGAAAAAATGGCAGAGACTTGTGATCTAGTAAGACATACCAGTCATAGTAGAATAATTGCCATCAAGATCTGTGTTTAGGGGTTACTCACATTGAAGGACATAGATATCTACCAGAGAGTTATCATCTAAAAAGCAGAATATTCTTTAGTGTGAAAGTATGTGCTCAGAGGAAATACTGGGATATTTCTCTACAAAAATTTAAAGATTATCAATGAAGAGTTTCCATGTTCAAGAATGGGACCTTTATTTTTCTATTGGATTAATGCTGTCAAAATTTTTGTTGTGATTCTCTATTCTGTTCCATTGATCTATGTGTCTGGTTTTGTGCCAGTACCACACTGTCTTGATGGCCACAGCTTTGTAGTACAACCTGAAATCTGGCATTGTGATGCCCCCAGCTATGGTTTTCTTTTTTAATATTCCCCTGGGTATTCGGGGTCTTTTCTGCCTCCACACAAATCTTAAGATGATTTGTTCCAACTCCCTGAAGAAAGTCCATGGTATTTTGATAGGAATTGCATTAAATGTATAAATTGCCCTGGGTAACATTGACATTTTCACAATATTAATTCTTCTAATCCATGAGCATGGTATATTTTTCCATTTCTTTGTGTCTTCCTCTATTTCTTTCAGAAGTGTTCTGTAGTTTTTTGGGTATAGATCCTTTACCTCTTTGGTAAGGTTTATTCTTAGGTATCTTAGGCTTTTGGGTGCAATAGTAAATGGGAAGTGGACCCTCAACTTTATGTTCAACTAATATTCGACAAAACAGGAAAGACTATCCACTGGAAAAAAGACAGTCTCTTCAATAAATGGTGCTGGGAAAATTGGACATCCACATGCAGAAGAATGAAGCTAGACCACTCTTTTACACTATACACAAAGATAAAAAAATGGATGAAAGATAAGTGTGAGACAAGATTCTATCAAAATCCTAGAGGAGAACACGGGCAACACCCTTTTTGAACTTGGCCACAGTAACTTCTTGCGAGGTACATCTATGAAGGCAAGAGAAACAAAAGCAAAAATGAACTATTGGGACTTCATCAAGATAAGAAGCTTCTGCACAGCAAAAGAATCAGTCAATAAAACGTAAAATACAACCTACAGAATGGGAGAAGATATTTGCAAATGACCTATCAGATAAAGGGCTAGTATCCAAGATCTATAAAGAACTTATTAAACTCAACAGCAAAGAAACAAACAATCCAATCATGAAATGGGCAAAAGACATGAACAAAAATCTCACAGAGGAAGACATAGACATGACCAACAAACACATAAGAAAATGTTCCCCATCACTGACCATCAGGGAAATACAAATCAAAACCACAATGAGATACCACCTCACACCAGTGAGAATGGGGAAATTTAACAAGGCAGGAAACCACAAATGTTGGAGAGGATGTGGAGAAAGGGGAAACCCTCTTGCACCGTTGGGTGGGAATGTGAACTGGTGCAGCCACTCTGGAAAACTGTGTGGAGGTTCCTCAAAGAGTTAAAAATAGACCTGCCCTACAACCCAGCAATTGCACTGCTGGGGATTTACCCCAAAGATACAGATGCAGTGAAACGCCGGGACACCTGCACCCCGATGTTTATAGCAGCAATGTCCACAATAGCCAAACTGTGGAAGGAGCCTCAGTGTCCATCGAAAGATGAATGGATAAAGAAGATGTGGTCTATGTATACAATGGAATATTCCTCAGCCTTTAGAAATGACACATACCCACCATTTGCTTCGATGTGGATGGAACTGGAGGGTATTATGCTGAGTGAAATAAGTCAATCAGGAAAGGACAAACATTATATGGTCTCATTCATCTCTGGAATATAAAAATTATTGAAAGGGAATAAAGGGAAAGGAGAGAAAATGAGTGAAAATATTAGTGAGGGTGACAAAACATGAGAGACACCTAACTCTAGGAAATGAACACGGGGTAGTGGAAGGGGAGGTGGGTGGGGGGTTGGGGTGACTGAGTGATGGGCAGTGAGGGGGGCACTTGATGGGATGAGCACTGGGTGTTATGCTATATGTTGGCAAGTTGAACTCCAATACAAAAAATGTTAAAAAAATTTTGCTGTGAAAACTTCCCTTGAAACAAAATTCTTCATTGAAATATGGTTTTAGATACTGGATAGAAGCTGGAGAGGATTTGTACAAGAGTTCGAGATCTGATAAAAAAACTGCTGTATTCCTCTATCTTTTTTTTTTCTTTTAGGGTGTCTAGTTTTAAAAAAATAAAGGGAGAAGAAAAGAGTGACATGCAACAGTATCTCTGGCAATATAATAAAGCACCTACAAAATCCTGAAAAATAAGGATCATGTAAGTATTCAGGAAAAACTTGCATCATAACCTTAAACAGTTCCCATTCTCAATTAATACTTTGAGATCAAGAAGAGAGAAAATAAGCAACTAATTGAAAATGAGTCATTAAAGTGAAATGTAAATAAAGCTGCCTATTTACTTAATTTCACTGCATGTGGGATACATAATACAGATGTATTCTTCTTGATGACTGATTTCAATGACATAATTGATGTATTATGACATAATATATAACTGATGACATAATACAGATGTATTCTTCTTGATGACTGATTTCAATGAAATTATAGACTTGACCATCAGGCAACTGCTCCCCTCCAAAAAAATTATAAAATACAGGAGGATACAAAATGTAATCCTCCACGTCTATTGTGATTTAGGGAAAAAAGGACAGACATATAGAGGCACACATTATAGTTACAAAATTCACAGGGATGAGCCTGATATTTTACAGATTATATGGGTAATACAATTTATAGCCTATTTATTTATTTATGTATTTATTTATGATAGTCACAGAGAGAGAGAGAGAGAGGCAGAGACACAGGCAGAGGGAGAAGCAGGCTCCATGCACCGGGAGCCCGACGTGGGATTCGATCCCGGGTCTCCAGGATCGCGTCCTGGGCCAAAGGCAGGCGCCAAACCGCTGCACCACCCAGGGATCCCCAATTTATAGGCTATTTAAAGAAATCTTGGTGAGTTTTTATTCTATTGAAATGAATGCCAAAAAAAGAGAATTGAAATGTTTCAACATGATCCTTTTGCTTTTATCAGAATTAGTAATATAAATGGATACTATTTATGAGTGCAAGGGGACACACTGAAATATAAATAACAATTATATTTCAGAACATATTATGTTATCACAAATGCAAAATGTGTGGTTACACACAAGCATTAGCAAAGATTGGAAAGGAAAACATTTTTGTAACAGAAGACTAAATATTACAATATTTAATATTAGTTGAAAGTGTTATTAGCTATGGATTTAGCATACTTTTTGCGTTTATATTTAGGTTAAATAAAAAACACATAAAAAATAGTTTTAAATACCTTCCAAATATTCCTCTCTAGTAAGTATATAAATATTGAAGATGTATAATTTTTAACACAACTTGGTTAATATTTTAACAGAGAAATAAAAGATGCTGATTTAAAGTTACTTCAAATTTCCTATATTTTTCTTAACATTTTATTGACTGCAACATTAATGTTAAGGATGTCTATGAATAAGACATAAATTGTTTGAAAATAGTTAAACTGAATCACTCACCTCTAGATAATTTATTTGAATAAAGTAAAATATGCTTCTGTAGCCAACAAAATTTTATATACTTATACAAAGTAGAGAACTATATTTAATTATAATTTTTCACAGTATGTCAGAATATTGTCAGTTTTAATTTTTTCTAGTTATACTTTTCCCTAAAATTAAAAATGTATATGTAAGAAGTCTCTCCAAATATAATACATGATACTTAAGTATGCTACATCAAATTTAAAAGAATGAAAAATGTTCTTTCTTCTTCTTTCAGTTTGGAAATACTAAAAAATTGCTAAAATCATATGTTGCAAGTGTATTACAAAAGGGTAGGGCATGGCACAAACAAAGCAAAATACATAGGAGAGTAAACAAACGCATTTTCTCTTGGTCATGTGCCAAATCTTGGTTACTGACTGGCACTTTTCTATGTTGTGATTTATGGAACTATGCCACTTTATGTGTAGGACCTAATGCCCATCTAAATCTACATCAAGTCACCAGAAAGGAAAATGAGAAAATGGAGGAGATATACTTGTTTATTAAAAGTCCTATTCCCCCCCAAAATTAAAAAAAAAAGTCCTATCCCTAATTGATAAGCCTTCCATATATTCATGCTGTCTTCTGCACATCCACAGAGGGGAGACTAGAGAGAGAATCTCAAGCAGGCACAGCACACGGCCCAATGTGGGGCTCAATCTCATGACCCTGAGATCATGACCTAAGCCATAATCAAGAGTCAGACTCTTAACCAACTGAGCCACCCAGGTGCTCCTAGATGCTTACATTTGTCAAAACTCATCAACCAATATAGTTTAAATATTTATTTAATTTGAGATATTATTTAGTAGTTGATGTAAGAATTTTCAAAGTCAAGGATAAAATATTTATGGCATTTTAAAAAGTTAAAGACTTTATTCAAAGTAGGAAAGACCAGTAATAAAATGGAAAATTGTACAAAGAAATAAAAGAGAAAAATGTTTAAACCTATAAAAATACATTTAACCTTTTTTTACTCATAAGTTTAGCAAAGAACAAATGATCTGTAACATCATTGAAGAGAGACTATGATGCTCACTTTTGCATTTATAGTATGAGAAAAACTGCCTCAACCACTAAGTGGGGGAGGTTGGCAATATTTATTGAAATAGAAAATGCATATGCTCTTCATTTCCCAAAGAACAGTTAAAATTCACACATTCAAACCTCTTACTTAAAAATGGAGATGCAGCTAAGAGAGAAAAGTTGTATATATAAAATACGTATTATAAATACTCATATATATTTTCATATAACTATAACATATACAGTTACATGAAGAATTAAAAAGCAAGATAAGAGAGCTAAGAATTCTGGGGAATGGGGCTGCTGCTTGAGAACAAATGGTGAAATATGTCTTTTCCGAGGAGAAGACTTTAAAGTAGTGATATAAATGAAGTCAGGAATTAGTTTCTAGGTTGATAGGAATAGAATTTAATAAGGATTGAATGAAGTTAACTTATTCAAGAATTGAAAGGAGGAATTGACAAAGGGTTCAGTGTGTTGGACACCATAAATCAAGACATAAATGGGTAGGGGATATTAGACATATTATTTGTGGATTAGGCCATGTTGGGACTAATAGAACCTGGAAAGGATTACATTTTTGATATGACAAATACATTATGGAGGATTTTGAGTGAGATAGTGATTTTAAGTGGATCTCTCTAGCTTGTGGAGAGAATATTAAAGGAATCCCAGAGTGGATGCAAGAAGATGGGTTAGAAGGTTATTGCATTATTCTAAGTAAACAAATATTTTGGTTTAGGATGGAATATTACCAGTAGAAGAGGTGAAATGTGGTTGAATTGAGAATATATTATAAATGTACTAGAGACTTGATACAGTGATAGATTGGATATGGTTTATGAAGTTTAAGAGAAGAGTTTAAAATATTATCCATAACTTTTCTAGAAGAGCTTGTAGTTCTACTTACTGAGTAGGCTTTTAGGGGGAAACAAGAGTTCAGTCTTATGCATGGTAACTTATGCATGGTTATTATAGGTTCAAATGGTGATATATAATACATGGCTTCATATATGAGTGGTTAATTCAGGGGAGTGGCAGAGCTAGATGGGAACATCTAATGAAGATGTACACCTGAGAGGAGAAACATTTCATTGGCAAAAGGCTGGGACACTCTGACAACCAGAAGGTAAAGAAGTAAAATAATAGAAGTCAGCAAAAGAGACTGAAAAGTAGTGGCCAAAATTTGATAAAAACACATGAGAATATGATATCCTGGTAGCTGAGATTGTAATTTATTTATTTATTTATTTATTTATTTATTTATTTATTTATTACTTATTTGCTTACTTATTTATTCATGAGAGATACACAGGGAGAGGCAGAGACACAGGCAGAGGGAGAAGCAGGTTCCCTCTGGGGAGCCCAATGCAGGACTCGATCCCAGGACCCTGGGATTATGCCCTGAGCCAAAGGCAGATGCTCAACCACTGAGCCACCCAGGTGCCCTGGTAGCTGAAATTTTAAAAAGTAAAAAAAAAAAGACCAAGATCAGACCATTGGTATTTCACAATGTGAAGGTTATTGTTGACTTGCCATAAGCTATTTCAGTCTAGTAATAAAGATAAATTCCTGATTGAGAAAATGAGAGCTGAAAAGTTAGAATTCGCAAATATAGATTAGTCTTCAATGAGTTGAGCTTTCAGTAATAGCAAACAATAGCAGAGAAATGGCTGAGGGGCCAAAGAGTGATTTGATGTTGATAAATGCTTTTCCAAATTTGTAATCTGGTTAGAATGACCCAGTAGAGAGGGAAAATTGTTGGTGCAGGAAGAGAATAGAAATATTCCGGGAGAAGAACTGAGTCACTGAATGGACAAAAGTGGATAAGATTTATTAGACAAGGAAGGAGGTAATCTATTAGCTTGGACTGCCATAACAAAACATCATAAGCTAGGTGGCTTAAAAAACAAATTTATTTTCTCATAGTTCTTTCAGCTGGAGAACAGGATGGCATATGGTATGTTTCTGGTGGGAGTTTTTTGTTTCGTGTTTTTCTAGCTTACAGATAGTCACCTTCTTACTGTGCTCTTATGTGACTCGAGAGAGAAAAGGAGAGGGAGAGAGAGAAATAAAAGGAAGGAAGAAAGGAGAAGAAGAGAAAAGGAGGTTGATCTCTGGTGTCTCATCTTATAAGGATACTAATTCCACCATGAGTGAGGGCCCCACCCTCATGATCCCATCTAAACCATATTGCCTTCCAAAGCCCCATCCTTAAATACTATTACAGTGGAGGTTAGAATTTCCACATATGAATTTTGGGGCAACACAATTTAGTCCAAAGCATCACTGATAGAAGCATAGGATTATTGTTTGAGTATATACACCCTTAGATTGGCAGCTTTAGTAAAATGTTTTCTTCTTCTTATAAATGTGGTTATGTATTTTTATTTTGATGTTTTTTCAAGTGATTTTTTTCTGTCCCTTTGGCCAGAAAACTAAAGGTGTGTATAATATATATAAAAGGATACTTATATTTATCCTCTTATTAACAGAGAATACTGCTGAAATAAGAAAAATCCATTAACGGCAGATGCATTGCATCTATTTCCTTATTATCTGCCTTACTTATAATTATGTGAATTCTAAAAGTTCATTAACATATATTCTTATATATGCGTATTATACGTACACACATTACATATATTGTAGAGCAACACAAAGTAGAAAAACGTGGAAGAAAGAAACAGAGATCAAAGCTTCTGTCATGCTTCCTAACACAATAATCCTTGGTATATAGTATGCATTCATAAATGTTTCTAAAAGTCAAAAATAATGTCTAAATAAAAGCGAGACTGGGATCCCTGGGTGGCGCAGCGGTTTGGCGCCTGCCTTTGGCCCAGGGCGCGATCCTGCAGACCCGGGATCGAATCCCACATCGGGCTCCCGGTGCATGGAGCCTGCTTCTCCCTCTGCCTGTGTCTCTGCGCCTCTCTCTCTCTCTGTGACTAACATAAATAAAAAAATAAAAATTAAAAAAAAAATAAATAAAAGCGAGATTGAAAATAGTATGCTATTTTGGAAGCACTTTTCAGAACGTTGAATGTGAAGTATTAATCTATTCTACATTTCTTCAAAACAAACCCAGAACTCAAGTTTAATGTATTTAAAGCTCATATATTTGTAGTATAGAACGTCAATTTGAAGTGCAAACCTTTAACAAAATACCCTTTTTCCACTTTACATATTATGGCATGCTTCACCCACTAGATCTTACTTCCCAAATCTTTTGGCATTGAATTAAAAGAAGGAAAAGAGAAGAAAAAATAGACTACTAATCAGAAAAAGCAGGACCATGGCAACCACCTTGTTAGTGTCAAATTTTAATTTTCTCATTTGCAAGGAGTTTCAACTGCGTCAGTAGATGGGCTCTTCATGCACATGCCTCTTCTGCTTTGAAATGCTGTTCCAAGGGGCTCACAAAATAATCAGCCCCTCTGAAATCATTTGGCTAGAGCTAAATAAGTCCTAGTTCCAATTATATTAATGAAGCAGTAAAGGGAACTGCTCATTTGAGAGCTGTACTCTAGCGTTCAATTGTTGCTTGTACAGCAGACTGCAAGATACCCATGTCAGGATCTTAGAATTCTATAGAAAAAACAATTCATCTTGGTTAGTCTTAATATGTAATAATATGCCTAGGGTTAATAAATCTGCATGATTTTATTTATTAGCTTATCAGTGAAATTCAATTTTATGTATTTAATGATTCTCCACAACCCATCAAAATAGAGAGTTATGCATTATAACGTGTATCCTTTTTTGAACTGCGAAGTTTTATAAGTCTAATAACATTCATAGTGGTGATGTGAATTAGCTGTGTGTTGTACATCTGTAATCCACCACATCCTCCCTTTATTCTTCTATATATCATCTATCACCAGATCTTTTGGCCATTGGGTTGGTCTTATATGAAAGAGAGGGATTAATTCTTTCAGTGGAAGATTTTATTACTGTTCTGATTTTAAAGATGCAATTAAATAGAGGGATATTAGTTATTTTTCACGAACTATGCAAAAGCTGAACACTCCATCGCATCTCTCTAGGCCTAGTGGTCAGAGTTAATCTCATTCTTGCTCACATTCATATTTCACAACATTTTCTCTAGTTTGTTATTTCAATATTATGGGAGGAATTTTTGTGTGTGTGTGAGTTGTTAGTGAAATGCTGTCTTCATTAAATTGATCTGCAGGGGCACTAAAGACTACGTTTCACTTCAATTAACCATTCAACTCGGTGTCTCCATTGTTCTCCATAGGACATATCTTGATAGCTCTGACTGGTCACTATACAACAGTAAATTACTGAAGTCTCTATGGAGGAGGTAGAACTAGTACTTACACTGCTCCACTATATCTAACAAGTATAGGTCTTATATTTTCTGTATTATACGACCCTAACAATTCATTTAATGCTTGACTCTTTCTGATTAAAAATCAATTTTTTCAGCCATTTATATATAAATATATAAATATGTTATATATATTATTTTATCAGCCAATTATAAATATATAAATATATTTTATATATTATTTTATCTATGTATTCTAAGATATTGACATGGTATCTTGCAGGTTGCCAGATATATACATATACAAAGTGTTGATCAATTATTATCTGTGAATTCCTGCCTTCCCTTTGTTCATTTACTTCCTTTGTAAGAACATTGCAATAAAAGAAGGAAGCAGAACAAATCTGGGTGACTTTAGACTACAAAGATTAATATGTTATACACAGTCATATATGTTACAGAAGTAATGGAACATGGATCTAAAGATAAGTGATATATTGTTAGGTCTGTGTAAATCAAAAAGAAAAATATAAGAATATTTAAGTTAAATAATAATTTAAGTAATAATTTTCTCAGAAATAGATATTTAAAATGTATTACCTTTTATATTGATGTGGTGGGAATTATGCCTTCAATACACCTGAATTAATTATATATATACATATATATTTTGTATATATACACAATACATACACATATCTATACACACATACATACACCTACATTAATTATATATATATAAACATGCTCAATTTAGGAACTTCATAAAATCCTGGAATGTTTAACACTCACTCAAAATAACCATAATAAGACTCATAACGATACTACCACAGACAACATCATTAACAAATTCGAGGTGTTTTTGAAATTTTTGCAGATTTGATTCTCTGTACATGGTGCTGAGCATGACCTTTGGATTTGGTCAGCTCTTATACTTACTGATTGTGTTATATTGAGTGAATCATCTAACCACTAAATATTTAAGACAGAATTCTTATTGGAAAAATGGAGAAGGTAAATGTGGCAATATGTGCTAATCTATGAGGCAATATGTGTGAAACTTAGATGTTGTAGCTATCATACTGAAGATGGGGATGATAGCACAGATGATAATGATGATGAATTCTGTTCCAAAGTAGGGAAAAAATCTCATAAACAAACAAAATTATTCCTGTATAATAACTATTTTATTCAGATGAAGTCTTTGGAAATGAGTTAGAATAAGTTAAAATATACCAGCAAGTGGGGCTAAGCAAAAATAAATAAATAAATAAAATAAAATAAAATAAAATTAAAATAAAATAAAATAAAATAAAATAAAATAAATGCTGGAAATAATTTCTAGGATTGCTCTTCTGAAAGCTCAAGACGTTTGGATATGAAATTCACCTTGGACTTCGCCGCTCCTGTTCTGTTCTTATAAGTTCACTGGATTCCCTCTTCACTAGGAAAAACCTGTTACAGGTTTTTTTTTTTTTTTTTTTTTTTTTTCTGTTACAGGTTTTAATTGTATATATTGCTTGGCCAGAAATACTTTAAGGTCTACAGTTAGTATGGGTGGCAGAATAACCAAGTCCAAGTCAGTGTTGTTGGTCAAAGAAAGAGAAATCAAGGAAGAAGGGAAGAAGGAAGAGACGGTAAAGAAAATGGGTTTCGAGGAAGGAGGGAAGAGAAGATAGAGAGCATGTGGGGAAGGGAAGGGGAAGAAATAATAATAAAAAGGCAGTAATAATTTTGTGTATGAAAGAGCTTTACATCTTCAATTAATTAATATTCAATTAATATTTCATTAACAAAATTCTATTTCTTACAAAAATTCTTTTATACATGTGGATTTAAAAAAAAAAGATTTTACTTATTTACTTGTGAGAGACACACAGAGAGAGGCAGAGACATAGGCAGAGGGAGAAGCAGGCTCCCTGCGGGGAACTCGATGTGGGACTCAATCCCAGGACCCCAGGATCACGACCTGAGCCGAAGGGAGATGCCCAACCATTAAGCCACTCAGGTGCCCCTAAACATGTGGATATTTATGTCAGTTGTACAACAGGACTTAAAGCAGCACCATGGAGTGCAGGGATTCTCACGCTGTATTCCATAAAATTCTATCACTGCAGATGTGCAACATGACTTCACAAGGTAGGTTTGTGGTATGCTATGAAAATCTGAATGAGCAGTACATTCTTTATTACAGCCCTAGGGTGCAGAAGTTTGTTAATTCTTTTGTATATATTCAACTTAAAAAAAAAAACAGTTGGTGGAGAGAAAAAAAAAACCTGAAAATCATGGAAATGAAGGAAAATTAGAGTTTTTAAAGAAATAGAAAAGCTCATCATCTTAAAAAAAAACATAGCATCATTGATGTCACATAATAGATGATTTGGCCCCCTTCCGATGGTATGGACATAAGTAGAATAAGGTATAATTACCTGAATTAGGTATAAGGTACAATAAATTGAGTAAGATAGAATGCTTTTGTAGAGATAGAAGTAAATAGGAAGCCATATGATATTAGGTAACCCTTTTTTTAGAAATATATATTTAAAAAATATCATCCATAGCTATTATTGCTATTCATCTATATTTCAAAAAAGTGTCTTGAATGTAAAAGGATGTGAAAATTTTTTTTGCTTAGCCAATTAGTTGTACTGCCTACCAAAAAATAAATAAATAAAATAAAAACATAAGTTCTAATTCTTAAAAAAGTATGCAGCTTGGCATGCTGGGCCAGTATTAACCTCAGGGAAGTCACCTCATCAATGTTTCAGAACATCACCAATTCCAGCAACAGGACTAAACTGCCTGCCTTTCTGCTAGGGCATTGTATTTTCTCATTCCTCCAAAACATGCATAAGTATTTCTCCGTAACTAGAATACGATCTTCCTAAGAAAGTATCTTTCTAGATGCAGCTTGAATTGATGCTCTGGGCTGAGTTGTACACTTTTTCCTTTGTGTTTTATTCATATCCTCAGAATAGTTGTATAATTAGTCATATTTTATTATAATTACCTGATAGCTAGAGGAAACTACTGTCTTTATCTTTGTATTCTTTCTGTGAAGACACTTGGCACTTATTATGCAATCTTAATGTTTCTGTGTGACCCTGGATACTTTCAGCTTTAAAACAGCCTTTTTTATATAATTTATTTTATCCACTAGATTGGGCTCAGAAAGGGGGATAATTTAGTTATATCTAGGGAGGTTTGGGATCCTATATTCCTGCACTGTGATAGAAGATGTATTTCAAAGTGATTACAATACTCCATGATTCCAAGGGTGAGTACATTCTGAAATTGTTAATGTAACACTCTAAGTCCTAAACCCTTCCCACCTCATAGGTTTTATCACAGAAAAGAGTTTGCAAAGTGTGATTGTTTAGTTTTATATGTCAACATAAGTAGGCTACAGTATCCAGCTATTTAATCAAACGCTAATCTAGGTGCTGCTGTGAAAGCATGTGGTAGCTGTAGTTAATATCTATAATCAGTTGATTTTAAGGAGTCTACCCTTCATAATGTGGGTGGATTTTATCCAATCAGTTGAAAGGTTTTTAGAGTAAAATTAAGGTTTTTCAAAGAAGAAATTCTGCCTCAACACTACAGGCTCAAATCCTGTCTTGCTTTCAAATCATGAGGTTCTAGTCTGCATGCCTTCCCTCCACAGATTTTAAACTCACTTGCCCCCACAATCATATGAGCCAATCTACTGAAAAAATACACACACACACACACACACACACTCACACAGAGTTGACTCTTGAACAACAGGTGTTTAAACTGGGTGGGTCCTCTTACACAAAGATTTTCAATAAATATAGCACTGTAATGGAAACATTTTCTCTTCCTGCTTTTCTTAATAACATTTACTTCTTCTGGCTTATTTTATTTTAAGAATATAGGATATAATACATACAAAATATGTGTTAATAAGCTTTATGCTATTGGTAAGGCTTCTGATCAAGAGTAGGTTATTTTAAAAAAAAAAGAGTAGGTTATTAGTAGTTAAGTTTTTGGGCAGTCAAAAGTTATGTGAGTTTTGACTGCGTGAGGAAACAGGTCAGGACCCCTAACCCCTCTCTTACATTATTCAAGTGTCAGCTGTATGTGTGTGTGTGGGTGTGTATTTTTCCCCCTTTCTGGAGAACCCTGATACACACAGAATAAGTTACAAAGAATAAAATAAACAAACAATAAAATAGGTAGTATAATAAAATAAAAACTTTATAATAATAAAGTTAATGTTGTCAGCTTCAGTACAAAGTGAAAAAAAATGTAAAATTAATGTTCTGATAATAGCACTAAATACCAGGATATAGACTTTTAATATATAATGCTTTGATTGATTCCATGTGATGTTTACATAAAAAAATGTAAATGTGAAATCAGATAACAAATGACAACCTTATATTCACATTAAGCACAAAAACAAACAACATAAAGTAAACATAATTTTTCTCAATTTTAAATCTTGTAGTATTTAGGCTGCTAGATGTAGTATCTGGTAATAATAATTTAACACACTGTACTATGCTTACACTTAGATGTCATGAAGTAAACCTTCCAAATGAAATACAGCAAAAACATTACTATGCTCTAAAATCATGTATATTAGAAACATAGCATTTTTTTAACTGTTTCTTACAGCATACTATTATCCAGAATCCTCTTGGTTTCTTTTCTCAAAAAGAGACAGAAAGGGAGGGATGGAGGAGGAGCAAGGGAAGGGGAAGAGGGAAGGAGGGAGGAAGAGGTGCAGGATGGGAAGGAGAAAAGGAAGAGTGGGTAGAGGAGGAGAAGAGAAATATATTTTTCTTTGATTAATAGACTATTTTCAACATCTAAGTGTTCTTGGGGATTACATCATGTATTTTTAGAAAAATTTACATTTTCCCCACTCACTTTTGACAGCGATTATATACTTCTATTTTTTAATTCACATTGCATTCACAAAATTGTACTGTATTTCTAGGATTGTTTCTGACAGACCCTGTCCTGTTACACAATTATCTGCATATAACTGATGACTTCCACACAAATGCTAAGCCTTAAAGATTCTAGCACAAATCCTGGCCAAGGTATGAAATGTGTCAGAATTCTTAGCCTAATGGTAGGTTTACTTCGGATTTGGAATGGAATATTTGTGTTGACCCCTATGAGTCCCCATGCTGCTCAGGCATTAGCCAGCTCCCATTCTTTACCATATTGTCCCAAACCAAAAATCTAGGCTTCTGCTAACTTTTCCCATATACAGTTTCAGTCTGTCGATATGTAAAATTTCCTGTCAGAATCTCAGACCTGTAGAACAGTGCTCTTGGTGAGTAAGATGTTACCTACCAAGCTAAACTCTTTCTCTAAGAAGCTATATTTTTCTCCCTGTTCTCCAGATTAAATGACCTTCTCTGTGCTTTGAATGGACTAATTTTTTAGAATCATTGGGTAGCTAACTACATTCCTCCAGGGTCTGAGAAAATGACATCTTAACCCAACCAATCCTACCCAGTATTCTCTTTCTTTTCCTCCCCATGTCTTCTCGTTGGGGCCCTAGCATGCCTAAAGCCTACATCAAACTGAGTAATAAAAGTATGCTTTCAATTAATTCTGAATGCACAGAAACTTTAGAGATTTTAAGCCTAATGGAATATATACTATGAGGTTAAAATTATATAGATAATGATAGTTTCAAGAAAAGTTTCCTATTTCTTTAAAGTTGGTAACTATGTATTATTTAAATAATTAACCAAAATATTTATCTTCAAGGTTAGTATCTATTGAATATAGACTTAAATAACTATATCACTTTTATCACTAGTTATTAATAAAAGCTAGTAGGATCAAATGATGTATGAAAAAGACCCTCCAAAAATGGATTGTTTTAAAACACAATAAAATGGTATAATGCCAGTTTCATTATTTCTGAGGAACTTATAACTGAGGAAACAAAATAGTCAATGTGAAATAATATAGAGCCAGTTTTGAAGAAATTTTGTAGTTTTGTTCATAAAATGAATAATCCCTAAGAACTGGAATCTCTCTGTATCTGCTGGATAAATTGTTTTTCTCAATTTTTAAACTTCTGTCAAAGTATGTGGAAGTGAAATGCAATATTCATGATTTTCTAAACCATCCACTTTATTTTACAAATGGACAGACAGGGATCAGTTAGAGATTATGTACTTTATTGAAAAATTTTAAATACAAGGTTTGGGTAGAACCTTGTGCCAGGTGAAATTCCAACCTTGGCATAATAAATCAATATCTATGGCCACATTATACTTTTTCTTTTTTTAATTTATTTTTCATTGGTGTTCAATTTACCAACATACAGAATAACCCCCAGTGCCCGTCAACCATTCATTCCAACCCCCCGCCCTCCTCCCCTTCTACCACCCCTAGTTCGTTTCCCAGAGTTAGCAGTCTTTACGTTCTGTCTCCCTTTCTGATATTTCCCACACATTTCTTCCCCCTTCCCTTATATTCCCTTTCACTATTATTTATATTCCCCAAATGAATGAGAAAATACAATGTTTGTCCTTCTCCGATTGACTTATTTCACTCAGCATAATACTCTCCAGTTCCATTCATATTGAAGCAAATGGTGGGTATTTGTCATTTTTAATGGCTGAGTAATATTCCATTGTATACATAAACCACATCTTCTTAATCCATTCATCTTTCGATGGACACTGAGGCTCCTTCCACAGTTTAGCTATTGTGGACATTGCTGCTAGAAACATCGGGGTGCAGGTGTCCCAGCGTTTCATTGCATCTGTATCTTTGGGGTAAATCCCCAACAGTGCAATTGCTGGGTCGTAGGGCAGGTTTTAACTCTTTGAGGAACTTCCACACAGTTTTCCAGAGTGGCTGCACGAGTTCACATTCCCACCAACAGTGCAGGAGGGTTCCCTTTTCTCCGCATCCTCTCCAACATTTGTGGTTTCCTGCCTTGTTAATTTGCCCCATTTTCACTGGTGTGAGGTGGTATCTCATTGTGGTTTTGATTTGTATTTCCCTGATGGCAAGTGATGCAGAGCATTTTCTCATGTGCATGTTGGCCATGTCTAACATGTGAGATTTCTCTTCATGTCTTTTGCCCATTTCATGATTGGATTGTTTGTTTCTTTGGTGTTGAGTTTAATAAGTTCTTCAAGATCTTGGAAACTAGCCCTTTATCTGATACGTCATTTGCAAGCATCTTCTCCCATTCTGTAGGTTGTCTTTGAGTTTTGTTGACTGTATCCTTTGCTGTGCAAAAGCTTCTTATCTTGATGAAGTCCCAATAGTTCATTTTTGCTTTTGTTTCTTTTGCCTTCGTGGATGTATCTTGCAAGAAGTTACTGTGGCCGAATTCAAAAAGGGTGTTGGCTGTGTTCTCCTCTAGGATTTTGATGGAATCTTGTCTCACATTTAGATCTTTCATCCATTTTGAGTTTATCTTTGTGTATGGTGAAAGAGAGTGGTCTAGTTTCATTCTTCTGCATGTGGATGTCCAATTTTCCCAGCACCATTTATTGAAGAGACTGTCTTTCTTCCAATGGATAGTCTTTCCTCCTTAATCGAATATAAGTTGACCATAAAGTTCAGGGTCCACTTCTGGATTCTCTATTCTGTTCCACTGATCTATGTGTCTGTTTTTGTGCCAGTACCACACTGTCTTGATGACCACAGCTTTGTAGTACAACCTGAAATCTGGCATTGTGATGCCCCCAGATATGGTTTTCTTTTTTAAAATTCCCCTGGCTATTCAGGGTCTTTTCTGATTCCACACAAATCTTAAAATAATCTGTTCTAACTCTCTGAAGAAAGTCCATGGTATTTTGATACGGATTGCATTAAACGTGTAAATTGCCCTGGGTAACACTGACATTTTTACAACATTAATTCTGCCAATCCATGAGCATGGAATATTTTTCCATCTCTTTGTGTCTTCCTCAATTTCTTTCAGAAGTGTTCTAAGTTTTGAGGGTATAGATTCTTTACCTCTTTGGTTAGGTTTATTCCTAGGTATCTTATGCTTTTGGGTGAAATTGTAAATGGGATTGACTCCTTAATTTCTCTTTCTTCAGTCTCATTGCTAGTGTATAGAAATGCCATTGATTTCTGGGCATTGAATTTGTATCCTGCCACACTGCCAAATTGCTGTATGAGTTCTAGCAAATTGGGGTGGAGGCTTTTGGGTTTTCTATATAGAGTACCATGTCATCTGCGAAGAGGAAGAGTTTGACTTCTTCTTTGCCAATTTGAATGCCTTTTATTTCTTTGTGTTGCCTGATTGCTGAGGCTAGGACTTCCAGTACTATGTTGAACAGCAGTGGTGAGAGTGGACATCCCTGTCTTGTTCCTGATCTTAGGGGAAAGGCTCCCAGTGCTTCCCCATTGAGAATGATATTGCTGTGGGCTTCTCGTAGATGGCTTTTAAGATGTCGAGGAATGTTCCCTCTATCCCTACACTCTGAAGAGTTTTGATCAGGAATGGATGCTGTATTTTGTCAAATGCTTTCTCTGCATCTAATGAGAGGATCATATGGTTCTTGGTTTTCTCTTGCTAATGTGATGAATCACATTGATTGTTTTACGGGTGTTGAACCAGCCTTGTGTCCCGGGGATAAACCCTACTTGGTCATGGTGAATAATTTCTTAATGTATTGTTGGATCCGATTGGCTAGTATCTTGTTGAGAATTTTTGCATCCATGTTCATCAGGGATATTGGTCTGTAATTCTCCTTTTTGGTGGGATCTTTGTCTGGTTTTGGAATTAAGGTGATGCTGGCCTCACAGAACGAATTTGGAAGTACTCCATCTCTTTCTATCTCTCCAAATAGCTTTAGGAGAATAGGTATGGTTTCTTCTTTAAACGTTTGATAGAATTCCCCTGGGAAGCCATCTGGCCCTGGACTCTTGTGTCTTGGGAGGTTTTTGATGACTGCTTCAATTTCCTCCCTGGTTATTAGCCTGTTCAGGTTTCCTATTTCTTCCTGTTCCAGTTTTGGTAGTTTGTGGCTTTCCAGAATGCGTCCATTTCTTCTAGAATGCCAAATTTATTGGCGTATAGCTGTTCATAATATGTTTTTTAATCGTTTGTATTTCCTTGGTGTTGGTATTGATCTCTCCTTTCTCATTCATGATTTTATTAATTTGAGTCTTCTCTCTCTTCTTTTTAATAAGGCTGGCTAATGGTTTATCTATCTTATTAATTCTTTCAAAGAACCAACTCCTGGTTTTGTTGATCTGTTCCACAGTTCTTCTGGTTTCGATTTCATTGAGTTCTGCTCGAATCTTTATTAACTCTCTTCTGCTGGGTGTAGGATCTATTTGCTGTTTTTTCTCTAGCTCCTTTGTGTGAAAGGTTAGCTTTTGTATTTGAGTTCTTTCCAGTTTTTGAATGGATGTTTGTATTGCGATGTATTTCCCCCTCAGGACTGCTTTTGCTGCATCCCAAAGATTTTGAATGGTTGTATCTTCATTCTCATTAGTTTCCATGAATGTTTTTAATTCTTCCTTAATTTCCTGGTTGACCCTTTCATCTTTTAGTAGGAGGGTCCTTAACCTCCACGTGTTTGAGGTCCTTCCAAACTTCTTGTTGTGATTTAATTCTAATTTCAAGGCATTATGGTCTGAGAATATGCAGGGGACGATCCCAATCTTTTGGTATCGGTTCAGACCCGATTTGTGACCCAGTATGTGGTCTATTCTGGAGAAAGTTCCATGTGTACTTGAGAAGAATGTGGAATTCAGTTGAGTTTGGATGTAAAGTTCTGTAGATATCTGTGAAATCCATCTGGTCCAGTGTATCATTTAAAGCTCTCGTTTCTTTGGAGAAGTTGTGCTTAGAAGACCTATCGAGTATAGAAAGAGCTACACTGAAGTCACCAAGTATAAGTGTATTATTATCTAAGTATTTCTTCACTTTGGTTATTAATTGATTTAAATATTTGGGAGCTCCCACATTCGGGGCATATATATTGAGGATTGTTAAGTCCTCTTGTTGGATAGATCCTTTAAGTATGATATAGTGTCCCTCTTCATCTCTCACTGCAGTCTTCGGGGTAAATTTTAGTTTATCTGATATAAGGATGGCTACCCCTGCTTTCTTTTGAGGACCATTCGAATGGTAAATGGTTCTCCAACCTTTTATTTTCAGGCTGTAGGTGTCCTTCTGTCTAAAATGAGTCTCTTGGAGACAGCAAATAGATGGGTCCTGATTTTTTATCCAGTCTGAAACCCTGCGCCTTTTGATGGGGTCATTAAGCCCGTTCACGTTCAGAGTTACTATTGAGAGATATGAGTTTAGTGTCATCATGATACCTATTCAGTCCTTGTTTTTGTGGACTGTTACACTGAACTTCTTCTTAAAGGGGAATTTTCAGAGTCCCCCTTAAAATTTCTTGCAGAGCTGGTTTGGAGGTCACATATTCTTTCAGTTCCTGCCTGTCTTGAAAGCTCTTTGTCTCTCCTTCCATTTTGAATGAGAGCCTTGCTGGATAAAGTATTGTTGGTTGCATGTTCTTCTCATTTAAGACCCTGAATATATCCTGCCAGCCCTTTCTGGTCTGCCAGGTCTCTGTGGAGAGGTCTGCTGTTACCCTAATACTCCTCCCCATAAAAGTCAGGGATTTAAGGATCTTCTCTTTATCTTTGGAATTTGCAAGCTTAACTATTAGATGTCCAGGTGTTGAACGGTTTTTAATGATTTTAGGGGGGGATCTCTCTATTTCCTGGATCTGAATGCCTGTTTCCCTTCCCAGATTAGGAACGTTTTCAGCTATGATTTGTTCAAATACATATTCTGGCCCTCTGGCCCTTTCGGCGCCTTCGGGAATCCCAATTAAACGTAGGTGCTTCTTCCTCAGGCTGTTATTTCCCTTAATCTATCCTCATGTTCTTTTGTTTGTCTCTTTTTTCCTCAGTTTCCCTCTTTGCCATCAACTTGTCTTCTATGTCACTCACTCGTCCTTCCACCTCGTTAACCCTCGTCGTTAGGACTTCTAGTTTGGATTGCATCTCATTCAATTGATTTTTAATTTCTGCCTGATTGGATCTAAATTCCGCAGTCATGAAGTCTGTTGAGTCTTTTATGCTTTTTTCTAGAGCCACAAGTAGCTGTATAATTGTGCTTCTGAATTGGCTTTCTGACATTGAATTGTAATCCAGATTTTGTAACTCTGTGGGAGAGAGGACTGTTTCTGATTCTTTCTTTTGAGGTGAGGTTTTCCTTCTAGTCACTTTGCTCAGTGCAGAGTGGCCAAAAGCAAGTTGTATTGGGAAAAGGAGAAAAATAGAGAGAGAGAAGGAAAGAAAAGAGAGAAAGAAAAAAGGAAGAAAAAAGAAAAAAGAGAAGAAAAAGAGGAAGAAAAAGAAAGAAAGGAGAAAAAAAGGTGGGGGAAGCAAACAGAAATCAAAAAATAAATAAATAAATCAAAAAATAAATAAATAAATCAAAAAATAAATAAATAAATAAATAAATAAATTAAAAAAAAAACAAACAAACAAACAAAAAAAAAAACCACCGCGGAGTATCTTCTGATTCTGTGTACTTTAAGTCCCTTGACTTCCCCTGGAACTAGTCCGTCTAGCTGGTCTTCTCGGGGAGGGGCCTGTTGTGCTGATTTTCAGGTGTTAGCAGTTGGGGGAGCTGCTCTACCCCTGCCTGGTGCAGGGCTCAGTGGGGGTTGTTTACCCCATGAGGCCCCTGGAGGAACAACCCCAGTGGCTGTGGCAGCTCTGGAGCCCTGGATTCAGCTCCCACAGTAACTCCGGAGGTCTCCGTCTGCAGGGCCTGGAGGCTCCGGGGCGGGGCCGCTGATCTGCTCAGCTGGGGCAGGAGCGTCCTTGCTGTCCTGGGCCCTCCCGGCCTCTGCCTGTCCCGGGGGAGGCCGGATCCTGGGCTGTGTCCCGGCGCCCAGTGCTCCGGAGCCTGCGCTGTTGGATTCGCGCTCCCGCCCCGCAGCCCCCTCCGCGGAGCCTCTTCCTCCGCCGGAGCCTCTTCCTCCGCCCGAGCCCCCGAGCTGCTCCCGCCCCGCAGCCCCCTCCGCGGAGCCGCCCCCAAGCCCCTCCGAGCTGCTCCGGGTCCCGCCGTGCGCGCTGCAGCCCTTAGGGAGCTCGGCGCATCTCCCGGGGCGCAGGTGTCTGTTAGTGTCCCCGGGAGCCCGAGGGCATCCCCGCCCTCCTGGGTCCTGCTCCACCTCCCTGGGAGCCCCCTTCTCGCCCGGGAAGGTCGGTGCAGCTCCTGCGTCTCCGGGACGGGGCTCTCCTGTCCTGGGGACACTCGCCCCGGCCTCAGCCCGGCTCCTCGCGGGGCCCTCCCCCTTGGAGGCCTTTGTTTCTTCATTTCTTTTTCCCCCGTCTTCCTACCTTGATAGAAGCGCGAACTCTTCTCACTGTAGCGTTTCAGCTGTTCTCTCTTTAAATCTCAGGCCGTATTCGTAGAGTTTCAGGATGATTTGAAGGTTATCTAGGTAATTTGGTAGGGACAGGTGATTTGGGGACCCTACTCTTCCATCTCGCCCCTCCTCTGTCCACATTATACTTTTTCAACCACCCTGTACACTAAGGTGTTTATTAACATGTATAATGAATATAAATGACTAAATAACCTTTGCTAGGCAAGAAACATTGTGATGAACAGTAGTGAATAATTTGTAATCTTTTTCATGGACTATACTGCCACTTCATCTTTTTATGATTAGATTGAACTTATTATTATAAGACAGTACATGAATAAACAAATTATAAATTATAGATTGAGCTATGTGTTCCACACACTCCCTAGTCAGTACTCTTCTTCCTCATGGAATCCTATACAAGGAAATGGCTTGTATAAAATGTAGGATCCTACTCATATGCCTGTATTAATTAGGATATTGGTTTGCTTACTTCACCAGAGGCTAAACAGCTGGTAAGGCAGTCTAGAAATATGACAAGGTCATGCAAGTTGCTGCAAAGGCTCAGGCTTCTCTCTCTTAACTATAGGGTGTCCAGCACTATAGTAGATGTGCAATAAATATTTTGAGTGAGTGACTGCTTGATTGAAGGAATGAAATTATCTATGTATTTGTTTCTCCTCTCAAATAAATCTTCTCTCCTACACACACAGACACACACACACACACACATTGGTAAAACAGGACTTTAAACAAAGAATACCAAGCTCTGGAAGTGCTATAACACAATAATGTGATGACATCATTTAAAATTTTACCCAATTCTTAGTTTCATTAGGTAAATTGCTGCATGTGCTGGAACCTAGTGACTGAGGATCTCTGTTTACCTAGAATACAGTATAAATACAGTATAAAAAATACAATTTATCATCTCTGAATTCCTCGACCAATAGTAATGTTTCAGTTTTTATAGACATGATACTCCTTTAAAGATGGACATAATAGAGATGTCTGTATGACACAGTCAATTAAGTGTCCAACTCTTGGTTTGGGCTCAGGTAGTGATCTCAGGGTTGAGGCTGAGCCCCACATAAGGCTCTGTACCCTGTGTGGAGTCTGCTTGGGACTCTCTCTCTCGACACTTCCTCCCTCAAATAAATAAATCTTTAAAAAGAAACAATAGTATGATACTCCATACTATTGTGGCCTTATTGGTATCATATATATTAATGATGTTTATACCTCTTCTATGTATTTACATTACACATAAATTGTGTTTATACTTCATATATATTATAAAAATATTAAGGTAGGAGATCTGCAGACAACTCAAAAATATAAAATATAAAAATATTTCTTGAAATAGGAACATCTTATTAAATCAAAGGCCTTCATTTCCAATATCTTATAGGAAAAGAGATTTTATATAAATTTTATAGGTTTCCAGGCTGCTAAATAGTGAATTTACTAATCAATTTCTCTTGATGAGTTTTGGGTTTAACTACAGAAGATCTACAACCTATTTTCTAATGTGACTTTAGGTAAAGTCCATTAGCAGTAATTTAGTAAACAAAGAAAGAATCTCTATGGATTCAGAGCATGTCAAAGAAGGCATTCAATGATGCTCCTCAAATTAAATGCAAATTATTGAATACACTAATTACCAAATAACTCCAAAAGTTATGTCAGAAAACAGAAATATTCAGGTTTAATTTTTACTAAAGCCATCAGGTTCTAGGAAAGGGTCATGTTTAAAGAAATACTGTGGGTAATCAACAATTATTTTCTGAGAAATTTCACACTCTAAATAGGTATGTTAAAACTTAGAATTCTTTTTCTTTTAGTCATTATTAATGCTTTACAATCAGTGGTTCTCAATGAGGGTTCTCAATTTTGTCCCCCACCCTTCTCACCAAGGAGACATTTGGCCATGTCTTAGAGATATTTTGTCCTGACTTCAGAATTGCTACTAGCATCTAGTGGGCAGAGGCCAGGGATGCCCCTAAACATCTAAGAGGCAAAAACAATTCCTCACAGCAAAAATTATCTGGCTTAAAATATCAAGAGTATAGAGATGGTTATTCCATAAAGTGTTGAAACTTTATGTTAAAACTTCACTACTATTACTGAGTAAATAACCTCACACTTTGACATGTAGAGCTGAATCTGAAGATCATTCAGTATAAAGAAAAAATTCTTAAAAGCTAAGTAAAAAGTGACAAATTATCTAAAAGGGAACAACACTAATTTTAACAGCAGAATTCTCATAAGAGGACTCAGATGCCAGAAAAGATACTCAAAATGTACATCAAAACAAAGTAGAAATCTGTTAAACTACAATTCTATGTCAAGAAAACATTTCAGATATAAAATTGTTACAAAAAGTCACCATTCACATATCTTCACTGAAAAATCAAGTTAATAAAGAATATTCTTAGTTAAAAAGAACAAATTTAGAGGAATGTTAGAATGTCAAGGAAAGAAGCTGATAAATACATAGACAAACTGCATCAACAAGTGACTGTAAAATTTATAAAACCCAAACTGATGATTTGTGTTAAAAAGTGGAAAATGGACTCCTGTAAAACATTCACATCACAATTAAAGCATTTTATTTATATTCTTCCTGAAAAAGACTGAGATTTAATACCCTGTCAGAGTTATAAAAGTCTTGACTTAGATATGTTTAACATTTTAAGGCAGCAGTTTTCAAATTAAACATGGCACCTTGGATATGTATAGTTATTACTGCTGTTTTCACAAAATCACCCAAAAAATGTCAGTAAAGAAATAAAAGGACATAAATTCATAGGAATAAAGTAAATGAAAAAAAAAGAGAAAGAAAAGATGACACCAGTATTTTTGACTCTGGAAAGCAGATTTTAAAAATGTAAATTTCTAGTGCTAATCTGAAAAAGAAAAAAGCCTAGTAGCAAATAGTGGCATCAATTAGCGAGGGCTTTGCATGCCCTATACCCCAGAAATATTTAGGATTTGGAAGCTCTGTACATACTAAAAAATGAGGGCCCATTGTAGATGAAAATAATAGCGGTTGTACATTTTCATGAGAAAAGTTTATTTTCCCCTATCTGCTTCCAGTCCTCAAAACAGCAGACAAAACTTTAGTCTCCTGAGAGTATTAACTGGATAAATTGCAGTTATGGGCAATTTATAGGTCTAGTGTGAAATTAGGCGTGAGGTTCTGCATTTAACGTTAGAGCAATGGTCATACCCCCACTCTTGACTCTGAAAATACTGTTTGGAAACTTATTATCACCTAAATCTCAATGCAAACCTACTGAAGATATACTATCATTCAACATATAGTATTAAAAGATTCCTCTCTATGCATACTGATCTGCCTAAATGAAAACATCTGCCATTGGGGATTGACTAAATAAAAAACCTAATTCACTCACAGTGAGGCTTACCATGTACCATTCAGCCTACCCCTAAAGAAAGCACACCCACATAACAAACTTTGTGTTTATCTTCAGTCTTAAAGCTAAGCAATAGTTTAAAAATGCCAAATACTTAAGTCTGACATGAAAAGCACAGACTATGTATCAGAAACAAAAGGATAGAAGAAACTTTAGATAAAAGGAAAGTTAACAGAATACATTTTAAAACAATAATTAAGAATTCAGAGAAACTGTTTTCATATATTAAGAAAGAATATAATGAAATAATAAGGGAACAGAATGAAAAGAGGCCTTGGAAATTATATATAATTCCAAATATAATGACAAAGAACATAGTAAAAATATAATGACACAACAATTTTTACAGACATGTTATAAATAGTGTTGCCAGAAACTCACAGAAAAAATGGAAAAGAAAAAAATCTATAAAAAAGTAAGGAAAAATATTTCTTAAAGGTATAATCAGTCCAGGAAGGTCAATATACAAAGAAGAGTGGTTCTACCATTTAAATGGAAAAAATTATAAAAGACCAAAATGGTCAACATAATGTGGTAGTCATTATGTGATATTAATCTAAAGATATAAATATATTGAGAGAATGAAGAGAAGAGAAATACAAACGGTTGTGGTAGGCTAAAAAAGAGCTAAATTCTTATCTTCTAAATTAAGATGTGATAGATTATATATAGTAAAAATAACAAGAAGTAGTGCTACACAAAAGGAACAGGTAACTTATTTCATTAAGTTTACACTAATGAAAACCAGAAGGCATTATGGCATATAAATTAAAGTATTATACAATAGTCAGAGTGAACAACATAAGTTATAAGTTATGTATATTATCATATAAATACCATGGAAATACTGAATGAATAAAATCTCATAATAATCTCATATCAGTTTCAGTTTGTTTCAGTTTGTTTCCAAGCAAAAAAACTTACTAAATCATCTGAATAATAATAAAATTTGTCATTTAATTTTTAAAGAACTTTAGAACTTGTTCAAAATTTTTGAATAAGCCAGTAATTCAATGATATTGGTGGGTCCCAATTCCTTCCAACTCTCTCCTTTGTTAGTTTTGAAAGATGGCTTCACTGTTAGGCTAGTAACAGATTGAATATGAAAATTCTAGACATTATGACAGATTTGACAGAATTAGGTGACAAGATAGAATGTCTTCATGCTTGTTTTAGGAGAAAAAAATATTTTCTGAAAGGTCACCCAGGAAACTCTCCTATCTTATTGGTCCCAATTAAATCACATGCTGTAGTAATATGGAAGGATTTGGAGCTGATCAGAAACGATATAACCATGAAGGGAATGTAGCACACAATGAGCTTGAGGAAACAAAATAAAGGTGTATGTGAGTGTGTATATACATACATATATGTGTGTGTGTGTATATGTGAGTGTGAAAAGTCATAGATGTATATCAAAAAATGCAAACTAGAGGATAATTTACAAAGAGAAGGGAGGATAATAGGCCGTCAAAGAGTACAAAAGGTGGACCTTAGTTGTGTGTATTTCACTTCATTGATTTAAAAAGATTTTCTAAACTGAAACATATAAAAAATGTTAAGATATTTTAAATACCATCTGTACATAATGAGCGATCTTCTATTTTATGTACGGTTGCTATAGTAAATAATAGAAAATGAGGAAATATGAAGTAATGGCCTGTATGTATGTAGAATGCTTAGAGGAATAAAAAGGACACAGGAAAAAGATTATATAAAATAATACCATTACATAAAGATAGCCAGAATAATAGTTTATCACATCCTAAAATTTTGAAAATTCCGAAGCAATAATCATTTGTTGTGCCACATAAGTATATAACTTTTAGTCATTAAGATGATTCCAGTTTGGGGGTGCCAGAGTGGCTCAGTCTGTTGGGCCTCCAATTTTTGGTTTTGGTTCATGTCATTATTTCAGGGCCCTGCAACTGAGCCCCGCAATGTTGCTTGAAAGATTCTCTCCCTCTGCTCCTCCCCCAACTCATTTGTGCACCCTCTTTCTCTCTCAAATAAATAAATAAATAAATATTTAAAAAAGATGATTCCAGTTCCATAATTAATAAAAATATAAATGAACAAATCACACTGGAACGTAAATTGGTACAGCTCTTATGAAAACAGTATGGAGATTCCTCAAAAAAACTAAAATCAGAACTACTATATGATTTGGATTTCAAACCAAAAGAAATGAAATCATACTTCAAAGAGCTATCTGTGTTCCCATATTCATTGCAACATTATTCACAACACCTTAATTAGGAAAACAATCTAGAAAATATAGTATCTGGAACTATTATACTATATGGCAAATTTGTTACAAACATCTCAATCTCCTCAAGATAATATTTTTATAAGAAAACACAAACTATCTTATGAGAACTAGATATTTCAAAGACTGTGTAAAAAACTTGACAAATATTCTCCTAAAAACAACAGTGTAGTTTTATAAAATTGTCAAGAATAACCATTTAAATCACCCTTGCTAAAGATGCATTGTGCAAAAACAAAAACTACCATTTTTTGACCATACACCCCCAGTGGTGCAGAATGTGTGCACCTGTGCAAAGCCACACACTATCAGGAATGATGACAGCAGAAATGTATAAGCTACTGGTTCTTGACTAAAAGTGGATCAGAATTGTTAACTTCCTAAATCATGACCAAGTGGGATAAATTCCAAATGGAATGTAAGGTTGGGTTAACATCAAAAATGAATTAATACTACATTCTACATCAAAAGAATACAGAACAAAAACTCCAAAATCGTATTACTGTATGAAAAAATATTTGACACAATCCAATACTTATTTGTAATAAAAGTTCCCAATAAACTGGGAATGGAAGTATTAAAATGTGATATGTGGAAATTGAAAAAAAAAAAAACTAGAGCTAACATCATATTTAGTGGTGAGAGATTGAATTATCTTATTCCTAAAGTCAGGATAAAGGCAAGAATATCTACTCCCATATTTTTTATTCAGTATAGTACTGAGGGACCTAGGAAAATAAAGAAAATAAGACAAGTAAGGAAAATAAATAAGTGTAACTGGAATTGGAAAGAAATAAACACAGATTTTATCCCCAGATTATATTATTTTGTAGAAGAGTACCAAAAATAGCTATTTAATCCACTCTAATCCATTCTATGATGGTAAGGGCAGGGCTTCCAACCATAAATATTTCACTAGAGGAAATGGCACCTGAGCTTAATATTAAACCATGAGTAATACTTTTAGTTTAAGAGGTTTTTGGAAGAGAAATCATCTAAAAAGAGAGAGAGAAAAAACTGAGAACATGGTATGTGTGAGAAATCTCAAGCTCCTCAATGTTGTCAAAACAATATAAGGAAAGAATGATTAGAAATATCAACAGAAGCCAAATAAAGAATGGATATTTCCCTTTGTACTGTGGTTGATAGAAATTACTACAGTTTTCTAAAACAGGGATGTATGGTAGCATCTGCAGAAAAAAAAAATCACTTGAGTGATTTTTGGAGGATAAATTTGAGAAAGGCATTACTGACAACACAAAAATAATATACCTAGGTGACACAGAACTTCAGACAATGAATGGTGGGGACTTCAATCAAGACTTTAAAAAGAGAGATGGAGAAGAGGAAATATTTCTTCAGACATGTAGAATGTAATATCAACTGAGCTTTATGATTAATTGGCTTGGATGGATGAGATAAAGAAGAAACACTGATGTTTCAAGCTTGGGTGACAAGGTCAAGGTTGACTCACTAAAGAAGAAAATATTGGTTTGGAAAAGGATGAATCAAGATGACACCTTCCATTTGAGATATGTTTAGCTTAAAATGCCTCCCAAAGTACAAATGTATGGTTGAGAGTTAAACATATAGTTTTAAAGATCTTAATAAATCTATGAATACTGTTCTGGAAATAAAATTCTAAGGAAGTAAATGCAAAAACATGGTAACTGATACTCTAAAATGAAGTCAGAAGACCAGAACAGAGCCAAATATAAAATACTGAAGAGTAATTATATATAAGGGCATGTAATAGTGCATAAAGAGAGCCCAATGCATAAGAAGGAAGAAGAGAAGTAAGTGGATAGAGAGAAAGGGAGTAGCTGAAGGAGGAGAAGCAGCATAAGGAGAAGAAGAAGAAATGTTTAGATATATGTAAAGAGAATCAGAATACAAGACTTTAAGAAGGTAGAAATGGTAAATTGCCCAAGAGGGCAAAGAACAAAAGAGATTCATTCCATAAAACATTAGAAATCTTACCACTCAATTTAGTAAACATTTAAACAGAATGATAAGCAAACCATATGACAGTAGTCTTAAGACCAAGACTCCAAAAAAGAGATGTTCAGAATGAGCTACCAGCACAAGTACTTTAATTTAATAATCAACTATCTACAACTAATAATCATTAAGGGATAATCCAAGGAGCAGCCAATGAGCAGATAAACAAGAGATTATGTCATAGCTGCCTCTGATATATTTCTTCCTTGAGAACCAGTTACTCTTGTTATCACTGCTACATATTTGCTATTGATAGAGGAAAACCTCATTACAGAAGATGAAATAAGGAGCCCACAAATAGAAAAATATTCTGAATGTCGACAAATATTAACAAATATTAAAATTATATAAATCAGTTCAAGTGAAGATTAATGTATTTTTAAGTGTTTTTGGTCTTTCAAAAATTATTTTATTGTAAGTATTTTCTTGTTAGTTACAGGTAATTCCTAAATGAATGAGAAATAGTTCAACTGAGTTCCATTTTTCTAGGAAAAAGATAAGGCATTCAGTTTGAAAATTTTCTTAAATGACAAAATGAATCATTTTTTTTCTAACTCAAATGTATAAAATATGTAGGTGTTAATGTAATAAAATATTCTCTTTGCAAAGAAAGCAATTTGGTGACAGTAATCATTGAAAGCAATCTAAATTATGGACGGAATTTTCTTTAATCTGTTCATATATAAGATAAATAAATGTAACTAATTTAAAGTATAATTACATTCGAATTTCAGTTATTTTGATTCTATCAACAATATGTTCATTTACTGTGGATAAAATATTGACTGTGTGAAAAGTTATTTCTTTTTACTCAGTAGAGTAGAAGGAAACACATAAAAGTTCTACCAAAAAGAAGCTCCTTATTTAAGTTTCCAAATAGTGTAATTTTTGTATAAAACAACTATAAGAATAATTGCATCACTCCCACTCAAATAAACAATCACAGCAATTTCCCAAAGGGAAAAGAAGATTCATCTAAAGTGGCTTAGCTGTTATGTCCTTTTATTGTTGTTGTTGTTTTAATATGTTGATGAATGTTATATAATATTTTGAGTTCTCCAGGTAATTCTTTCCACTCTAACATCTATCTTATTTTGTAAACTTTCATCTTAGGAAATAAGAGTTATCATTAAATGAGAAGAGGAAAAAGATGATAAGGATTTCTGAGGGGTGACAAAAAAAGAATCTTTTTTTTTCTTTTATTTAATCAATAATCTCTCCCTACTGAAGATACTCGTGATCAAAAAAGAGCAAAACTCCCAAACAACAATGCAGTATGTGGTGTAGGGGCTATTTTCCTACAAGCTAATCATATAAAATATATCTTTTTATTTGCATGTCACTTGACAGAATGAGCACTGGGTGTTATACTATATGTTGGAAAATTGAACTCCAATAAAAGAAAAAATATATATATATAATAAAAAATAAACTATGATGACTGTATCTATTAGATTATAATAATTTTTCCACAGAATTGCTAGGTCACAATGCAAGGATTCCTGAACTGAGAAGGGACATGTGATTGCTGTAGGCCAGATAAGGATTATGTAGTTCCTTAAACTTGTGCTAAATTCACTGTGTATCACAAAACTCCATTTTGCATAATATTCATGTAGCCTGGCCTTTCCTCAGACCTCAATAGGTTTAGTTATGCCCTAGGGAGAGGTATGTTGTGACATCTGGAAGGTAATTAGGCGGTGTATAGAATAAGCTACTGCAACCAAAAAAAAACCACAAAAAAAACAAAAAACAAAAAAAATCATAGAAAGCAATGGAAAAAAAGAGAATCTTTTATTTCTTACATAATAGTCTAAAGTTAGGAGGGGATTCCACAGTTTGCAACTTAATTTTGCCATTCTCAACATGTGCTTCTGTCCTTGCATCCAAGACACTGCTCCAGTTTTTGCAATTCCCACTCCAATAGAAGAAAAGAAAAATGCAGGACAGGAAGTAAATTATTTTTGAAATTTGTTTAAAGCAACAGTTCCTACCAAAATAATGGTCGCACAACTTCAAATGAATCTTTCTTTTTTTCCCTTCCAAAAATGGATCCACTTTTCAGAGAAGTTACACTTGTTGGGTTGCAGTTGGAAGAGAAGACAGGAAAGTATTTCTTCTTGCTTGCTAACTAGTCTGTCCTTATTGCTCCACACTACTCCCTTAATCACCAGAAGAACTCACAAAACAAATACCCACTCTCTCTTTGCCTCTGGGATGAGGGGCTACAGAGACTTCTTTATGTTCAGTATAAAGTGTGGCTTCTGTGTGACCTTTGTGTCTCTCCCACAACCACACTCTGGGGTCTCCATGCTTTCTTACTGGCTCCACCCAGTCCAAGATAGATGACTTCTGCCTACAAGGTATTCTAGACCCCTCTCAGTTCCTGCTTGCATTATCCTGTGAATCGCCTTTAAAGGAATTTGACCTTGAAGATCAAGCTCAAATTTAGAGTTACTGCAATTCTGCAGAGGAACACAGTAGTTGTATGTAGAGCAGACTCCAGTGTCCCTTCTTTTCCTATATGGGGTTCATTCCGCTGATTTCAAGGGCTTCCCTTGAAATCCCTTACCTATCCTTTAGGCATAGATATTACACTTACTAACTAACTCTACCCCAGCTATTTCTCTCATAGGATGGCATGAGGGAAAGTGGGCTACACAGGGCATAAAACCAGGCTGGGGGGTTTTGGGGCAGAGATTTTCAAATGGCTTACCCAGAGACTGGTATAAAAGGCAGGGCAAATTCCTCTGACCTCAAACTTCTTTGCTATGGAGGAAAGCCAGAGGGAGGCCCTCTGGGAGCTACACTAGGACCCTTCCTACTTGTCCACAGTCAGGGAGCTACACTAGGACCCTCCTTACTTGTCCACAGTCAATGTTGATACTATGGGACTCTAAAGGAGACACACTTAACTGGATGAAAAGGTGTGGAAAGAACACTGCAGAGAGGCAGGTGTGTGGGTTTGGTTTTGAAACATGAGTAAATTTTGGGGAAGACATCTCTATTTTATAAACCTGAAACTGGTCAGGACCCATATTTCAGTCTTGTTGGCAATTAATCTTTCAGCCATAACCTACCTTCTCTATTAGACTATGGTTTTGAAATATTTGAATAATTGAATGTTCAAAAGTTTTTCTTTTTTAGTCATTCTTATTTCTGTAGTGGATTTTTTTTCCTTAGTTTTACTTTACTTTCCATTCAGATTTGTTTAACTTTAATCTGATTCTGCTTTCTCTCCTTAATAGAAATGTCTTCTTTCTAACTTTGATTCCCAGTCTGGAGACAGAGGCAGTGGACTGTGTTTTCTCAATTTCTATGATGTCCATCACTGATAACCATCAGCGTGGATGCTATATGCCAAGACAATAGTTTCTCAAATTAATAATACACTTTATTAAAAATACTTTAAGAGTATTTAGAGCAAAAAAAAAAGAGTATTTAGAGCAAAATCACAAATCTCTGTCTTCCCACTCATTGGTTTATACTCATTATATGTCTGAGTGTCTCCCTAGATTATAAAGACTTTAGGGTCCAGTACTGTATCTTATTTACTTATAAGTTTAATGAAGTGCCTCGTACATGGTACATGGAACAAGCTAATTATCGGTTATCATGCTACATGTTCCTTTAGTTTATGTTACCTCCCTTTCTTGTCAACAAATTTTTTTTCTTGTCAACAAAATTAAAGCAGTAGTAAGTATATAAACAGTAGCTTTAAGAAAAGGATGACAAAAAAGTAGAACTCTTTGCTTTTGAACCTTCTTGAACTTTCTGAAAATTGTTAGTAGAAAAAAATCTTGAAAGCCACATAATATGTCATTTGCCAGAAGCAATTCCTTAAGAAGTCTAGGGGAAATGATGAAATTCCCAAAGGAATAGGTACGTAGCTGAAAGGATTGGAAGGGGGAAAAAGAGGCCTTCAAAATTTATGAAAGAACAATTCAGTTTTCTCCACAACTAGATATTATCTAGGAGCAGAGATTATAAGTCGCTAATGCCACAGGGACAAAGGAAGACCTGCCCACACACTTCAAGATGACTTAGAGCTGAGTGGAGTCTAGTGAGGAAAGAGTACAACCATCCCTGACCCAATGCCACACTGTAAGCCTCCTGGAAACCCACATATCACCTTACGGGATGAACATGAACTGTAGAGAGAAAAATACTGACTCGACTAATAAAGAGAGTGAGTATAGACTAGCAATGACAAAATTAGGAATATTATTCCAGGAGCCAGGTTAGTTTCAATTATAAGAAATCAGGATTACATATGTTTACACATAAGATTTATGTTTTTATAATTCTTTTAGCTACTATGAAACAACAGTCATGTTTATTTAAATGATTGAATAATTTCTTACAAACTTAAGTTTGACTCCAAGTTTGATCTCTTGTATCTGTCTGACACAGTCTCCAAAATGCAAATCTCATTTTAACTCATTTCTGGATCCAGGGTCCCATGTTCTTTCCCAACATTTCATTGCTAGCAGTATTAATATTTCCATAGGTGAAGCCCTTTGTCTCTTTGTCAACCGGTTTTTAAATTTTGTCCCACTTTTCCTTGTACTTTTGCATCACTAAGATACATTCAGCTGTAAGCAATAGAGGCCTAATGAACAGCAGCATAACTAATATAGATTTGGGTGTTTTTTTTGTATTTATGTAATAAGGGATCTGAAGGTTGATTGTGTCAAGGTGAGTTTATCACTTAATACTATTGCCAAGAAACAAGGCTCTTTTCAGATTCTAAGTGGACCATTCACAGCCATTGATTTTTTTAATCATTAGATTTTTCTACTCATGATCACAAGGTAGCTGATGTAGCTTCAGACACTTCTCAGGTAAAAATAAGAATTAAAGGAATAAGAATGGTGCTAATGAAGAATTTTCTAGCATATCTGTGTTAAAATTTGGCAAAGGCTATCTCCTTGAACTTTCCTATTAGGCTTCTCCTTATGTTTCACTGGCCAGAAGTAGGTCAAATAATGACCCCTAAATCACAGGAATGTCAAGAGAAAGACTATTTTCTTTCTTTTTTTTTTTTTTTTTTATTGGTGTTCAATTTACTAACATACAGAATAACACCCAGTGCCCGTCACCCATTCACTCCCACCCCCCGCCCTCCTCCCCTTCTACCACCCCTAGTTCGTTTCCCAGAGTTAGCAGTCTTTACGTTCTGTCTCCCTTTCTGATATTTCCCACACATTTCTTCCCCCTTTCCTTATATTCCCTTTCACTATTATTTATATTCCCCAAATGAATGAGAACATATAATGTTTGTCCTTCTCCGACTGACTTACTTCACTCAGCATAATACCCTCCAGTTCCATCCATGTTGAAGCAAATGGTGGGTATTTGTCATTTCTAATAGCTGAGTAATATTCCATTGTATACATAAACCACATCTTCTTTATCCATTCATCTTTCGTTGGACACCGAGGCTCCTTCCACAGTTTGGCTATCGTGGCCATTGCTGCTAGAAACATCGGGAAAATTGGACATCCACATGCAGAAGAATGAAACTAGACCACTCTCTTTCACCATACACAAAGATAAACTCAAAATGGATGAAAGAAAGACTATTTTCATGAGGATTGCTACATTAGTTTTGTTTGTTTAGTTTTGGTTTTTTATTCATTTATTTATTTTATTTGAGAGAGAGAGAATACGTTTGGGAGGGACAGAGAAAGTCATAAACAAATTCCACGCTGAGCGTGAGAGTCTGATGTGGGGCTTGATCTCAAGACCCTGAGGTCACCATTTGAGCCAAAATCAAGAGTCGGCTGCTTTTACAGACTGCACCACCCAGGCACCTGGCTACATTAGTTTTAGACAGAATCAGAGTCCAATATGATCAGGTAATGACAAAGTATGTACTCTTCTTGTTTGTGAGGTGTCTCAAGTCTCATGTCTCTAGTTTTTCCAACAGAAAGTTATATTCTTTTTCTTCATTCTAAAAGCCTGCAATTTCAAATAATATTCCAAATGAACTTGTATAATATCTTTGTTGTTTATGCATGCTGAGAAATGTTTCTTATCTTTCCAGAATTCAACATGGTAGCCTAAGGAAAATAACTATATGAAGCCAATTGGAATAAGATTATCTCCTTCCCAAACTACCACTATTTGGTTCAGAAGTACATTCTATCAGATTGTACCACTTATCAACACAATACCTCTGGTGTTAGGAGGTGCATTAAACTTTACAATTCAAATGCATATGAAAATACATGATTCAGACGGTTGCCTACAATTTCAATGAGTTCTGCCTTTTGAAATCTTTTCATCAACAATACTAAAGAAATCCTAATTTTCTCTTGCTCTGAGAAAAGCCTCTAAAATTCTGGAAACATAATTTTCTGTATTGGTTTAAGATATCAAGATGAGAATTGTTTTCGCTTCCCTGTCTTGAAAACCAGTACACTGAAGTTATCTAAAAGAGTGTGTTGTCAATTTAAATGCATGAAAAAATAGACAGTACACCTTCATTCAATGTCATATTGTAAAATAATACAAGAAAATGTTACCAGTTTTATATATGCATTGAGAATATAGATAACATACCATCTTGACTTTTAAAAAATCAATTACCTTTACCAAGTTTCGCTGAAAAAGGAAGAAAGATAACCAAATAGTGAAAGGTCCAGAAATAATCTACCACTTTATAATTTTTTTCTAAGCTCAGTCCATACCCAAATGTATGTGGGAAAGAGATGAAGCAACTTGGATTGTAACATGGAGGACTTACATTATCAGTGACTTTTATTACTGTACAATTTTTAAAGTGAACAATTTTTAAATAGATCATTTTACTCTTACAGAAGATTAGAGTCTGAATCATTATAATTATTAGTGAGTTGTAAAGCTCAAATGCTGCTGTCAACAATTCAAAGTTAGTTAATGTCTGGCCTCTCAAAGCTTTTCATTTATTTTCTTAATATCTATAGTTTCCATTCTTTTTTTTTTAAGATTTTATTTATTTATTTATTAATGAGAAACAGAGAGAGAAAAGAGGCAGAGACACAGGCAGAGGGAGAAGCAGGTTCTCTGCAGGAGCCAGATGTGGGATTCGATCCCAGACCCGGGATCATGCCCTGAGTCAAAGGCAGACGCTCAACCACTGAGCCACCCAGGCATCCCTATAGTTTCCATTCTTTAGGCAAAATATATCAGTCACAGCACTTTATTCTTGTGCTTATGTGTTTCATACCTACATGTTTAGATTTGGCCCCAGATTCCCAAATAATTACCTTAGCTCAGAAACACTATTTCACAGGAAATTTTAAAAGCTCATAAATATTAATAGCCTCCACAAACTACTTTGATTACAAATTGTTTTATCCTTTATCTACCTTCCTCAGTTCTTATCTTTCTATTTTTTATTTATTTATTGCAATCCTGGAAAGCCAAACCACTGGATGTCCCACCTCAATTTTAATTACGCTTTCAGCGTGTAAATTAATCAGACAAAAATAGAGGGACTCATTTCACCAGTAAAGTCACATAAGAGATTCAAGGAATTCTTTCTTTGTTCCAAAGTTCAATTCATGTCTCTCAACTAAAAAAGATAGAAAAGCTACTAAGAATAGAAGGTCACTCCAATTGGTAACATTAAACTAAGGGTCTCTCTCAAGAGCCCCCCACCCCTGAAGCATGTAGTGCTATGAGGTAGAAATCTTTTCCAGAAGCTTAGACCAAGCAGAAAAAATCATGAGGTCATAATTTTCCATGCAAGATGTCAGAATAAGACATCATAGGATTCCCTTTCCTATTTTCTATTGTCATCATTTTTACTGTCCTTTGTACGTTCTTTTTCTCTATTCTCATTGTAACTGCAATCTTTTATCATGAACCTTACATTTATTATCTCTTCCTCCTCCTCTTTCTTTATCTCCTCCTCCTCACCCAAGTATTCTTTTAATAATAGCCATCCCTCATCCCACCAAGGACCCTAAAGTCTATGGCATTCTTTCACTTCACTTACCTCACAATCTTAAAATACTATTTCTGATTGCTGCTTATGCATTGCTTTTCCTTTGGAAATCTCAGCTTTCCTGAAATTGCCAAACCTGTCTCCAATTTAAAGGCATTCTTTGTGTTAACACTAGGGGACTTAGCTCTTCTCTGTAGATTTCAAAAGGAATATTCTTCAACTTCAATACTTTTCAAAAGAATAATATATAATTCTACCTAACATAACTTTCAATGGTCCCTTTAATGATATTAAGTTTTTGTACTTACAACTAATTTTCTACCAGTACCTACTCTGTTATTATAGGAGGCAAGGGTATACATTCCTTACCTTGTTCTAATGCAGCTAATAATAAATACTGATGTTCCTGAGCATAATTTTACCCAGTACATCTAGAATCATCCATCCTGCAAACAAAAACCTAAGAATTCTTCTCTTCACAAATGTATGGGACAATGTCTCTATCAAAAGAATTCATATTAAGTGTAAAATACAAATCCATGGGCAATTATACTCATGAGCATTGCATAGCCCCTGATAAAACATATTTTATTTGTGGCAACTATACCTATAGGTACCTGTCTACTAACTGGCCTAGAACCTGCTAGCAAGTTAATTTAATCAGTTCTTATCTAATCTTTATAAAAACTGACTTCTTTTCTTATGGCAACTACTTCGTTGCCTCTCATTTATGTTTTTCACGTACTAGATGATCCCATAGGTCAAAAAATGTGTTATACCCACAAGCTTATGTGTAATATACTAGTTCCATAAGGAGGATGTGGCTCTCCTGTTTTTACTAGGTTCTCAAGAAATTTTAGAAGAGTCTAGAAGATTGAAAGTAAACCTATAAGAGTTAACTACTGAAACAATTCATGTATGAGCAACTTTTGTGTCCGCAGCTCTGGAAAATAACCAGGGCTATGGACAATCTTACTGAAACCAACATCATTGCTAGAGAGCTGTAGGAACTCCAGTGAGTAGTTCTCTAAAATGGTGTGGCATTGGATATGGTTGTGGCTTCTCATGGTGATACAGGTAGTGGTTAAAAGTGACTGCTATACATATATTCCCTGAAACTTCTCTGATATCTATGCCATCACCAAAAATATCCAGGCTGTAAACCAGGAAATTTACTGGATCTCCACTGTTGTCTTCATTCTATAATCTAAAGACATTTCAGGTCCAAACTCCCAAAATATTTTCAACTAGCTCCCTTCAAATCTCAAAACTTGTTTTTATTCCTTTATTTAACCTTTAATAATTAACTAGTCCTTCAAGGCCAATAAGAACATGGAGGTCAGCCCACTGCTAAGAACTGTTTTGCAAATCTTAATTTCAAAATGACTTGGATTCTAACCATTACAGTGTTTAGGGACAGGTTTTGTTTTAAACAGCAAGAGTTAGAAGGCTGTTCACAATTACCTAAAACTTATCCATTGACCCGACTTGGTCAAACTTTATTCAGGCTTTTTCACTCCCCTGAACTTTGGCTCACCACCAAGACTAAGTAAGCATTAAGGTATAAAACATCTCCCCCTAACAGCTCATTCCAAGAATCAACCAACTTCCAAGAAAAACATTTCCTGTGGAAGTATCCTGCTTTTTTCACCTGCTCACTCCACCATCTATCCTTTCCCCCCACAAAGTTTCTGCAAGGCCTACTTTTCCCTTCTCTATAAAAGAAAAGTCTTTTCCTGTTTGATTTTGAGACACTTTGTAGATCCTGACATGGAAGCATACTCCTATGGCAATCCTGTTTTTGAACAAAGCTTCTCTTTACCCAGGTTAGGATTTATTTTTAAATCACACCAGTAAGCTTGGAAGAGGTCCTGCACCTCAGATGTTGACTACAACCTTTACAACATTGATCAGACAACTTAGCTAGGCTGTGATTGGACTGCTGACACAGGAAATATAAGATAATAAGTGTGTGTTGTTTTGAGCTACTAAGCTTGTAGTAATTTGTTACATAACAATAGAAAATCACTAAATGTAGAAATGCACAATATAAACTTGAGTCTCAGTATACAATACAATTTAAGCCCATTTTTAAAACAGAAAAACCACCTTAAGCATTTAATATATTCCATGTAATTATGTTCTTCTGTTTTACTTTATGTTACCTAGAAAAATTCTTTATTCTAATTTACCGTAGTTAATATAGTGATCCATATTGATTCAAATCAAATTTACATTAAAAAACTTTAAAAATTAGTTATAACATTTAAAACTCTTCTGGGAGATGCCTTGAGAGTGATGATATTTCATGAATAAGACATTTCCCATTTACACATATGAGAAACTATTATAATATTTACTTAAGATTGACAATGCACACATTATTTGGATACAGAAGTACTTTCTGCAGTGCATTACATCTACAAATGAAAAAACTGTTCTAATGGTTGAACAGTAATATCCAATTAAAGTAAATATTAGCAGACGTGGTCTCCAATTCATTTTCATCAGTAGAGCCTTAGCAGGCAGACTGGGAGATCACTTGGTAGAGAGGATAGTGTGGGGATATAGTACAAAGATGGTTCTGACATTTAGCAAATATTTTTGTGAGACAATAAAGCTGAATTTAGAGATTTAGTCTTGACTTGGCAATAAGCAGGTGCATATTTTTACCAGTTTTACAGTGGTTCCTACATCTTATCCAGTTTGTACCTGAAGATACATTTTAAATTGTAATTTTAGAAAAAAAATATGTCTATGATTCTACAATGCTGTGTAATATTTGAACCAGAGATCCATTTTGTGGATATCCTGTTGGACTTGCTGGACTGATACAGAATCCTGGATTACGTTGGTCCCTTGCAGGAATTGTTAAGGGAAAAGCCAGTCAACTACTAGGACATACCCAAGTTCTTCATGTTAACAGAATGTACCCCAGAGGAGCATAATATGATGGAATTATTGTAATAATGATGAGGTTTTTCAATTGTATCCCAAGAAGGAGAGGACTGAGAATATGAATGTTTCAGCATGTTCTTCCACATTTGCTATAAGAGACTTAAGGAGAGTTGAGGATGTGTTACTTTGTTAAGACAACAAATATCTAACACTATATCCATTGTGCTGTGGACTAAGTTTGTAGATGGACTATTGTTATTTGTGCCTCAAGACACAAAAAGCAAAGTTGACATATAAAGGGTTAGGAACCTGTATAACTACAGATATAGTTTTTAAACATATCCACAATAAGATTTTTAAAAGGAAATATACACTTACATTTTTTTAGTAACATATATATGTTCATGAACTTCAAACATCTGGGAACTTGACCTCAGAGAAAAGAAAAAGAAAAGCTAACATGTTGTAATTAATTAATTCACTATATTTTGAATTTTTAATATAAATAATATAAAACTTATTTTTTTAGAAATATCATAAAGCAAATCTTAAAAGGACAGCTGCTCATAACAATGTCTTCTTTACCAAGTCATCAGGAATAAGAAATTAGATAAATTCAGGCAAATTAATAGATGTAGCTTCTGTCACTGACAGCTTAAAAGAAATAGGTTTTAAAAACTATTTTAAGAATTTTCTAATTTTTTATGATATCAAGTGTTAATTCAAATGTAAAAATAGTAATACTTCCATACTTTAGTATCTAAACTGGCTCTCATGTTGAGACAATAAAATGACAATGAATATAATATTTATAATATTATAATGTTATATATAATTATAATATTATAATGTTTTTATTTATAATATTATCATGTTATATATAATTATAATATAATGTTTGTCAGGTAATATTACAGGCATTTTAAATATGCTTTTTTTTTTTAAAGATTTTATTTATTTATTCATGAAAGACACAGAGAGAGGGGCACAGAGACAGGCAGAGGGAGAAGCAGGCTCCATGAGAGGAGCCCAACGTGGGACTCAATCCCAGGTCTCCAGGATCAGGCCCTGGGCTGAAGGCGATGCTAAAACGCTGAACCACCCAGGCTGCCCCAAATATGTTTTCTTTTTTAGTGTACAAAACAACCTTACAAGTTAGGTACTGTTATTATGCCTATTTTTCAATTAGGGCAACTGAGGCCCAGAGATATTAAGATTAATTTACCTATGATTCATAACCAGGTGTAAAAGGCTTCACCTGCTCTATCAGTTCTCACAAAGTTCAGCTGAGATTATGCAAAGTGCTGCTAAACAAGGAATCGAAGAACCATTTATTCTCTGATCCTTCCTTCCCTTCCTGCTCCCTCATTAGCATCTATCCCATGTTCTTTCTGTCAGTCTCCATGTGATACCAGGTGCCAACCAACACTATCAAATAAAGGGATTTGAGAGACATTCTTCCTTTCATTAAAACTCACTCATTCCAGTATTTCTCAGAGAATGGGTAGTGTTAGTGCTTTTCCTATAATTATCTTATGACAGTGGCTTATTTTTCAAGTTATGTGTGACCACCAGCAATATATGGGTAATTTATTAGGAGAGAGGATATAAGAGGTAGGCTATTTCTTAGCTGCACATGATGGCACTTCTGAGAGCACAGCTGCCTTTATCTCTGCTTC